>NC_138063.1:42112541-42712541 GCF_964194185.1 Rhinolophus hipposideros
GGGTATAAAAGGGAAAGAATAGTAAGATACATATTGGAATAGTTTTTCCTAAGGTGATACATGAGAGATAAAACATTTGCAATAGAGAAATATTATGAATCCACAGAGAAACAGTCTGAAAATGCACAATAAGAATACGTGTAAAGGAAACTGTAAGTCTCCACAATAATGAGACTAAGGTCTAACATGGCCCAGACCATGCTTCCTTAATGGCAATCTACGAATCCCATGTAGAAGTCCACGAAGTGTGAGAACAAGCTTTGGAGGATCAAAGAACTTCTAAAATTGTACTCAAATTTGGAAGTTTATAGCTTTTAGCAGATTTTTAAACAAATTTATGATCCAAAGTATATTGAGAATCACAGCTTAACGACATCCTTCAGTGCTATTTACTGAAGTCACAATCATTGTTTAGGAGTAACAGACTTCATAGGGAATCTATAGAGAAAGCTATGGACTCCACCCCCCAAAAAATGTACATAAAAATCTTAACCTACAATTTGAGACTCTACCAACCTCTAAATCGCATCATGGACCTCATACAAAGCTAAGGTTTCCTGCTTTAGTTCGCTTTCAATAATCATAAAGATTCTAATCCTAATTAGTCAGTGGATTAAAGCAAAATACTAGATATTATGTAGACTTTGACTCAGATTCTTAATGGGGAAATTACGATACAACATTATACTACCGAATGTTTGAATTTGACATAATCACGACACTAATATTATACATTACATATTACCCTACACATCCAACCATGTGAGAAATAGAATTTATAGTTTTATGATTTTTGGAAAATTTTAAAGATGCCAAGTATGAAATCATGTAAAAAATGTTTTATTAAAAATAATGTAAACACGTTATTTAAAGAAAAATTGTGATATAACTATGTTGAAAGAAATGGTAATAGAAGATGCTCAATTTTAAATCTTTATTTTCCATGACATGAAATCAGTAAATAATGTCAATAACTGATAAAGAAATTGCAGGGTTAAGTTGTAAATTATTTGGTGGTGGGGGGACAAAGATGACGAGGGATAAAGCAGAAGACAGTTGTCTTTCATTATAAGCTTTGTAGTAGTATCTGACTTAAACATGTATGTGTATAGTATATATTAGTTTGATCAGAAATAATTTTAAGTTAAAACACTGGGCTTACTATATTAAAATCTTTTTCATTTGCAACTTACTCCTTGTATCCAAGATATATAAATGTTACAGTATGTTTTAAATTATAAACTGTGGTTCATGCTAATTTCATCACATTTTTAAAAGTCACATTATCGAAAAGAGAGATTCCTGAGAAGTTAGTTATTATGGAACCATGTTTCCCACCATCTCCCATTCCAGTTTCAGGAGAACATTCTCATATTACACCTCCAATAGCTCAAAGGCAGGAAAGGGAAAGAGGAGCGATTCCTCCTCTGAGCTTAAGCTGTCTGCTAAGATGCAGCCATCACTTCCATGTTCTTCTGGTCTTGCATTTCGTAAGTGAACAAGCTAGGGAAAGCTGAGGTCCCTCAGAAAGAAGAGCCAAAGGCTCAGAAAGTTACTAAGGCATTTAAACGTAAATATATTGGAGTTCTTGAAAGCGTATTGCTTCTCTGCTCTCTCATTACTTCGTGTCTCTTACTCCACCCCCTTAGTACAGTATGTATAACTGAACTGTCAGAACAAAGGAAATGTAGTAATTCTTGGCTACTGTTGTAAGTGACAAAAGCAATCCTACTCCCTTCTAGATCACATTCTATAAAATAGATTAAGTTCTTATATTAAAATGCAAAATTCACATTTTTTAGGAAGCAAGTTTCAGAATCAATCTATTCGGTTAATTATATATATACACACATATATGTAAGTATAATTACATACATATATACAAATTATATGTTTATATATACAAATTATATATATAATTTGCATATATATATAAATTGAAAGAAACTTGGCATTAGCTCATCCAAATGCCTCATTTAAAACTGATTAAATAAATTATTATAATACTAGCAAGGGATTTTAAAGAGAAATGATAACTTCCGATTTCCCATAGAAACAGTGTAATATTGGCAAATGAGGTAAATACATCAGACAACAGTAAATTAAGTAAATAAAACAGAGACAACTAGAGAAGAGATTTGTACAAGGCAAGATCCAAAAGTCTAATGGGGATAAAAATAAAAATTTTAAAAAGCAAATAGATAATCACTGGGATGGAATTACAATAAAAACGATGAAAATTATGTCCTTTTCTAGAAAATGATGATTGGTTAAAAAGAGTGAAGAATGGTTTGTATGAAGCCTAGAGAAAGAATGAGAAAAATAATTTGTCAGTGTATTGCCAGCATTATCCAAAGAAAGTTCCCTGACAAGTAACCCCAGTATCCTAATTTGCTCTCCAGTAGAATGCTATCGTTTTCAGTACATCGTCATATAAAAGTTATCATAGGTTGAGGACATTCTCCATCCATATCATCCAACCAAGTGTCTTGCTCACCAATTTCTAATTTTAATTTAGCTTTTCATAGATTTCTTTTTTCCCACAGCAGGGAAAAAAAATCTACTCATCAGCTGGTGTGTTACAATCCACTTAGAAATAATATTGCTTTCTGTAAATAATTTGGTATTCTGACTTATACATCAATGTCTTACAAGTTAATTAAGATTAGTCATCTCAAATCTACTTCTGGACTTATAAGACTGAAGTCTATACCCTGGCACTGTGAAGCCCCAACTACACACTCTTACCCATAACATCTCTCTATCTCATATATCTAACTGCAACAAATGATCATGATTCATTATCTAATACCAAAACTTCCATAGAAATCTTTATAAAATATCATAAAGTTGCTGTAAGAATTAAATGAGATAATATAGGTAAAGTGTTTTAGTACAGTCTAAAACTCTTCAAAATTACAGACCTTTAACCTACATACAAATTTCCCTTTTCTCTTCCTCCCAGTGTTTCTCCTCTATTTTTGATTTGGTTACTCTTATTACCATTTAACCAGCCACCCATGTCAGAAACCTGGGAATCATTCTAGAACTTTTCTTCCCCTCTTACTCCCACATTCAATTTGTCCTGTTGATTTTCCCTTTTAAAACTAAAACAATTCTTTCCCACGGATCCCAGTATTCTTTAGATAGGCTTTCACTACTTTTCCTCCAAACATTTATAACAGCCCCCTTCCAAAAATCTATCCTCTCCACCTCCTCACAAATCTGGCCATTTCACAATTTTCACAAATTCAAAATTACCAGCATTCAAATAAAAACCACTTCCTTTAAAATAACTAAGTCTTTTTAAGATAAGACTGGTCTTGATAAAAATTATTTTAAAATATACTTTCTTAATATACTTTTAAAAGGATATAAGATTAAGTTTAAATTTTTCTTTCTTTTTTTTCTCCCCTTCTTCTGCCCTCCTCCACCCCCCCCCCCCACTCTGGTTCAAGCCGTTGTTTCTCAGTCTAGTTGTGTAGGACACAGCTCCCTGGCCAATTGCCGGAATTATGAGCCTTGCACTCTCGCAGGCTGCCGGCTGCTCCTGGCAGCCCACACCAACCTCCAGCCGCTCATGGCAGCCCAGCTCGAGAGGGCTGTTGTTCACAATCTTAGCTGTAGAGGGCGCAGCCCACTGGCCCATGTGGGAATCAAACCGACGACCTCAGCCTTAGGAGCACGGTGCTCCAACCACCTGGGCCACCTGGCCAGCCCCTTAAAATTTTCTTGATAACTCAATTATGTTATAGCAAAATCAACTCCTGAGTAACTGGTATAAATTGGGCAGAAACATTGCAGATAACCCCAAATCAAATTTAATGAAAAAGTCAATTGTCAACTAGCCAAGAGTGGGCACATTAACTTTTGTTGTTGCTGTTTTTTATTTTAGAACCATTATAGTGGCAAAAAATTGTGAAGACAGTACTACAGAGAGGTTCTCATTGTTAACACTTTACATTAGTAAGGTACATTTGCTACAATCAATGAACCAACATTGACGATTATTAACTGAAGTCCATACTTCATTCTGATTTTTTTCCCTTAGTTTTTATTCACTGTCCTTTTTCTGTTCCAGAATACCACATTACATTTAGTTGTCATGTCTCCTTAGATTCCTTTTGGCTGTGACAGTTTGTGTTTTCCTTGTTTTTGTTGACTTTGACAGTGTTGAAGCGTATTAATCATTTATTTTGTAGAATGTAGAATTTGAGGTTTTCCCTACGATTCACTGGGGTTTTAAGTTTTTGGAGGAAGGTCAAAAAGGTAGTGCCATTTCATCACATCACATCACATCAAGGGTGCATAACATCAGCATGACTTACCACTGTAGATGTTGACTTTAATCACCCGGCTGAGGTAGTGTTGTCAAGTTTCTCCACTGTAAAGTTACTCTTTCCCCCCCTTTCTATACTACCGAATACTATACTATACATACACATACACTATGTGCAGTCTACACTTAAGGAGTGGAAAGTTATGTTCCATTTCCTTGAGGATGTAATATCTACATAAATTATTTGGAATTCTTCTACACTGGAGATTTGGGATATATTAATTTTGACAGAAACCTATAACCCTCTTACCTTAATAAGAAAGTCACTAACTAATGTTAATTCCTGACCTTCACCCCACGCACCCTGGCAAAAACCAACCAAACAAAAATAAATTAATACAAGGCTTCAACAAAAGAGCCAATCTTTTGGCCCTTGCCTGTAAGGTGAGCTAAGGGGAGGTTAAACAGCACAGTCCCTGGTCCCCAACTCCCTCACATCAAAAGCAGCTCTGAGCAGCTAGTCTCCTTTCTTTCCATGGGGTAGAATATCATAGAAACCCACAATATAACCGTGAAAATCCAACTGTGGACGGTTCCCTGCAGCACTTTAGTTAATTAACAGAAGACTGGTGTTATGCTGCAAGCACTGAGAGCCATAGAGTTGCTGGGAATAAGAGTGGTACCAGTTCAATAAGTCAGTAATTTTATTAAGCCAATACACTCTCTCTCACTTGTGGAGTATAGTACGTGAGATATGGAGATATTTTCCCTAATGCTCAAACACTCTTCTTTATTTCTCAAGCTGGTTGTTTTCCAAGATGTTAGGGACATGGATAGTTTAAAGATAAGACCTTACTACCAGTTAAGCAGGCATTTACGAATAGTGCCAAAGCAGCATTAAGTTCCGGAACAACTAATAGCGGAGCCTAGCATAATCCCTGGCACATGGTAATACTCAAACGTTTGCTGAATGATGAACAAATAAGTTCTGAGAAGTAGAGGGGACAAGCAGCTGTCTGCATTGGTATGCAATAGTCAAATGGCACTAGGTCCATTTTTAGGGTCTGCCAGGCTCTGCAATCTCTCTTCAGAGAAAGGCAACATTTTTCCAAACAAACCATAGTAGCTAAACTGTGGAGACCTTATATATTAGTATTACTTCATGTAGAAAGACATTAGAATAGCACTATATCACATATTAGGTGTTCAATAAATGCTTGCTAAGTTAATGAACAATCCCTCAAATAATAGTTAAAGCATCTTAGTCTAAAATCCACAAAGGAGTCTATTAAGAAAGTTGATCACAACAAGGTTGCCGGTTTGATCCCTACATGGGTCTCTGTGAACTGTGCCCTCTACAACTAGATTGAAACTACTTCACTTGGAGCTGATGGGTCCTTGAAAAACATACTTAAAATAAAAGTTTAAAAAAGAAAGAAAAAAAGAAGGGAGGGAGGGGGGAGGGGAAAGAGGGGCGGGGAGGGGAGGGAGGGGAGGGGAGGGGAGGGGAGAGGAGAGCAGAGGAGAGGAGAGGAGAGGAGAGGAAAGGAAAGGAGAGGAAAGGAGAGGAGAGAAAAAGAGAAGGGAAAGGAAGGGAAGGGAAGGGAAGGGAAGGGAAGGGAAGGGAAGGGAAGGGAAGGGAAGGGAAGGGAAGAAAAGTTGATCAATCCTAAGCAGAAGTACTTTCGGGTATGCTAAAAGTTGATTAGCATGTAATAGCCTGAACATATTTTTGGTTAATACACACCCCTATCTGAATGGATGCAAACAAGAAGTCTAGAAGGGTATATACCAAATGCTATCCATGGCAATCACTTTAATAAATGAATATGGATGGTTTTTACAAACTACAGTGAATAGCCGTAACTTACATGTTTAATAGTTTTGGGGATGATTTATTTTTTACTCACAAACTCTTTGACATATACTATAATTAAAAGGTTCATTATTTTCGCTTAATTTTATTAACTAGGAATTTGGTAATGTAGTAGAATTTAGTTGAAAATGAGAGAGAGATATGCAATGACAATACAGGCTGCAGAAGAGTTGTACAGGTGAATAAGTGACCATTCTTAAACTAACGACAACTAAAATTATCTCTTAAATGACCAGTCAGTCTTTATTTCTCATTCTATGCTGTAAGCAGGGAACCTCATTTTACTTATCCCTTTTGTATACCTAGTATAAAGAGCTCAAAGTTTTAATGACGAGAACGAAAGATGAAACAATAAAATGAATGATCATCTTTCTAAATATACTGAGGCAAGGCTATTAGAGCAACATACTATATTTTTGGTGTGTGCTCCAGTCCCAAAGACCGGTAATTCCCTGATTTCATTATTACACAAAACAAAGCAACAGCATGGCATAGTGGTGAAGAGCAAATTCTGGCACTAGCTAACTGAATGGCTGGTGACTTGAGCAGGTTTTATGCCTCAGTTTCTTCATCTATAAAATGTGAGAAGAATCACAGAATCACAAATCCTATCCCATAGGATTGTTATGAAAATTAAAAAGAGCTTAGAAGAGTGCCTGGTAGTTAGTACATTATATAAGTGTTTGCTGAGAAAAAAGCGGGGGGGGGGGGACTTTCACTGCTTCAAAATTCAAAATGGTTAAATTGCCAAATATCTACAGAAACAGTCTTTATTATCACTGTTTTAAAACAGCCATCCAAAATAATTAAACTGCTATGGTATTAAAAGCAAATGACAAAAACAATGTCCAGGACAAACTTCCCCTGTAGGAGAAGGAGCTTACAAAACTGATAATGGTTTTTCTTGATTCTTAACTGAATCAATACTTAAGAGAATATATTTGAATTAAGAACAAGGTATAGTGGTTTCTCTTGGGACATTTTTAGGTTTGTAAGATCCTAAATTTTATCTCAACAGCTTTGTTGGATTTGCTATTATAATATTTTTTTCTCCTTTGTTAAAAAAAATAAATTTCAATGTTAAAATTTACAGTGAATATGCTATTAAAATTTAGAGCAAAAGCATTTTTCCTGAGACATACACCATGTGCCAAAGTTATAGATAGGTTAATGACTATTTTAGTCTCTGATAAAGTGTGAAACGATCATGCTTAAATGCTATTTCAAAAAATTAATGAGAAATGGCAATGTAGAAGGGAGAAAAAAACCACTTCACATCTGAAATAGTATTTAATAATAAAATGCATTTTAATAGTTATATATGTATATATAGTTTCAATATGAAAGTACACGATTACTCAAAAGCATTTCAGACAATGTTTGTCACATAAGCACTATAAAAATATTAATTAAAATTGACATTAAAAGTTTTAAGTATTAATAGCATTTCCAAGATTTCATTTACATTACTCTTTTCTTCCTTAATGATCTCTCACCACCTTCAATATACATGATTTAGTTACCATTCTATGTATTTTCCATTCAAATATTATTCATTAAATTTAAAAAGCATGTATAGTTACAACTAGCTCTAAAGATACATTATAAAATCCCTTCAGACCTTTAGCTACGTAAAATATTATCCATAATATATTTTACCAACAAAAAATTCGGGTTATGAAATATAATTTGGCAGCAGAAAAATTCCACTTATTCCATATGTCTAAAGGCTGTCATGTTACTAGCCAGGGTAATATTTTTCCTCTTTCCTTTTTTCTCTGCAGTGCTTCTAAGTATAGTGACAGCCGCATCAGGCTTTCCTAGTCTCAGCGCAAGCTCAGTGAAAATCTGGGAAATGTAAGTGGAAACATGAGAGACCGCTTTATTTGGCAGTGTTTTTTTTTTTTTTTTTTTTTTTTTAAAGGGCAGGACAAATGGCAAGGCAGTGTTTGGACTGCAGGATGAACAATCAATAGGCAGAAAGCAAGATAGAGGCTTCCTCAGCTTTTGGATCGACAATCGACAGCTGAGAGACTATTTTTTGCTATGGTTGACTAAATATGGTCAGGGAAGAGAGAGGCACAAGAGAGCCTGTTTGCCTGGGAGTGCATGTTTCAAATGCTTAGCTGCCTATAAAGCTGTAACAGTTTAGCCTGTGGCCACTGAGGGAAGAATTTAAGTTAACCTCTGTAGTGACCATGTGGAAATCCTGACCGTGCTTGCAGACTTGACCTCTGGATATGACAACGTAGCTTCAACACAGATCTACCATTTAATCCTGGAAACTAAAAACCAAAAAAATCTCACAGCAAGAAAGATGCAGAATATTTCCTGAGAAGTCAGAAGAACCCAATGTATTCTGGTGGGCAAAGGAAAATAGAGTGAATGTTTACAGTTACTTGGGAGGGAACGAGATTGTGTTTTGTTTTTTGGCTTTTTGTCTCTTTTAGATTATAAAATTAACTTGCTCTGCAACTTTTTCCCCCTCTTCTGAAGTATTTCATCTGAGAAATAAGTGAGGTTCATTTTCTGTGACGTGGTAGCAACCTTCCTTGGTTACTTAACTTTCTTTACAGCAGATAGAAGGTACTCAGATCTGTGCAATACTGGTAATATGACATTCCAAATCAAATGGCCAACGCTGATTCAATTTTACTGTAGTTTTTTTTAAGGGTAAAAGGGAAAGGGAAAAGATAGCTGATTTGTTTTTGTTTCTTCATTTGTTTTTCAAATTTATCTTAAAAGGTGAGGTTCTGTGTTCACGGTATTTCCCTCTTCACTGGCTCATGAGAAGAAGTGCTGAATCAGCGGATAGAGTGAAGGAACAATCAAGATGAGATGGCTGCTGCTGAAGTGACTCTCTAGGTCATTATCTCTCTTCCTGCTGCAAATGCTGAATGACACTAAGCTTCCAGGTAACAGAGTACCACAAGGCCTGTACTTCTAAGGATGCTTATGGCTTTCTGCATGCTTACCTATTATTGACTCGATATATGTTTTTATTGTTAAATTAAATTCTATCTGGACATAGTCTAATTTCACAGTTCTAGTAGAGCTTATATAGTGTAAAAAGGAATGTTGCTCAAATATCATGACAGATAACTCTTGATCTCAAAAACATACAAATCCATTACTGTCGTTTACATTATTAAAAATTTAGTCTTTGTAGTTTCAGATTAAATGTTGATTTTGCATCCTTAGCAAATTACACCCTGCTTTGAAAGTATGCTACCTTTTAAAAACTGTTAACTATTTCAAGGTTTAATCAATCAAAAAACTTGGCAGAACACAAAATACTTTTTAATACTTACTCTTAACTGGCCACAAAAATAAATTAGAATGTGCAGGGTGAAATTATAATGCTGCATTGCCGAAACTGCTGTCGTACTGGGCCATCTCCTGCTACATTCTGATTTGCTCTCTCTGAGCTGCACTAGCTTCTTCTCACAGGCTGCAGATATTCTACTTTCCCTGCCTTTCTTTTCCTCCTTTCCCAAATATCTTACAGTTTTTATTTTAATTTAACCATTTACCACCTCAAAAATGAAAGGCAACTCACCTACAATTTCTTTTCATGTTAAATGATCAAGCAAAAACCCAAGTTCTAATACCTTTCAGTTCTTTTAAGTAACTGACTTTGGACATGTTAACTGTTCTGGTAGTTATCCTTTATATTAAAAAAAAAAATTAAAGAATCAAAAAAACAAAACTCATTAAAATTAAGTATTTATACATCTACTGGGATTTGTATTTAACCCAAAGAAAAGAACCAAAGTGCAAAATTCAGATAAGTAATTAATGAAGAAAAAGAAACGATAAAGAAGTTTTCAAATGATCATGAATTCTGTGACCTTAAAAAAAACTAACAAAAAACTCATCATATTTAAAAATCCAGTTCACTCACACTCTAAAACGACATGGTTTTTCTTCTTGTCATTTCATCTTTAGAGCCAACATCAGAAGAAGTACTAATTGAGTAATTGGTTAAGTTTTTAGTTAAGATACCTAGTTCATAAAAAGCATCTATACCAAATTTAATTACTATCTACTTGCAGGATCTAGAAGCACACTACAAAAGAAGAAGAAATTTGCTTTGAAGACTATGAAGAAACACTAGGCTGATCTTACCAATTTCTGAAATACACTCTAAAATTCCACTGATTCTATGAATTTGTTGCAAAAGGAACCAAACCAGGACAAAGTTCAACAGATAAATGGTCATTGCTTAGAAGTGTATGTATGTCCACCAACAAGGAACCATAAATGGCACTAATGCAATGCTTCAGGTAAATTTTTTATAAAGGTTAGTCTTTGATAGTCTCTGCAAATGATCTACCATTGCTCTACATCAGTAAGCTAAACATTTTACTAACAAACGAGAAAATAAAGCATTTCATGTTTTTACAGCTATCAACTTAGTAATACCTACTCAGAGTACATACTTCTTTATGTACCCATATGAACATACAATGCTATGGAATGTAAAGAAGTATGTATTTTTGGTAGGTAATAAACCACCAAGAAAAAAACTGCAGCTAAAAGAAGGCTTTGCTTCTTTTCAATGACCTTCGTATGGTAAATTAACCTGGAATCAAAGAGATGACTTTTGGAAATAATATCATAAAAATGTACCTACTTCTTGTAGATGAAAACTGTCACAAGATTTATAATTTGTGAAGAAAAAAGCTCTATTGAATTAGATTTAAAATGATCATGAAACTCCTTTTAAATCTTTTACATTTAAAACACACTAAATTTTACATTTTTTAATTAAGTACTCACATGATTAAAATTTGAATACCAAAACAGTACTACTAGCACAAAAGAATGAGAGATACACATGACCTATCTTCTGTCTCCACAATTTGATCTTAATTTAAGTATGTAGCATTAGTAGGATTGATAGATTTGTTAAGAAAAACAAGTTATAACAAAAGCTGATTTCACTTACAATTTAACAGCTATTCTTCATATTTTGATCAATTTATAATTTAATATTAGAGGAATTTCTGAAGCAAGTTTTGCTGTTTTAGGTTTTCTTTTCTGAAAGCTATAGACATACTCATAATTTTAAAAGACTACCTTTTAAGTAAAATTCTACTCAAAGAAAAGTGGTCCTTGTCCTTCTCAAGTTTATCAGGTCCTTATGCTCAGCTAGTACTTAGAATAAATTTAAACATAAGATTTAGGCACGAAAAATGACAAAATTCTGGGCCACAGCTAAGTCAACAGGGCACATTTGTAACAGACGGACAAATATTTAAAAGAAATGAATTTATTATTTATATTATCCTTGAATTTGCTTTAGCCAAAGGGGACACACAAAATGAAAACACTATCGTCAAGAAACCAATTTACATTGATAGAACAACCTTCTTTTAGTGGTACTATGCAATTACAACTCAATTTTTATAAACATGATAGACATACTACTTACAGTATGTTAGAGATATCAAAATACTTTTTGCATTTCATACAAAATTATAACTAAGTTCTTAACAGTTTATAAGAGGCACCTATTTTAGCTATTATGATAGATTTAGAAAAAAAGAAATACTCCAAGTATTTCTTATTAAAAGTATTATTTCAACTGGAATATTTAGACATGTAAAAATCCTAATATTTAAAAACGTATGTGTCACAAGTTGAATAGAAACGGCTATAAGGTTAGCAACTATAGTTAATTTTCTGTTATTAAGATGAGATAGTTAATTGTCAAAACGTGATTTTCATTTTATCAGATTATAAAAAATGAGAATGACTATTATGTAAGATAGCATGTTATTGTATGTTTATTGACAATTATAAAAACATGATTTTAAAATTCTGTATTTTCAAAGAAAAAAATTAGCTCAAAGCTTAACACTTAAGCAGAGCCCTTCTTCTTGATCTCCCACAAACGGAATGGGAAAGCTTCACATTCAAGTTTAACTGTACATGCCCTAAATACTAAAAACTGAAAATATATACCTCCAAAGTAGAAATTTCTCCATAAAACAATTCAAAGGGTATTACACTACACCCATGTTTTACAATGAACAACTATATTTGTTATTCTGCAGGCATCAAAGTTTTTGATAATTAATTTAAAACATCCCAGCTACTAAAAATCTTGTGGTTGTAGTGCTAAGAGTATAATGTAATCCTTAGAAAATAAAATAACATGTTACTCATTTTATAAAGTAAAATTATATACTGATTCTAGCACTTACAAGTTTAACTTAGCATATCTAAGAGTATTTTCAATCACTCTAAAATGTCAAATCCATCACTTAGGTCAGCTGTTCATTTTTAACTGAGTACATATTAAACTCTGGGCATCTGCTGACGCTGGTATAACTCAAACATTTCAACTGTCTCTCTGACAGGCATAACAGATGCTGACATTATCAAATGCTGTACTATTTTTTTTCCATGGCCTCTCCTTGCCCCGATATGGCCAGTATATGAAACTGAACTGCCATCCAAAAGCACACTTGAGCAACTGGATCTGCTAAACAACTCCCATATAACTAGTAAAAATAGAAGCCAGTTTTACTGCTATCTTCAGCACTTAAGTCCAGGCAAGTTAACACCTGTTTCACTTCCATTAGAATAAATAATGGAAAAAGTTATAGTTACATTAATTTCACTAGCAGCATGATACTTACTAAACAACAGATGCAAAATATACTTAATATGTACGAAAACTATATGAATGTTGCCTGAATTAGTACTGACCTTCTCCCGGTTTAGTTCAAAACAGTAATTATTTCTTTACTCTTTATATTTCACTGAGAGTATTTACCTTATAGACAAACTGCAATTTCTCAAACTCTTAATTTAACTAAGTATATTTCAGAAGACATCCCTTTCCAATATTGAAATGCAACTCTGAAAATCACATTATAACAAAAATTTTCTGGATTGATTTTTAATGGTAGATATTAATACTCAAATTCATGGACTATAGTCAGTGTATTATTAAGCTGATAATGAGAAGTAACTAGGCAATCTGTACAGAGAATTCAGTCAAGGAAATAGACCCTTAAAAGGGTGAAATTACTAACCTATGATTAGTAACACTGAATAAGCAAATACAAAGAAAAATAAGCTGGCATTCATGGTAGCTTCTTTCAACACAAGTCCAAGCATTACACTGAATACACGTGCAATCTATTTATAAACCAAAGGGCAGAGGTACTTTCATAGACCTAAGCATAATACTAAAAAAAAAGCAGTGGCAGAAAGGTGTGACTAGGAGTACTTTTCCCTAACCTGTTAGCTTATTACTTACTTGGTTTACTACTTAGAGATAAATAGAAAACATTATTTTGAAATGCATTAAGTTCTATTTGTTCCTTTAAATGTTGTTGATTTTGAAATAAGGTTACTGTCTACATTTAAGAATTAATTAAAGGTGTCAAAAACAAATATGAACACTGATAATTCCTTAATGCCATTATTAACATGTTAAAGGGTAAAGACTTCGGCACTTTTAGAGCAGGAAACAGTAGGAAAAGTATCTTCAAATAGAGAATTTTATCTTCAGTGACTGAAGTACTGATATAAGAATCTCTAACATTTTGTAAAAGGCGTATAATGATAACTTTACAAATAAAACGCATTTTAACTGTTCTGAAGTCCAAACTAGCAGCATTGCAATGCTTTGCTAAAGCTGGTAAAATGGAACCAAATCGCCTCTTCAATGGATTTGGTCCCCTTCAACCAGCTGTAGCTATGCATTGATTACTACAAGACAGCCAACGTTTTCATTTATGAGTATTAGTCACATGTCAACTAATTTCAACTTCTTTAAATTATTCATATTGTGCTTTAAATCAAGTAACTTGTTACTATTAATTCATCTTGTAAGAGCCATAGTGGTTAATGATGTTTATAAAAAGCTTTATGAAAAATATGTGGATAACTTAAAGATTTCAAATAAAATAATTTTACTTATTTATGGTCTCTTGGTATTAAATTTTTTATCCTTTAGAAAAATAAATGAAATGTAGACTATGCTGCATAATTTTTAAAAAATTAAAAAAAAAAAACAAAAAACCGAAAACTTCCTGAAATCATAAAGGGAATGCCACAACCATGGTTCACATGGACATAGTTTTAAATTAAAGAAAAATATAACATTATATAAAATAACACTCTAGAAATGTTGGGTTACTACCTTCTATAGGATTAGCATTTAATTTTACAGCTATTTACCTGAATACTGATTAATAGGTAAGGTGAAACAGGAGATGATGATACTGAGTATTTGGTGGAGAGACTAAACCGTAAGTATCTAATTTTTCAATCCCGAACCAAAAGTTTTTAATCCCCAAAAAAGAAAGAAAATGTTACTCATGTTTACTCATGTAGCTGTTTCACCTCTCTATACTTGTTTCCTCAGTTGTAAAATGAAGAACTCTTCTAATAATAACATCTTATGATTCCTCACTCTTGCGGTCTTTTTTGTCCTCCACAAAAAAGTATACACAAGCCTCTCTCTCACAATGGAAAGAAAATGAAGGAAGAGGAAAATGACAAGTGATCCAACATCCCTCTATAATAGATAATGTAAAATAGAAACAAACATTTCATCAATTAATGAAGGGTTACTGATGGCAAGTAGTAATTTAAAAATCTAGATATTCACACAATCCTCAACTCTTGATCACTCCTGTATTTCAAAGTGAAGATCGTCCCCTAAAAAAATGTGGGCAAAGGAAGGTATATGTAAATAAATCTTACCAACTTAATAGGCCTTCTTACAATAATTAAACCTATCAGTAACTATATTAATATATTACAAGGCACACTGTGTTTGAGAGTAGATGCATGAACACGAGAGAAAATGGACATACGGTGAGTATACTATCATTTAATAACCTCTCAGCTTTTTATAAACATTTTTTATTAGTTTCAGGTGTACAAAACAATGTAATAGTTAAACATTTATCATTTATATCCCTCACACAGTGATAACACCCCTCCCCACATCCACTACCCCTCTGACATCGCACATGGCCATTACATTTCCACTGTCTCTATTACTAATGCTGTATGTACACCACTTCCTGTAACTATATATATATATATATATATATATATTTCAGAATTTAAAAAGTTAAATTAAAGGTATCATAACATTCTACAGGGAAAATGAGTTGCTCACATATTCAGTAAGATTTCATATGTCTTGTGGAAATAAACAGATAAGTAAATAAGAAATGTCTGTGAAGATACCTTAGCGCTAACCTGAAAATGTATCACATCATATGGTTCACTCATATTTTACTGTTACTTTTCACATTCAATTTGTATTAAAACAAAATTATAAATAACACTATATAAAGTAACTTTATGATGTTGTTACCAGTACCTCCAAAATACCTATCAACTGTTTTTCGCCAGCTATGCAGAGCATAGGCTAATTTATTTTCAAGTCTGTGAGGGAGCACTAAAAACTTAAAAGCAGCTAAAAATGCAACATCCTCACAGAAAATACTTAAGTGATGTGCTAATCAACACCACTAATCCAAAGAAATTTAGTTTTCACTTTTTAACAACAGAAATGATTTCTGCCCTTCATTTAAATCTGAAATTTTACCCATATACAAAAAGAAAAGATAATATGAGGAAAGTCTAGGGAAAACAACCTCTATACGTACCAAATATCAGAACACATAAACAGCACTTTACTTATGATTTCTTAAAAAAACAACAACAGAACTGTATTAAAACATACTGTAACTGCATTCTCAAATGCTCCAAACTTTACAAAGCGTGATCAAAACACTCAGTGTCTCATAGCAAAAACATTCTCTTCCCTAATTCTGAAAGAAAAAAGAATGCTTTCTAAGTCCATTTCTCTTCAGCTCTTTTAGCTGTCATTTTATGAGGAAATGTCAAGATCAGCACTGAAATCTGGAATTTCAACTGACCTGCAGCATTGAAATCCAGATTTCAAAGTACATTTCTAAAAGATATAGGACATCTAGACATATGTTTTATGACCAGGAAACCTACACTTTCTTTTAGAAAGGACATCCAGCAATTATTAACTCAGTACTGTGTTACTGACTTATTACTGAAAGTTGACTATTGTTAACTAAAAGAGAAGCTAAGGAATAGAATGGTACTTATTCAGCTACAAATTTTGGAAACTTTTCCATATTACTAACCATAATAAATCAAAACAATTATAAGTAAATATTTGTGCTGGTATTAAATTATACTCACAGTGATGTGACGAATTTACTGTAGAAAAAATACATACATTCTAATAAAACCAAAAAAACCTCAAAAATAGCTAAGAATTATGCTAACTAAAGTGCCATCAATTGTAATTAAAATTGACTCTACATGAAGTCTAACAATTAAGCCAAGTATACTAAAGTATAACTGCAATGTAAAACGAAGATCACAGATAACAAATTAAAAATCAAGGTAACAGATTCATTAAGTTATATAAATGATAAAATGCTTATAAGAAACGGAAAAATGATAGCATATTTTTAATCAAATGTAATATTTTACCGAAAAATGATAAGTCATCAGGTTCTGGAAATAATAACGTACTATAATGGGTTTTCTCAAGTAAGTGTTAAAGCCTAAGACTTTTTTTTTTATTCTGAGTACAACAAAAATGGTACCTTCTGTCTTAAGACATTCACCAGTCAGTACAAAGAAAAGAGAATTTTAGGAATAAGAAATTTGATATGAAAAAAAGGACTCAAAACAACCCAACTTGCAATTACAACTTATACATAAGTTATATCACTTTCTTATACTCGTCTGTGTCCAACTAAAATCACACTTTATGTGGCAATCTACATTCACAATTACATAAAATGTCTTAAGGAAACAGGAAGATGTCGTGTATCTTTAACTGAAGTACCACTTTGTTGTAGAATGCAGTGGTTTCTTTTTTTTTCCTTCTTTTAAAAATGTCACCTGACATCAATTATCTGGTGGGAGAAGTCACTGTTATAAATGTTCAGAGGAATTCTCAAGAATTGAAGAACCGAAGTAGTATATTTTCTTCTCCATGTATAGGCTTAGCATTATGAAATATATTACGCCTACTTCCAATAAAGTGAAACAATTCAAAATATTTAAAAGTTACTCATTTCCTAAACTCTCCAATTTTCAGTTTATCTTAAACTTTATGATTTAATATTTAACCTACATTCCCTCCATAAAACCTTTTTACCCATCCTAATCTGAAGTAATTGCTCTGTTTCAACTTCTAACAGTTTCTCTACAGAATTTATTTTGTCATTGATCATATATACTCTTGTGATATCTAAGACTGTCCTGATTGTACATTAAGAGTAACATTTATTAAGTCCCTTATAGTCAAGGCATTGTGCGGGACATACAGCTGAATATGAGTGCCTACAATCTAAACAGAAAGAAACAAAAGTGCACATACTAAGGGACTGCAAAAAGCACATTATTGGTGCAATAAAATAACACAGAACAAGGAAGTATACGGCAAACAAAAAATAATTTCACTGACGAGATCTAAAAGCTTTGAGAAAAAGATGGTTAAGATAAAGAAGGGGGACAAGGGCATCCTGACGATATAAAATGCTTAAATAAATGCAGGAAGAAGCAGACAGACTATTTTAGGAAAGAAGAGCAGTATAATGTAGCTGAAGGGCAAGTTGGGCAGAGGGCTTTTATTTAGTGGGAGATAAAGTTAGAAAGGCTCAGGACACACCAAAAGTGGTTATGAATGCCAAGTCAAGGTGCACAGATTTGATTTTATGTACAAAAGAAGTCAACTAAAGATTTGGGAACAGGAGAAGAGAGTCATTAGGTCTATGTTTTCATAATGATAATTTGTTAATTACATGAAAATTAAGTCACAGAAAATACTGAAATCTGGGAGAACAATTAGAAAGATATCGTAGGGGCGGCCAGATGGCTCAGTTAGTTAGAGTACAAGCTTTTAACAACAAGGTTGCTGGATCAATTCCCACATGGGATGGTGGGCTGCGCCCGCTGCAACTAAGACTGAAAATGGCGACTGGACATGGAGCTGAGCTGCACCCTCCACAACTAGATTGAAAGAAAATGACCTGACTTGGAGCTGATGAGTCCTGGGAAAACACACTGTTCCCCAATATTCCCCAATTAAAAGAAAGAAAGAAAGAAAAAAAGAAAGAAGGAAGGAAGGAAGGAAGGAAGGAAGGAAGGAAGGAAGGAAGGAAGGAAGGAAGGAAGGAAGGAGGAAGTAAAGAAGGAAGGAAGAAAAGAAGGAAAGGGAAGGAGGAAGGGAGGGAGGAAGGAGGAAATTGTAATAGTCTAGGTAAAAGTGGCAATACTTAAATAGGTCAACAACAATGAAAATAGAAGGAATGGAATGAATTGGAAAGACCTATAAAATAAATGAAATTTTAGAACTAATTGGAAGTTCAGAATTAGTGAGAGAGTAGGAAAAGATAATCCTAAGAGAAGAGGCAGCAATGGGATTGATATATTAAATAGATTCTTAGTAAAATCATTCACCGTCCATGTGTTTCAATCTTGCCTCACATACAGACCACAATACAGAGAAGTAATAAAAAGTGGTTAAGAGCTGATTCTAAAGTCACACAGACCTTGCTCAAGTTCCAACTGCTCCACTAGTCAGCTGCGTGATTGTGAAAAAGTAAATTCACCTGTTTTATAAGCCTCATATTCTTCATCTATAAAATCAGGACATTAATACCTGCCCCAAAGGACTGTTCAAAGAATTAAATGAGGTAACGCATGTAAACCACCTAGACCAGGGCCAGGCAAGTGGTAAATGCTATTATCATCCTCTTCTATTTGAAAGGTAGGGAACATATAATACTATTTTGCCTCCTTCACAATATGAAGTGTTCGAATACTTGTAATTTGAAAAAACAAAGCAAGACAATCTAAAATATAGCCATTTATTTCACCCTGTATTATATAACCACTGTTAGGGGTACCAACTAGCAATATCAATAAAATCCTTTTGTTCTCTGTGCTCACCCTCTAGTGGTGATCCTAAGAAGCTAAAAAAACAGCAAAAAATTAGAAGGAAACATGATATAAAAATGCAATATGGAACGAAAGAATAAGAATTCATTGACTATAGTTAATAATACTGTATTGTACATTTAAAAGTTGCCAAGAGAGTAGATCTCAAAAGTTCTCATTACAAAAAAATAAAATTCTAACTATGTGTGGTGATGGATAGTAACTACTAACTATGCTGATTGTTTTGCAATATATACATATATTGAATCATTATGTTGTAAACCTGAACCAATACAATGTTATATGTCAATCATATCTCAATTTTTAAAAATTCAGGATAGATTAAATTATCAAAATAAACTTCAAAGTGAACATTTCCCTCAGTCAAAATATATAGACTTGATTCAACTATAAACAAGTTATCTGACGCAGAATTTTCTAAAAATGTTTTTCAAGGTAAATTTGCGCCAAAAAATTCATTCATGAAAAGTTCTAGGCTAAAGCAAAGTTAAGCATTTCCCTTTTCTGTGGGACTTCGCAGATATTTTATGAATTCTGTGACTTCCCAAAAGTCTTTCTCAAAATTTAACCAGCAAACACTTTTTTATTCAGTAGACCACCTGTAATTATAACAGATTGCAAAAAATTTATACTCGAAGTTTATATATCTAATTATGTTATTAATAATGAATTGGGTAACTTAGTACTGTTATTTAGCCACAGTTTAAAAAAATAATTACCATGCAAATGGATAATATGGGACTAGAGAACATCCTGAGAATGATTTTGAAGAAACATAAATCTCAAAATGGAATGCATTCTAATTAAAACTTTAGAATTAGAGCAAGTATTCCTAATACTTTATATCCATATTTAATAGATATTTAAATAGCCATTTCATAATACTTGATTAGTTTAAGGACCAAAAAAATCATCATGTAAAAGTAATCCATTTAATGAAGACATAATTTCCACAGACCTTAAAATGATTTTAAATATTAAAATAAACCAAAATTATTTTCTTATCAGTATCAGAAAAAAAGAGAACCAGCAACAGAAAAATGTTTCTAAATTGCATATAAAATAGTAAAAGGTGACATCTTTACCTGGGATTTCCTCTTAGTGCAGCATGATGTAGAGCATTAAATCCATTATTGTTTGTAATGGTAACATCTGCTCCAGCTTCCAGAAGAACTGCGAGGATATCATCACGTTTCTTACTTATTGCATCATGAAGAGGAGTATCGCCTTCAGAATCCTGTTTTTTTTTTAAGTTTAAAGAGATTTTCTTATTTTTCAATCAATCATCACAAGTAATTATTAATACTTATAATGAACTACTAAACAAAGAAACAAAAACGGAAGCCATATCTAACCATTAATAAAACATACTACATGTTAAATTTAATAAATGCAGGCAAGAAACAGCATTATAGTAAATAAACTTACACTCAATCTAGATGGTAAACACAATAAACATGCTGTAGATTTCCAAAGAAAATGAAAAATAAAATCTAGAAATTAAATACCTTAAAATATAATTTAATAAATAACAACCAGGTTGAAATAAGCTTCTATAGGCCCTGATCTGTCCTGTCTTTTGATCCTCCACAGTAGCTATTCCAAACCTTTATCAATCGTCTCAATTACCCTTTCTGTACCTACCACTCCCCACTCACTCTCAAGAAAATATTTTTCCTGCGATTTTAGACAAAAAAAAGTCAGCAGGGATAAATTCCCTCCCATTCAACAGATTAACACCTCCCAATGCCTTCCCCCATCCTCTAATCCTGCCATCCATTTAGAAGCAGTTCCAAACCCTGTCAGTTCTTAAATGGCTGTGCCTCAGAAATATTAATATGTAATAACCACCTAGCTGAAAAAAAAATCTCTGATTCTTTCAGTTCTCAAACCCTCAGTCCCATTACTCCTGTTCTTCATCACTTCTCTGAGACCAATCCTATTTAATTCACCTGGTTGCTAAAACTTTGGATGGGAACAATGATTTTTTAAGTGATTCTTGCGTCAAAAATTAGGCCCTGCTATAAATAAAGCTAAAAATCTATATATATTCCAAAACAGAAAAACTTCTAAGACTAGACTCATGACTAAACCAAGATTCTTAAAATAAATTAATCTACAACTAAATTAATTTAGATAGCTATGAAGTAACTATTATGAAATGCAGCCTACTACACTTCTTTAAAATGAGGCCCATTGTCATGTTCAATAAAGTTAAATCAAATCAATTCCTAAGATATTTTTGCAAGGAGATCCCCATCCCCACCTTTCAATATAAAACTGATCTACGGACACTTCCTTAAAAAGGCTTTTCTTAAAAAGGAACAGCTTCCAATTTTATTATATTCTACACCTTTGGTATCAGTTACTATGAATAAAACCTGTAATAAAGCAATGCTTACCATAGAACCTAGCACTTCCCTTTAATAGGCTCCTAGCAATACTTACAGAATATATTTCTTTCAAGGCTTTACCTGAAGACTGGGATGACAGCCAAAGTCCAATAAAGTCTTCACAACTTGAAGATGACCTTTATTAACAGCAATATGAAGTGGTGTCTGTCGGCGTTTGTTGCGAGCATTCAAATCAGCGCTGCCTCGATGTAGTACTTCTATAACAGCACCTTCATCTCCAAAAGCTGCATGGTGAACCGCTCTATCTCCATCTTTGTCCTAAACATCAGCATTTAAATCTAATTAGTGAATATTTCAGAAAGGAAAATAAATTTTGAAGCTATAATAACTCATCAAGAACCAGATTAATGTGAGAAAACACAGAATTAAGCCAACAAAATAACTAGGAATTCATTTGAATAGTGGTTAACTCCAAAGATATATGATGAAGTTGAATCGATATATTATGTCAGACATATACTGGACCAATAGTTATTTCAGAAGTAGTTCAAGTCTTCATTACTCCTAATTTATCAGACACGATGGTAAGGCAACACTAGAAAAATGCTGACTTAATATAACTATATAAGCTTTTTTTTCCATTTAAAAATGTTTACGAAAACTTTTCAAAGACATAAAAAATACACTAACATTAGCTGAGTGATTGAAAAAAGGATGCCAAACAGTGATGTTAATTAGCTTAAAGGGGGAGAAATATATCACCTTGTTAACACTGCTTGTCTCTAGCCAGTGAATATGCACTTTTTTGTATATTCAAGAAGAAGAAAAAATATTAAGTACCACCTTACAAGATAAAAATGAAACACAAACCAGCATAATTCCATACATTTAAAATTCTAAAACTATTTCAGAGGAATCCAGTAGGTGTGCCTCACCTTCTGTAACAGGCGTATTTCTGAGGAAATGAGAGGTAGAGAAAGACCGAATCGATTCAATTTTTTTCAAATGTAAGAAACAACTTTTGAAAGGAAAAAAAATTACCTGTCCTGTACCATGTAGATAATATATATATATAGTCCATACAAAAAAGAAGTCTCATTACCTTGCTAGATGGCAGATGGAGAAGGGTATTATAAGCGTACTGTCTTTACTCCATACTACATCTCAAATTTTAAAACCCAGAAGTAGGCATGCTCTAAAACCTTCTGCAGAGTAGTGGTTCCCAAACCATGGTCCTAGCCCCTGGTGGACTCTTAATTTTTCAAGTGGTTTGAAAATCCATTACTCAGGATTATTTGAACTAAATTTTTCAAAGTTAACACAGATAAATAAATACTGTTGTGAATAAATACATTTAAAACAAATGAACATTCATTCAAAACAGTTGCTAAATTCAAAGTAGTTTTTGGTCTTTGCACATTTTTTCAAGCATATATTAAAAGTAAATCGCTCAGGTAGGAGTCCACAAAGATCTGATAACCATTCCTGAAAAGGTGGGAAACTACGACTCAGGAATACTTCTGCTTTACTAATGTTCCAGCTAAACCAGGTTAGGAGTTTTTGTTCCTGTCTACTTTGAGCATAAAGGAACTGGCAAACTACCACATGAAAGATTTAAGATTCAACCTTTGTGCCTCTGAGCATTGTATTTAAATACCCCTCCCACCGGCCAAAAAAATGCTTTTAAAACTTTTGTTTTTATGTGTGCATGTGTATCACTAACCTCTCTAGTAACATACGTGTATTTCAATATTTCAGAATTTTAGATTTAAAATATCCCTAACATCCAATCTGGATTCATTTTGTTACAATTTTTATGTCTATCTAGTGGTACTACTTCCATTAAAAAAGGCAACATCAATCTACTAACACTCACTGAATAAAAACAGGAACTATTTATGAAGTGTACCATATATTTAGGGGTATTAGAAAACTGCTACTGGAACACTTATGCATGTCCCATCTGCACCTTATCTAAAGAAAAAAAGAAACTAAAAAATTAAAAACCCTAATATATCAAAAGGAAATACAAATGAAAATTTAAAGATTTTGGAAAGTACATATACATACTGGAAAACAACAATTTTATTTCCAGGTTTTTCTTCTAAATTAGAAAGCCTCAGTTGCACAAAGACCTTAACCTACAGATTTTGCTGCTGTCTTCAGAATTTATCTGAAGTATTCCAAATAAACCTAAAACATACATCTCATTATTCTGTCTTTGATACTGACACCAAATGAGATCTTGAGGGACAAATTATAGCTGACCTCTAAAACATTACCTAATTGAATCTACAACTGATCTTGATTCTTTCTACCCTCTTGGATCTCCCTCTTTCCTCTTAATTCCCCAAAACCTGTTCTTGTTCCAGTCTTCCCTATCTTAGCTGATGGAACCACAGATCATAAGGTCAACAAAATCAGTATCTGTAGGTTATGCTCATCTATTTCCTTGCCCGGAGCCCCTCTATGCAAGCACCAAATTCTATAGCTTTTACTCAATTTATGCTCATATCTATTCTCTCTTCTCCAATTCTACCACTAATAAATACAGGCCTTTAGGCTTTCATTCTCACTCACCTGAACTATTGCCATAGCTCACCCTGCCTCCACTTACTCTAACTTACCATCTTACTTGACCCTGTATGTTCGTATGCTGTTCCCCAGACTTCAATGCATATTTATCACCTCATTGGCTTGAGAACAGACATCCTTTAAAACTCAGCACAAGCAACCCCTCTCCTATGAAACTTCCCCTCATTCTCACAAAACTAATTTATTTCTCCTTCTATTATCTCACTTACTATACCGTAGTATAATTGTTTGTTTCCAAATTTGTCATTTTTATTTGACTGTGAGCTTCTTGGGGACTACAACTGCGTCTTAATCATCTTTATTCCCAGGACGTACCACAGTGCCTACTACGTAACTAGTAAGAACCAAAATTGGTGTAGCATTCAGTATTTAATGTGCCTTAATAAGTCATGTTTTTTAATGATTTTTTTTTGTAAAATACAAATAAGATAAAATTTACCATCGTAACCATTTTTAAGTATACAGTTCAATGATATAAAGCACATTCATATTGTTGTACATCCCTCACCAACACCCATCTCTGGGACCCTCTTCACCTTGCAAAACAAAAACCTGAAGCACATTACACAGTAACTCTCTATCCTCCCTATCCAAAGCCTCTGGAAACCATCGTTCTTTCTCTATGACTGTTGACTCTTCTAAGTACTTCATATAAGTGGAATCATGCAGTATTTGTCTTTTTGTGAGTGGCTTATTTCACTTAGCGTAATGTCAAGGTTTATTCACACTGTAGCGTGAGTCAGAATTTTCTTCTTTTTAAAGGTTGAATAATATTCCATTGTGTGTATATACCACATTTTGTTTAGCCATTCATATATCAATGGACACTTGGATTATTTCCAAGTTTTAGCTATTGTAAATAATGCTGCTATGAATATGGGTGTACAGATATCTCTTCAAGACTCCGCTTTCACTTCTTTGGGGTATATACCCAGAAATGGAATTGCAGAATCGCATGGTAATTCTTTCTTTAATTTTCTGACAAACCACCATACTACTTCCTACAGCAGCTGTACCATTTTACATTCCCACCAACAGTATACAAGGGTTCCAACTTCTCCACACCCTCACCAACACTTAGTTTGTTGGTTGTTTTTTTTTTGATAGTAGCCATCTCAATGCATGTGAGGCGATATCTCATTGTAGTTTTAATTTGCATCTACCTAGTAATGATTTGTGATGTTTAGTATCTTTTCATGAGCTTTTGAGCCATCCATACACCTTCTTCAGAGAAATATCTATTCAACTCCTTTGCCCATTTTTGAATCGGTTGTTTTTTTTATTGTTGAGTTTTGAGTTCTCTATATATAGTTGTCTATGTAAGGAATATCAATCCCATATCAGATATATGATTGGCCAATATTTTCCCCATTAAATAGGCTGCCTTTTCACTGTTGATAATGTCCTTTCGTGCACAGCAGTTTTCAATTTTCATGAAGTCCAATTTGTCTATTTCTTTTGTTGTCTATGCCCTCAGTGTTGTACTCAACAAATCATTGCCAAATCCACTGTTGTGAGCATTACTCTACCTTTTCTCCTAAGAATTTTGTATTTTATTTCTTAAATTTAGGCTTTTGATATATTTTGAGTTAATTTTGTATGCAATGTTAGCTAAGGGTCCAACTTGATTCTTCTGTACATGGATATCCAATTTTCCCAGCACCATATGTTGAAAAGACTATCCTTTTCCCATTGAATGTTTGTAGCACTCTTGTCAAAAATCATTTGACTACATATTGTAAGGGTTTATTTCTGGGCTCTTTTATTGGTTTGAATGTCTTCATGCTAGTATCACAGTGTTTTGGTTACTGTAGCATTGTAGTTAAGTTTGGAAATCAGGAAGAGTGAGTCTTGCAAATTTGATCTTCTTTCACAAGATGGGGCTATGGGGTCTCTTGGGAGGATATACTGACTTTTAGGATGGATTTTCCTATTTCTACAAAAAACGTCACTGGGATTTTGAAAAGATTGTACTGAATATGTACATCACTTTGGCTAGTATTAACATTTTAACACTATTAATTCTGCCAATTCATGAACATAGGGTATGTTTCTATTTACTTATGTCCTCTTTAATTTCTTTCAGCAATAATTTGTAGTTTTCATTTTATAAGTCTTTCACCTTCTTGGTTAAATAAATTCCTAAGTATTTTAGTTTTCTGATGCTATTGTAAATGGAGTTCTTTTCTTAATATCCTCTACAGACTGTTCACTGTTAGTGTATGGAAATACACGGACTTTTGTGTATTGACTTTGTATCCTGCTACTCTGCTGAATTTCTTAATTGGTTCTAAAAGACTCTTGTGGAATCTTTAGGTTTTTCTACATATAAAATTATATCATCTGCAGAGATAATTTCACTTCTTCCTGTCCAATGTGGATACCTTTTATTTCTTTTTCTTGTCTAATTCCTCTGGCTAGGACCTAAATTAACATACATCCCCAGAAACTGTATACACCAATTCCTAGAGCCATTTTGGAGGTTATTATACTAAGTCCTGAGCTGTTTTTAGAAAAGAATTTCCTTAAATTGACCAATCTTCAAGCCCACTTGCCTTTCCTTCACAGTTTTACAGTTAAATAAAATGTTTCTACAGTTTTGTTTTCATGAACTAGATAAGCAGAATCAGACAGAATTAATAAATATTTCTAGAGAAAGTGTACTAACGTCCACCAGCTGGAAAGATATGTTTAATAAAAACACTCAAACACAGGTAATAACACCTTAAATTCCCATAGTATTGTATACTATAAATGGTACCTTAAGTATTTCCCTTACTCTACATCCCAACCTTTTTAGTTATTATCACAGATGAGGAAACTGAAGCTTATATAAAATAAAACTTTTGCCCAATATCATTTAAACAACAATACCATTAAAATTTGGGTTTTTAAATAGTCTAATGTTGTTCCCTACTATTAATCCTCTCCATTCAAAACAGTTTTTATTAACCTTAAATGATAAAAACACCTCAAATTTCCTGATAACTTCAGTATATATTCGTACTGTATTTGAAAACTTATTGTAAAGGACATTTTTTAAACTGGTCTTCCATTCAAACCTCCACAGCCTTACTATTATACCTCATTGGTAGGAAAAAAAATACTGAGTCCCTGAAGGATCCAAAATTAGTTCACCTATATAAACATATGTAAGATCTAAGAGTCCTCAGTGCCTTTCCCTACCTGTACATTAAGGGAGAAACAGAATGTAATCCTACTATACTCAATACGTCATACATGGAAATAATCAACTTTCCAAAACAGCTCTCTGAGTTTTCCCTAAGAAAAAGAAATATAGGAAATATAGGAAAAAATGTATCTTATGACATATTCTAAAGGTATGATATATACCAAATAATTTGATAACAGCTTAAATCAACTGAAAAAAATCTGCAATAATCACATATACTAGGGGTCAGGAAACTTTTCTGTTAAGGGCCAGAAAGTAAATATTTCAGGTTTTACAGGTCATACGGTCTCTCATCACAACTATGCAACTATTTAACTCTGCAGTTATAGCACAAGAGCAGCCACACACAATAAATAAATGAATAGGTGTACTGTGTACCAATACTAAACAATACAAATGGAGGTCTGGATTTGGCTTGCAGTCTACAGTTTGCAACCCTTGATTTATACTACCTTGAGCCCACTTCCTAATGCACATGAAAAAAAAAATTATAGAATGAGATTAACTAGAGAAGAAACATGTATTATCTTTATTCTTCAGCTAACCTCAAAATTTTTAATAAAATTAGGTTTTCAAAAATCCTGTTAATTATTACTGTTCTTAAGGTATGTTAAAGGTATAATAAAGTTTAAAAAAAGAGAGCACTTATCTTTTAGGATACATACTAAAATATTTACAGATGAAATAATAACATCTGGATCTGCTTCAATTTAATTCAGTGGAGGAGTAGGAAGTAAGGGGGTAGGGATAAGACAAAATTGGCAACGAAAAATAATTGAAGTAAGGAGTACATAGGATTCATTATACTATTCTCTCTACTTTCATAAATGTATAAAATTTCCAATAATAAAAAAATTAACAAAGACACATCACTTTATAAACAAGTTGACAAATGATGAATCACAAATTTAAGTATACTTGCAAACTTAATTATTTTCTCTCTCTTTTAAATCAGGGTTTCTCAACATCAGCACTACTGACATTTTGGGCTGGATAATTATTTGTTGTGGGAATTGTCCTGTACACTGTAGGATATTTAGTAATATCTTTAGTTTCTACCCATTAGATGCCAGTGGTACTCCCTCCACTCCCCCTGAGTTGTAACAATCAAAAATGACTCCAGACATTTCTAAATGTCCCCTGTGGGGCAAAATGCTCCCAACTGAGAACCACTGTTATAAAAAAAAACTATATTGCTCTTTATAATAGGGGATGTTAATTCTCATATACTAGAATAATGAGACTGATGAATTTTTGTGATAAACTGTGTTTATATTTTAACCCAATTTTTAAGTGAAATTTTTCCTTTACCAATTGGGAAATTGTGTTATTAATATAACCTGATATGTAAATATTACTTTTTCACACTATTTCTAACAAATTACATTTGCCTAAAATGATTTTTAAAACAGAAAATGCACAGAATGGAAATCCAAATAAGGAGGTATGGCAGAAGTCCACATGTACCTCACTGCTCTAGTAACAGATACAATTTTCAAACGGAAAAATAAATTATTTACAAATACGTAGCCTACTGAGCCTCACTCCAACTCAAATCTTACCATGTTTATAGTGTAAACTAACCATTTGTTTCGTATTTGAGTTTAATTAAGACAAAAAGAAACCTACTCTTGAAAAACAGTGCCACGCTGCAGCACCCCTACACTGTACAACCAGCCTTTTCTGTGAATAAAGTCTTTAGAAACACAAATTTATGGATACTTTCTATGTTGCCAAGTATAGTATTTAAATTCTGAATCAGAAAGCATATTTTTTAAAAATTAGGCAAAAATAAATTTGGTTTTTCAGCTTCTTGCCTTGTTAGCTAGAATCGGAAGGGCTTTGATACTTTAGTAGTTGTTGCTGTAGTAGTTGCTGGATTCAAAAAAATGGGATATTTAAACCAGGGAATTTACTCCCTTTCCCCAGACCAGACTAAAACAATAACAAAAAGTGCCTGCCAGTTACACAACACTAAATTTAAATTAAGTCTTTCTTGCATTACCAAAAAAATACATACTGGCTTCCTAAATTCACAACCAAGAAAGATGTGACTTAAAAATTACTACTGTAAAACCAAAATCAAATTACATAATCGCATTCATAAAGACATTATAGTAAAAAAACTATCACACAGTTTATAGACATCTAATATGTTAATTTAAAATTCAAGCTTGTTACAGGCAAAAGAAGATTCCACCGTCAAAGATGATTTATTTACACCTACAACACCAATGGCTCTTTAGTAGCTGTCCAATAACTCAAAAAACATAAAATTAGAAAAAAAGCAAAAATAATGTAAGACTTTTCTTCTCAAATGTGTATCTATAAAATTTTTTAATTAGTGCAAACCGGCTGGTCCATCAATTCAGCCATCAAAATCCAAGTCCTTATTAAGCTTCCTCAGATGGGAGTGTGATTTGGACAAAACTGCAACATTCTGCCTAGTGTAAATTTGATAGAATTTGACTTATTCCAAATAATCTTGCATTAGGATGAACAAATGTAATTCTAATATCTTTTTTAAGTAATGAGGTTATAGTTAACTACAACAAAGGAAGCCATCTTTCATACCACCCATACACATTCTTAACTGAAATTCCAAAGATAGTAAAAAAAAAAATATTTCCTTTATTAAGAATTAAGCATAAACATACACAGAGTGATAAACATGCATTGTAAAATCTTCAAAGATCCACATTAAGGTCAAGAAACAAGAAAACTAAACAAATTCTAATATACTGATTCTCTTATGAGAAAAAATAAATAGAGGCCTCTGAGTGTCACAAATCAGAAAAAATCTTGACCCACATGATGTATATTGCCCTTTCTTGAGATCTATTACTATATTCCCCCTTCCCTCAAATTCCCTAGTATGATTCTTAGGTGAACACAACTGGGCTCCCGATTGCATGGGGGTCTTACCATAATGGAAAATCAACTCCTATCTCCACTTGGGGTTATGTCTAGAATATTGAAGGATCACAAAAAATAAATTCTTCAAGTTGTCTTTTGTCAAATTTTTCTTTTCAATCAGCAGAGCCTTAGGTGAGTATTAAATTTCAAGAATGAAAACAGTCCATCTCAATATACAAGTACCATTTCTAGGACATTAATTTTTACTTAAAGTATTTTTCAAGCTTAGTTTTGTTTACCTCTGCTTCTACATCCACATTTTGCTTCAAAAGTAACTTCAAAATGTCAACATGTCCATTCTGACTAGCAGCTTGCATAGCTGTGTGACCAGCACATTGTCCATTCACCTAAATTAAAAAAAAAAAAAAAAAAGATGAAGGAATGTCACAAATCAGAAAGAGCCAATATATACATCCAGTATAGGTTTAAATTTAGCACATTCTATGATTTTATGGAAATAATTTAGATTGGTGTTCCATATATTCTAGAACAGATCACCAGAAACTATTTTCTCTAATTTAAAGAAGGGATGCAGGCATTTTCTTTAAGAAAACCAAAGTTCCATTGTCCAAAGAGCTATGAGAGAATTGTTTAGCAATCTGGAAAGCTAAAAAAAGAAAGGGAGAGAGGTAGGGAACGAATGGAAGTTAGTTACATTAATTTTGTATAGTTACTTCTATTTGGATTGTTAAATCTAAGGAGTGATTTCCAACATTTTCTTCACTTCAGATGTTGTGTAAATGCATAACTTACCCACAAACATATCCAAGGCTAAGAACAATTCCTTAATCCCACTACATTCACACTCCCATCCATAAAACCAAGAAAGATAATTCAAGATGGTAACCTGACCATATATGTTTATATCCTATCCCTCCTGAGACTACACTAAGATAGTAAAATACTTTAAAATGTAAAAAAACCATAAAGTCAAGGAGAAAGGGAGAGCTAACATTAGAAAATGAGAAAAGCAACACATCTTGAAAAAGAGAAAGCAGACGGAGTTTTCATTGACTTTATAGAAAAGAAGACAAAGCCTAGAAACCCCAAACAAACTCAAAACCTGCTAATGCAAGCCCATCAGAGGACTAAGAAGAGGAGCCCCAAGTATACATCTCATGTGCAACGGCCACACTCTAAATCCACTCCTCGAATTCAAGGGCAGAGCATATTAGCAGCCATGCATCTAGGCCCTAGAGGAAAAAAGGAGGTTTTTTTCCTTCAAACATCTGTGTAGCCATAGAAAGCAGATCCCTACATGATGGCATTTGGAGATCTCCAAAAGCTCCACACACAGTCACCATAATGCAGTCAGTCACCAAGAAAAACAAAGAAATGACTCTGAAAGAAACAAATGGAGATGGATAAAAAAGAAAACTTTGCAGGGGGGAGAAAACTTCAATTAGAGAATGTTCAAGAATTATTTACATCTAAAATTCAAGAGGAAGACGCCATGAAAACAGTAAAGCTAAAGGGGGAAAAATCCCACTAAAAGAGCTGGAAAATGGGTAGATATGAGGCAAGAGACCACTGTTTTTCAGCATTATGAGACTTTTTAAATAGTATATCTTTATATATTATTTGTAGTACAAACAACTATACTTCAATAGAGTTTTAAAAAAAGAAAGTGCATCCTTGTAAGAGTGTTTTTTAACTAACGGATCGGTTGTATTTCATTACCTCATGACATCTTACTAAAAAAAGAGTAAAGTCTGATTTTCTTTTAAGCCTTAATCCACAAAGATACTTAAAATTAGCAAAATAGAACAACCCCTTCCTCCTCCACCCCCATACACCTTCACACATTCGAGCATTACAGGAAACTGGAAAGCAGTTTCACCTGCTGTGAAAAAACCCTAGAAGTAACCCTTCTGCCAAGGAAACCCAAAAGGCTCAGCACTGACGACCCTGAATACGGGGATACTGTGGTGGTGGGTGCTAACACAAAAGTATTGGCTGACAGTTTTAAAAGCATTTAGATCCCTGGATTTCCCTACTCTACACAGCTGAATTACTGCTGCTCCACCTTCACGCTAACAGAAACCTGAAAATTTATTCTCTGGAAAAAGTCTCCCTATCCTATAGAAACCAGGCACTGTTAAGGGTGGAGCAAAGTACTAAAAATAGAACTTTTATGTAAATATTTACATGCTGAAAGCTGAGAATCCAGGCCCTCTTTCCTAATCAGAAGTCATAAGGCTGGCAGATTCTTACCCAGTAGAGGAATCAAGAGATCTTTCTGGAGAGTCAGACCATTCCAAGAGAAAAGACCTAACAACCAATACCCAGGAATAACCATAGGAAACTTCCAACCAGATCACCCTATAGTGAAGTACAGAGTACATACACACACACAAGCTTCCAAATAAGCCTTTTTACTGACTACTCTTATAGGTAAGTGGACAACCAAGGATCACCAGACATCTAAGGAATGGCCTCCGACATGAAAGACTTGTTTGGAAGAGGTTAAAGAGGTGAAAATAGTTGCCTCTGCAGAATGGGAAAATAAGGTTGAGAGGGAGATGTCATTTTTCATAACAAATTTTGTAGAACATTTTTCTCTTTAAATTTTTAGAATGCATGACACTATTAAAAATTAAGTAAATAAGTAATTAAATGAAAAAATTAAGTGTAATAAAATGTAAATCTGCTTGACTGAATATAAAAAAATCTGTATTTCAAACACAAAAACATAATATCTGAAATAAATTATTTGTGGTATATCTCACAACCAATCAAGAAACCACTATGTTGTGCTGCTATAATTGATACCTCTCAGATAAATCTAAAATGCTGCACGAGTTCATAGGAATAAGACGTTTATACCTTACAATTATAGATCTGATCTTCAAACTGTCTAGCATACTTACATACAAAGATGTGGGGACAAAAGACCTCACAACACAGTGACAATGATTCAAATTGCCACTCCATTTACAATCTCTTGGCTGGCATTGAACATTATATTGGTGCCAGCATGACAGCAATAGCAAAGCCAATGGATGACGAAGTGAGAACCAAAATGGCCCACTTAAAGTGTGGTTTATGTGAACAATAAAATGACAACATAAACTATTAAGAGTTACAAAGTGCATGACCTTTAATTCATCTGCGTTATAAACTATGAACTAGTCAATTTTCATAGGGAGGGGAGGGTATAAAGTTTAGATTAAATGTTTCTAAAAGGATAGAAAATTCCTTATAAAATTTACTAAAATATATTTAAAAGACATGATAAGATGACAATTATATGAGAAAAATTTATTGAATTTCCCCAAAAGGACACTCACCACTTAAAATGTAAATTTTGTCAATCATAAAATGAAAAATGTCACACTATTAAAATAGAAAATATCAATATCTTTTAGAAATGCATACTGAGGAATGATGGCTGGTGTCTTCTTTAAAATACTTCTCAGAAACACAAGGAAGAAGGACTAGATGAAGCACATGCAGCCAAGTCTTCATAATTACTGAAGTAATGTGGCAAAATCTAAATAATTGTGGAAGTATAAGATTTATTATACTATTCTATTTTAGTGTATACTTCAAAATAGTTTTTAAAATGCTCACATCCACATCTGGTCTTTTTAGCAAATCTTCCACTTTAGCAACATCTCCATTGGCAGCAGCCTTAACTAATTCTTCATTGAGGTCACCAGATTCTTGGGTTTCAAATAATTTCTTCAAGAGTTGGGAGAGTCTTTCTGCAAAGCATCAAATAAAGCTGCTAATATAGAAGGATCTCAAACCTTAACTACTAACAGACAAGCATTACTCACATGCCTATAATATATACTTTTCCTTTTTTACTATTTCTATCATTATTTTTGTACCATGCTACAGATATTACCGATGCAAGTTATAATTACTACCATATAAAGCTGCATTAAATTTGAGTCCCTAAGTATTCCCAGTTTTCTCCAATTCATGTATTTCAAATTAAAATTTGAAAAGAAAAAGTAGAGTTACATACAAATAATAATTCAAGATTTGGAAGTCATACCAAAGATATTACAAATGAACTTATCACAGTGGAAGTATCATAATGATACAAACTTCCTTTCAGGTTTTAAGCATACCACACTGACTCTCTGAGGTTAATGCTACAGACTTCTGAATAAATCAACAAATCGATGATTATGATTCAAAAGCAATGCAATCTCTATAATCTCAGGAGAAAGCTTTTAGGGACAAACCAATTTGCAGTTGAAAACGGACATCTGAGTGATAACAACATACTTCAAAGGTGCCGATTGGTTTTGACTAAAACAAGAAAGAACTAGGGATTTCATAAGATATTCTTTCTAAATAGCATTCATCAGTAGAGAACCTACCCAGTTCTGCTCCTTTAATTCTTGGATCTTTTCATTGGAAAGCAAAGAAATCACAAAGTGGGGCAGAGGACAAACACCAAGTCTACACTACTTGAGAGAAAGATATTAACTACCCTTCACTCTTTTAATTTGTATATAGTCAACCTTTTCTGATGCCATCAGACCTCAAGTAAGACACCACCAGATTTAAACTTTAAGCATACTAGCAAATTATAGCAGGAAAGAATAACAGCACAGGAAGAAGAAAGCAGTACAAAACAAATTTGGAGGTCACTCAATGTTTTCCTTTACTTTCTTACTTACAGTTGTGGTTCTATCTTCTTTTCTGGATCATAATATACAACAGTTAACTTATAATTTATTATGGAATGAACTGAGTCTACATAAAGCTGGAGCATAAAAGGAAAAGACTTTGAGCATGAGTCTACCCAAGCAGCCAGCATATTCACATCTCAACGTGGTTTTCTATTCATTGTGGCTTGCATAACAGTGCTTATAGAAGAGTAAAAGAAAAAATATGGCAGATATATAAAAATATCCAGAAAGAAAGCCATCTGCAAGCAATAATGTTGATAATGAAAAGAAAATAAAACAGTCTAAGAAAGTGATGGTTCTTTGGCAGGAAACAAAAGTTCTGACTAAAGAGGAGAATGTTGAATTTCAGGTATCTTAGATTTGATGTGGAGAAGCCCTTGATATATCCAAGAAAAGGCACATATGTATGGAACTTTTCCAGTGCACACCTCCGCCAGAACAAAGGTTATTCATTGTATGAAAAAAGAAAGGAAAAAAACCTTTAGTAAAAGTTTAAAAGGTAGTTAACATTCAAGCAGAGTTACATGATCTGGGAAAAAATGAAGAACACATACAACGTTATCTGTAGATGAGGACTGGGAATTAGCAATGGTTCTAATGTGAACCACATTACTTTCAAAGAAGCATGAAATACAACATACCACCAGATGCGTTGCTAATAGCTGATCCGGCAGACGCTACCTTGGAAACTGCTGCTGGATTATATGTCCAAGATGTGCCACAAACTTCCACCTTTAAATCACTGTCTGAATAAATCTGTTGTACACGGCCAACTTTACCTAAAGTCTTTAAAAAAAATTATATTCATGCTTTCAAGTCTGAAGTATATAACATAAAATTTTTTTTACCAGTTTTTACATGCTTAAAGGATTCATTTTACTTCATTCATTCCTAAAGAAAATACTTTTAAAGGATAACCATATTCAAATGGATTATTTATTAGTTACAAACTTTATTACAAAGTTACAAAGTTTTGTAACTATTACTAGTTACAAAGTTTTAGGTATACAAAACAAAGTAACAGTTAGACATGACACCCCTCACAAAGTGATGACCCTCCTCCCCCAATCTATTACCCCTCTGACATCATGTTAAAAAATATTTTAATAAATAAGACTATTATACTTCCACAGGAATATAAGAAAATAAATCGTAAGTCTCTTATTCATAAAAGTTCACATTTTGATTTTCGATATTTAACCCTTCTTTTTTTTAACCCATAAGATAACATCTTGAGAACTTTTAACTCAAGTAGTACAAAATCCATCTAGCCTAAAAATATAAAATCTGATTTCTTAAAAAATATATATATATTTAAACCGAAAAGAGTTCAAAGCTTACATCTGTTTCAATCCTTTGTGGAATCATGCCTGATTCAAAAGCATGTGTAGAAATAACACGCTTATTAAACATGAAATAAAAGGGGCAATTAGGTAAGAATAATCAGCAACGGCAGCACTTACCATGTGGCTAATGCTGTTCAAAGAGTTTTATATGTATTGACTCACCTAATACTGTAACCCTAAAAGTTAAGTGCTATTACTAGCCCCATTTAAAACTTAGCTCCAAAACCCATTCTTTTAAGCACAACAGAATAGTAACACTAGAAAACTGAAGAATAGTGACAATATCTGACTACTTCCTCACACAGAGAAAAAGTTACCCTTGACTTGTTTTCTCTTTTGACCTCTCCACGGCACCTGACCCCAACTTCTTGAAACTACTACCTTGATTTCAGGATGACAGTCTACTCCTTCTGCTTGTTCCACCCCTTTCTACACTCACTGACTCCTTTTCCTTTTTCAAATCCCTAAATCTGCTCATTCTCCTCAAATTTGATTCCTTCGTTTCTTACTTTCCTTTCTTGAAAATTAATCCACTTTGACTATCATCTTATTTCCAAAGACTCCAAAATATACTTCTCTAACCCTGTTTATCCCTCTCCTTGCCCTCCAACATACACCAATTTTAACTTCTCATTAGACATTTTCAGTTGGAATTTTCCAGCATCATCTCAAGCTCTATGAGGCTGCATTCTTTGTTTTTTCCTCAACTGTTCATTATGGAAAATCTCAAACACACAAAAGTAGACAATAGTATATTAAATCCTCATGTACCTATCAACCAGTTTTAACGATTATTAGCTCATGGCCAATCATTTTCCCCTATCCATTTTCCCCTCCTTTATTATTTTATCATGTAAACTCTATCTTTTTAAAAAACGTATCTACAATACTATTATCAACCAGCCCAAAATTACCAATAACTCTATATTTTTAATAACATAAACTACCAGCCAGTGTTCAAATTCCCAATTGCCTTATAAATAGTATTTTTCTTTCAGTTTAAATCAAGTTCCAAATAAAGTCTATACATATTTTTCTTTGCAAATTATTTGTTGAAGAAACAGGGTTATTTATCCTATAAAGTTTCTTACAATCTGAATTTCGCCAATTGGTATAGTTTAATAGGTTCATCTGACTTTGTATTTAGTAAGAAACCCTTCAAGTTGAATGCTAGATCTTTTTAAATGACCTAGAAATGTTTGATAGTGTCCTTGCTGTCTGGTATGAGGCTCATCTTGTTCACTTCCTGTCAAAGAGCTAGAATTAGCCATTTCTCCAAAGAGTCCTAGTTCTTTACAGAGGGAAAGGCTATTTCGAGATCATAATCTGGGCACTGAGGTTGGTTATTATTACTGGAACGGTCACTATTTCTAGGTCTGTCCATGGACAGAGCTATGAAATAGGGTTTTGGTATTATTTTTATTTTGTTTTAAAAGATACAATAAATCATGAGTTCAAACACTCTTCCAATTCAATTCAAGACTACAGGGTTTTACATAACCTCTTCTATAATACATCTGTATCTCCGTTTCTCATTCTGATCATTCTGGTTCTCAAGGTCCCTGGGGATAACAGAATTAGAATTATCCTATCACTACTCATTTGTTTTTTTGTCATATTACAAAAACAACAATCTCAAAATAAGACTATCAACACTATCATCATTAGATTTCTGAAAATTGTTAAATATTTCTTTTTCCATGTAGTTCTGCAGTATATATTCCTCCTATAAGGATATAAAGACAAATTACTGTGTTTAAAAATCACTTGGAATTTCCTCTCTGTAGTTTTACCAACAAGAAAGACATTCAGGTTCATTTGTTTCTATTTATTTTCCACTTTTCAGGAGTTTTCTTTTTGAGTTTACTTTTGTTTTATAATTGTATAAAATATGTATGTGGTTTCAAATCAAATCTATAAAACAAGACATATTCAAAAACATCTCCCTTCTACTTTTGTCCCCCTATTTCATATTCACTTTTTATATACACTTTTTTACTTTATGATTAATACTTCCATTTTCTTTTTAAAATAAAGTTTGTTAAAACTTTATATTAAACTATATTGTCCTAATAATATTTACAATATCCATATATATAAACATACGTACAGAGGGTCCAAAAAAATGTATACACATTTTAAGAAAGGAAAAAACTATTATAATTATGCTGACGGTAACCACTTTGAGCACCTCTAGTAATTGCAGAAATCAAATGTGACTTGTAGTCATCTTTTGTTATCAGTATATATTGAGTAGTACAATTTTAATACAGTTTTTTCCTTCCTTAAAATGTGTATACATTTCATTGGCATCCTTTATATATATACACACACGCAAACCTTTATTCTCTCTTTCAAAAATATTTATGTATTGTCTATTGGTTCCCTAGTATGAACAATATTAAAATTAGTAATTCAGATATTCTTCCCCTCATCCTCTTTCTCCCCTAATATTCTGATTTTCAACAATAGTATTTTGTCCTAATTAATCCCTTACCCCTATATTACATTCTCCACTAAGAATTCTATCAAAAAATACTAATTGTAGACCTTTTTGGAAATTCTTTGTCTAATTTAACTGGAATAAATTAGAAAATAAAAGGCGTAAGTATGCCTGCCTTCCAATAAAGAATACCATTCTCAAAGGATTATGCTAATTTCATTTCTAAAACTAAAGTATTTTTTAAAACTTCATAAGCATAGTATAATTCCTAGTCCAAAAGTAATTTATGTAAACTTACTGGAAGCATAGCTTCAGCCCACTCTCCATGTCCTCTTTGTAGAAGTTTAATTCTTTCCAGATCATAACAAACTTGTACTAGATCACCCACTTGAAATTGTGAGGTGCCTCCTTCTGCACCTTGAGCAGCATCCCCACTTCGAACAATGTTTGCTTTAGTGAGAACAGCAGGATTGAAGGTCCACCTGAAGATCAAAACCAAAACTCAAAATGGGTAAGTTTACTTAATTTTAATACAACATTTTTTGTTAAACATTACAGGGAAAAAAGAGTAGAGCAATCCTTTGCAATTACATCCTGAATGATCTGTACTTTTTTATAATTTTATAATACAAAATTGGGAAAAGTCATTGTAATCTCACCACCCTAATATGATATACTTCTGTCTAGATTTATTCTCCTTTGCATATTTTAAAAAATTGTTATAAAACATATATTCATCATCAAAAATTAAAACATTTCAGAAACATGTAAAATGTGTGAACCTTAAGAAGGAATATACCTGCTAAGAAGAACTCCTAGTGGTTAACTGGGCCCAAATTCATAGAGTCTAGCTGCCATTGCTGACAGAGGCTTCTCATGCACTCTGCATTTCAAGGAAAACACACAGACTGAGCTACCAGTCTCCTGCACTGTGTTCCTGCCTTCTGAGTCAACCCTTACTAAGGAGTTCCTAGTATCATCTTTCAACCACTAGATTTAGAACTGCCCCATCCAATCAGAGCTATGCAGCTATATCCTCATTTACATCTATACCAACCAATCAGAGCTACTTCACAACGACCTATTAGAACACACTATTCCAACCAATCGGTACCATGCCATTTGGACCAACTGTGTAATTTTTGGATCCATTATTTGCATCAAAATGGATAAATCTAGAACCAGGGTGGAACTTTCTCTATAAAAGGCAGCCTGCCCTTTGTCTGTGTAGAGCTCACTTTTGATTTCCACCAGAGGCTGCATTTTTCAAAGAGTTTGTTTGCAAATTCTTCACCTGAATAAAAGTTTTCTCCTCTTTCCATACTTCAGATTGGGAATTTTTGTTTAAAGTGCAAGTTCCATTTTATACAAACACAGCAGATCACCATTCCCCATCCCACTAGAAACCACTGTTAATACTCTATGTGTATCCTTGCAGATTTTCTATCTATATACTGAGTGACGGTTATAATGTAGAGTGGTTTTCTTTTTCATAAATGGGATCATTATATCATTCTGTGACTTCTTTTTTCTCAAAGAATGCATCTTGGTAGATCTACTGTTCAATGTCAGAAACATGGATCTACTTATTTCAATTTAATGGCTATAGAATATTCCATAGCATGGATATACACTAATGTACTTATCCTTTCTCCTATTGACTATCATTTAAACTATTTCCAAATTATCACCATTACGAACAATATTATAAAGAACATCCCAGGGATGGTAGGTTAGCTCAGTTGGCTAAAGCATGGTGCTGATAACACCAGATTGCCAGTTCGATCCCCGTATGGGCCGAACCGTGAGCTGCGCCCTCCAAAAAAACAAAAACAAAAACAAAAAAAAACAGAGAACATCCCTAGAGAACATTATGTTAAGTAAAATAAGTCAGTTGGAGAAAGAAAAATACCTTGCGATCTCCCTTACATGTGGAATCTAAAGAACTGAATAAATGGGCAAAGTAAACAGAAATAGTCTCTGAGATATAGAGGAAAAAATGATGGTTGTTGATGGGACGGGGTTGGGAATGAGGGAAAAGGGGAAGGGATTCAACAGCATAAATTGGTAACTACAATACTGCCATGGGGATATGAAAGACAGTTTGGAGAATGTAATCAATGATGTAAAGACTTTGTAGGGTGTTAGAAGGGCACTTGTCTTATTAGAGAGACCACTTCATGGACAGTGTAGATGCCTGACCACTGCACTGTACACCTGAAGCTGAATAACATTGTATGTTAACTATAATTTAATATATACATGTATATATATGTATATATATCCAATATATATACATAATCCTAGCACTAATCCCAGGGCCTAACACAGTATTTAATAAATTAGTACTTTTTTATTCATTGAATAAAAAATAAAAAGATTATTTTCTAGAACTCAAATGTCATTATTACTCTTAATACCATTGCCCAAAAAAGAATTTTGAAAAAGAAAGAATTCTGTTAGTAATAATCCTAACTTGTGTTAACCTAACAAGATAATATTTAACACAAAATGTGTTATTACATAACTAATCTGAATTTTATGTTAAAAGTTTTTCCTTCTTTTTTATTAACAGCTTATAAAATTCACATACCATACAATTCACTCATTTACAGTGTGTAATCCAGTGGTTTTTAGTATATTCTGAGTTGTACAACCAACTACCATTATCTCATTTCATTGTCATTACCGCAGAAAGATACCCCATAATGACTAGCAGTCACTCTGCATTTAACCCCTCCCTAGCCCCTAACAACCAGTTGTACAGTTTCTGTGTTGATGGATTTGTTTATTTTCAACTGCTAGTGTTGAGGCTCTTTTCATAGGTGTATGTATAGAATGAATTATGTCCCTCCAAAATTCTTACGTTGAAGTCCTAATGTGACTGTATTTGGAGACAGGGCTTTTAAGGAGATAATTAAGGTTAAATGAGGTCATAAAGATAGGAGGCTAATCCAATAGGATGGGAGACCTCATAAGAATAGGAAGAGGTACCAGAGATTTCGCTCTCTGAGCACGCACAGAGAAAAGGCCATGTGAGGACACAGTGAGAAGGCAGCCATCTACAAGCCAGGAAGTGGTCACACCAGAAACCAACCCTGAGGGCACCTTGATCTGAGACTTTCATCCTTCAGAACCTCAAGACAACAAATTTCTGTGGTTTAAGCAACCCAGTTCTGTGGTATTTTGTTTTGGCAGCCCTAGCAGACAATACAGTGAGCTTATTGGTCATCTCTGTATCTTCTTTGGGAAAATATCTATTTAAATCCTATGCCCATTTTTCAATTGGGTTACCTTTTTCTTATTGAGTTGAAAGATACAAGTTCCTAATCAGACATATGATTTGAAAATATTTTCTCCTATTCCATGGGTTGTCTTTTTACTTTCTTGATAGTTTCCTTTGAAACATAGAAGTTTTTTTATTTTGATAAAGTCCAATTTATTCATTTTCTTTGGTTGTTTCTGCTTTGGGGGTCATACCTAAGAAACCGCTGTCTAATCCAATGTCATGAAAATGTATGCCTGTTTTGTTCTAAGAGTTTTATAGTTTTAGCTCTTAAATTTAGATCTGAGACCCACTTTGACTTAGTATTTCATACGGTGTTTAGCAGGGGTCAATTTCATTCTTTTGCATGTTGATATCTAGTTGATTCAACATCGTATTTTAATTGTAGCTTTATTTTTTAATTAAGGTATAATTGATATTAAACATTATATTAGTTTCAGGTGTACAACATAATGATTTGATATTTGTATATACTGTCAGCACTATTTCTTGAAAAAACTATTCTTTCTTCTATTGAACTGTGCGATACCCTTGTCAAAAATCAACTGACCTTATATATGCAAGGGCTTGTTTCTGGACTCGCAATTCTATTCCATTAATATACATGTCTGTATTTGGAGATACAGTGGTTACTGTAGCTTTGTGGTAAATTTTGAAATAAGAAAATGTAAGTGCTCCAAACTCTATTCTCTTTCAAATTGATTTGGCTCTTCTGGATCCCTTGAATTTCTATATGAATTTTAGGATCAGTCCACCAATTTCTGTAAAAAAGGCACTAGGATTTTGATAGGGATCATGCTGAATCTGTTGATTAGTTTGGTGAATATTGCCGTCTGTTATAGGTTAGATTACATCCCCCCAAAAGACACATTGACATCCCAATCCCTGACATCTCTGAATGTGACCATATTTAGAAATAGGGTCTTTACAGATTTAATCAAGTTAAAATGAGGTCACACTGGTTAGGGTAGTCCCCTAAATCCAATGATTAGTATCCTTATAAGGTCACGTGAAAATAGCTTTTGATTATTTTCTATGTAAAAGATTTTAGAATTTCCATGAGTTCAGTTAACTTCTTTCTGTCTCCTCAAGGTTCTTTGCTCATGGATTGTTAAACTACCAATAATGGCTTGACAAAAACAGTAGACTGAGGGATTATTTATGTGGCTCTCAGTCTCAAATGATCTCCCTAGAACTGTCTGAACTTGACTAGAAATTGATTTGAATGCATTTGAAAATAAAATTTGTACTCAGGGAGAAAAAAAGGTCAAATGAAGACACAAAGATACACAGATTCACAGGGGAGAACGCCAGTGAAGAGAAAGGCATCTACAAAAGCCAGGGCACAGCAAAGACTGCCAGCAACCACCAGAAGGTAAGAGAAAGGAGTAGAACAGATTCTCCCTTTGAGCCCCCCAAAAGAACCCAATCTTGCCAAAACCTTTCCTTTAGACTTCTAGTCTCCAGAATTGTGAAAGAATAAATTTCTGCTGTTTTAAGCTACCCATTTGTGGAAATCTGTTATGGCAACACTAGGAAACTAATACACCATCTAAACAATATTAAATCTTCCCATCCATAAACATAAGATGTATTTCCATTTATTTAGGACTTCTTTAATTTCCTTTAAAATGTTTTACAGTTTTCAGTGTACAAATCTTATACTTTTGGGGCTAAATTTATTCTTAGGTATCTTATTCTATGTGATGATATTGTAAATGGAATTGTGTTCTTAATTTCATTTTTAGGTTCTTCATTGCTAGTGTACAAAAATAACTGATTTTTCTATATTTATCTTGTATCCTATAACTTCGCTGAAATCATTTATGAGTTCTAATGGTTTTGTGGATTCTTTATGTTTTCCTGTACATAAAACCACGTTACCTGCAGAGATGATTTGACTTTTTCTTTTGCTTACCTAACTGTCCCAACTAGATTCTCTAGGGCAATATTAAACAGAAGTGGGGAGAACAATCTTGTTTTGTTCCTGGTCTTAAAGGAAAAGCACTTAGTCTTTCACCATTGAGTATGACGTTAGCTGTGAGTTTTTCATAGATGCCCTTTATCGGGCTGAAGAAGTTCCCTTCTGGTCGTAGTTTAGAGTTTTATGTAAGGGTGTTGGATTTTGTCAAATGCTTGTTCTGTGCCCCCTGATATAATCATGTTATATGAACACAATTAGAACTAATTTTATACTTTGGTAAGCAACTTAGTTTTTCTCATTTTCTATATAATCCCTCCCCTAAATATCCTCAGAGAGTTTCCTTACATAGATGCTAGTAATAAAGTTTGACAATTATTCAATTTAACTACTGCTTTTTCTTTAAAATACCATATACAAGTAAGTTGGATATATTTTAGCCTTTAGGGCTAAGGCCCAGCCTCCAAGAAACTCACAACCTCAAGATCAAATAAGTAACCATTTTAATAGATAATAGGAAACTTAAACAGACGAGTAACATATGTAAACATGAGGGGAGGCGGAAGGAGAAAAGAGATTTCCAAAGTATATAAACTCAATATTTATAGGATGCAGAGGAGTTATTCCAGAGAAAGAAGGGAAAAAAGGAGGAAAGGGTATTCTGCATGGAGAAGTGGTATGTGCAAAGGAAGAGAAGTGAGAAAACGCATGCAATTCTATGTTGCTGATAAGAATTAGTGTGTGTGTATGTGTCTGGGGCAAGAGAGAGCTGTGTTACCAAGAGATAACCCTGGAGATACCCGCCAGAGGAGTTTTAATTCTATCCTTTTTATTCAGGATAGACATTACCAACACAGAACTTTTGCTATACTTCCACCTAATTATGATACAATGTATTCTGCTCCCTGAAAGAAAATAAACTGTACAAATACTATATCATAAAGATATTCATATAAATTCTGTCTCTCTCTCTCTTCTTGTTATTTGTTCCCCTCCACCTTACCAACATATTCTGGATTTTTATCTACTAAGAGCTAATTTTAAAGTCTTTGGTTATATCACATTATTTGCTTTCTTTAAAGCTCTTTATATATCGTGTCTCCCCGAAAATCCTAGCTGGACAATGGGTTCTAATGCGTTTTTTGGAGCAAATATATATATAAGACCCAGTATTATATTAATTAAAATAAGACTGGGTCTTACATTAATTTTTGCTCCAAAAGACACATTAGAGCCGATTGTCCGGCTAGGTCTTATTTTCGGGGAAACATGGTACTAACTTTATTTGCCATTACTGAAAATTAAAAAATATCACCAACCTATTGCCACTTGGATACTGTACTACAATGTCATGATCTTCATCAATGCCACAAACAGTTCCAGTTGTAGTCAAAGTCTCAAACATGCCATCAGTCCATCCTCCATGACCGTGCTGCAAAGACTGTACAATTTCTAGGTCAAGATCTATATTTACCAGGTCACCAATCTGCAATCCACCAGGATTCCTGTTGCCATTCTGTTCACCTATAAAGGAGGGAGTAGATTAAAAAAAAGAGAGAGAACAAAGTCACAGCAACAACATGCAACTGCATTATTTTTAAACAAGAACAAGCTCTAGGTTTTTAGTTTTAATTACCATATTATCTTAAAATGTTTTGAGAATATACTGTATCAGATTCTAGAGCTAGAGATCTTTTAAAAAGAAAACAAAACAAATATGAGACTGAAAAATTGAAATAATGTGATGATTCATAAGAATGATTGAACAGGAGCAGAATCTGTAAAAGACCGTGCAACCCTATGTCAGAACACAAAGTTCTGGATGCTGAAAAAATTTACTTTTCTGCCTGGATGACTTGTTAATTATCACCGCAGAGCCAGAATAACTAACTTTAATTAAAGAGAAACCTGAAACTACTTTTTTCCCTGAAGCACTTACTACTATTTTTTACCAAGGGTTTTTGTAATTTTTACCTAAATATTTTTAAATATTTCAGAGTCCATTCCCTAGATTATATTCAAAGCAAATTCTGGGATAAAGGATTCATGATCATAAAACACTACGATGAGGGAGCCAAAATGTGTATGTTGATTCTATACTTTTCTTGTGAAGGCAAGACACAAAACAAGAAAGTTTCTGAAAGCAAGAGAAATGGATGATCTCATCAAAAAGAAGTATTTCTTTGACATTCGCCTTTTTAAAAATAAGGTATGCTGCAAGAAAACAGCACTTTTTGACAAACAGACAAATTCGATGAAACTCTGCAGTTCACATCAGAAAGGAAAGCATTCGGAGACTAAAGGCTTGTTAAAACAATGTGGTAAATGTTCATCATGGCAACAATAAAGAATCTATAAAATGACAGTAGTTTTGGTTTTCTTGTTCTTTTATTTTAATGATATGCAAAATTATATTTATTATATTACCTTAATCTTGGAGCTGTTCTTGTAGTAAGAAGGCAATTTTACAGAAATTCTAAGGAATTTATAAGTTTTAAATTGTCAGATCCCATTTACAATATTGTAAGAGATGTAACATTGATAATCTAACACAAAATTTTTCGACACTGTAAGTTTATGCTTAAAAGATACGTTTCAAATACTTTATGACATAAATGGCATATCAATTCTCAAGCTATGACAGCTCAGTGTCTACATAAATCATTTAAAGAGATGAAATTCTTTAAAACAAAAATAAAACGAAAAAAGTATTCCTTTAAATAGCTTTAACGGTAACTAACTTTTAAAAAAAATCCAATTTAAGTGTTTTTCTGATTCCATGAGCTCTGACCCATTATTCAGTAATTTTCTCTAGTCTGTTAACTCACCTAGCACAGGGCAGTGATCTCTGTAGAAAGAACCTCCTTTGGCATCCTGGACACACTTCAGATCAGACTAAGAAGAAAAGAAACCAGAAAAATCACCCTTGAAAACTTCAAGTATAGCTCAGTACCTAGAATAGGCAAAATTATTCATTCAAAACATACCCTCAGCGGAAGACTAGCTCTGGGTTAACGGGTATACTAAACATTGCTTTCTAAAGCACCCACCAAAAACTATAAACCTCATCTTCAGATAGGTCATACTTTATTTACGTTTAGCTTCTTTTAAAGTTCAAAATTAAAATGCCTGAATCTTTACCATTATAATATTTTCAGAAACAAGCTAAAAAGGGGCGGGGGGAAACTCTAACAAATACATAGAATTTAAAGTATACATACATAACACATTCCATTTTAAAGATACTTTCACCAAAAAAGAACTCAACTCATTTGATCTTTCTAATCAATTTTACGGGATATAGAAGCAAACAGTCTTTTGATTCCTTATCCAGTTAATTTTCCTATTTACATCAACTTTAGTCCTTACTTCACCATAACTTGGTTTACTCAAGTTCATTCCCACTTAGCTTGCACATGAAAATAAATTATTATTTAAGTATCTGAATTGGGAGGCAGTGGTTGTATAATGAAAAAGAAAATGTAAACTTAGAAGAACCTTGGGAGCTACTGTGAAAAAGTAGGTTTACTTAAAAGTGCCTAATAGTACCTGATATATATACATCTATATACATATATAGATGTATGTACGTTTGTATAACAGTTAATCAGTATATACTTATTCTATCAAGGAAAGGCACTCCTTTACACACACACACACACACACACACCCATGCATGCACAAAACCCAAATCTTTTATAACTCCTTTGCCATTAGAGCGTCACATTTAACTAAATCCTCACCAAAAAAGACACAATGGTCAAATTGTTTTACTGTGATATTGAACCCAACAATTTCACTTCTAGGAATCTATCCTAAGGAAATATACCCATAAATGTGCAGAGAACTAGGTACAGGATACTTGTTGAAACACTGCTTGCAACAATGGAAAAGAAACCCCAGATACCTATCAACAGAAATCTCACTAAATAAATAATGGCATAACCATACTAAGGAGTACTACTCAGCCATCAAAAAAAGAATGGGATCAATCTCTCTATATAATACGTATTAAGTACCTGACCACATACAGCACGTAAGGCTTCATTTGAAGCAAGTTAATAAGTAGTCAGCATCCTACAAAAATCCACAACTTAAAAATGGAGAGGCATGAAGATAATAATGAAAAATTGATAACCAATGTTATATACAATTATAAATACTGGCAAGTAAAGTATCTGTTTAGATTCACATGGTTGGCTTTTATATACAAATGGAATAAATTAAAGCAAAGGGACAGCGGGACATTTTTACCTTCTTAATGAGGGACATAAAACAGTTGAAAAAAGGTGAAATTTAAAGAATTCTTTCAATGAAGAATGTATTCAAGATGGAAAAAATATAAAAGGCACATATTGGCATTAATATCATATTTAATTATACTCTATAAATTAAATAGTTGAGGTCATCATTTGAACAATGATCCATGAAGAGCAGAAATACAGGACAATCCATTGAATAAACCGTATTATTCTCCTGAACATGTAATTCAAAGTGTTTCTAGGTCAATCATTTTCAATTATCAACACTACACTTTTAAAATACAGTGGGGAAAAAAAATCTCCTTAAAAATAACTTTAACACCTATTGTAATTTATTTTAATCAGCTACCAAAGCCTAGGATACAAACATACCACAAAAACCTCATTATAACACTATTCTCCAGGCCCATGCCAAGCAGCAGCCTTACAGATGATTCTAAATCTTTTTGGTATTAGTAAATAAACCCGACTTGCGTTTAAGGAATCAGCTCCATACAATCAATATATACTAAGTTACCCAAACATTAACTGAAGGTAAAATCAGATTGACTATTAAATAGTTCAAACAAATGTAGTAAAAATGCAAAGTTTATCGACCTTTTGGCTAAGATCAAGTGTAAAAATGTAAAGTTTATTAAATTTTCACTTTATAGATTTTCCATCTTGTTGCATATTCATGATTCAGATGGCTGTATTCTGACAAAAAGAGATGACAAAAGAAAAAAATAAGGGCTATTTTTATCTCCCTTCCTTCACCCACTCAGTATTTTCCTCTTCAGTGGTTCTTATTACTTACCATGCCTTCAAAGCCCACTCTGTAAAGGTTCTTAGCACCGTTATCCCAGAGAACATATGCCGCGCTATGTGGGCTTGATGCACTCCAGTCTTGGATTTCCGTTACCTAAGGGTATTTTTTAAGAAAAATTTTTTTTAAAAAGAGAAGGAGAAAGGTTAGTTCTTTTAATTATGTTTATATCTTTAAAATAGTTTAAGCTATCATCCTGTGCAACAGGATAATGAAAAATACTTATTTGCTAAATATGTCACTTTTAACATATAACTGAATTATAATTAGAGGTATTTTTGCAGAATTATAAGGTACTTTCTAAAACCACTGTAGAAATTTTAAATTGGGAGGCTTAGTGATTACAATAGTTTATCAGAAAATACACAATTCAATACAAAATTTTAAATCTTTACATTTTTTTTAATTAAATGTATTGGGTGACAAAATCTTCACTCTGAAAGAGTTCCTTTTATGAACATTGTATTCTTTTAAACCCATTCATTATTCAACACAAAATCTGAAATCTTTGACCAAATACCCAGGATGATTCAAGATCAACCTGCTCCCTGGTCAGCTAAAAGCTTGACAAGCACAAGGCTCAATGGCAATGTTCAAGAAGACGTGACCGATTTTGTTCCTCCAGAGTTCCCTCAGTTGTCCCCCAAAGCAGGCCATCTAAGCTACAACATCATGCTTACAATGGAAACCCAGACATAATCTCTAGGCCCCACATGCCACCAGAAGGATTCATAAACTCATTCGATATTAAAAAAAAAAACAACAGGGTTAGGTTCTCGCGTCCACACCCGCAGCCATGCCGTCCAAGGGGCCTCTACAGTCCGTGCAGGTCTTCGGACGAAAGAAGACGGCCACCGCCGTGGCGCACTGCAAACGGGGCAACGGCCTCATCAAGGTTAACGGGCGGCCTCTGGAGATGATCGAGCCGCGCACGCTGCAATACAAGCTACTGGAACCTGTTCTGCTTCTGGGCAAGGAGCGATTTGCCGGTGTGGACATCCGAGTTCGTGTGAAAGGTGGTGGTCATGTGGCCCAGATTTATGCAATCCGCCAGTCCATCTCCAAAGCCCTGGTGGCCTACTACCAGAAATATGTGGATGAGGCTTCTAAGAAGGAGATCAAAGACATTCTCATCCAGTATGACCGGACCCTGCTGGTAGCTGATCCTCGTCGCTGCGAATCTAAAAAGTTTGGAGGTCCTGGCGCCCGTGCTCGCTACCAGAAATCCTACCGATAAGCCCATTAGGGTCCACCTTTGTAATAAACAGGGGTCGTGGGATTTAAAAAAAAAAAAAAAAAAAAAAAAAAAAAAACAACAAGCAAACTGGGGTTACAATTGCTTACGGGCCAAAAATCAACTACACAAAAGTGATACACAATGAGCACTAAACTGGGGTATTCTCACGTAAACCAGTCTACAGTTAAGATTGGAAAGTTGCATGTGCAACTTACTACTTTTCTCCATCTTGACACAATCAGCCATCCTTCATAGTTATTTAGAATGGATGATAAATATAATTTTTGAGACATGGCCTTAAAAACGGACTATTATTTCAACTAAGATATATAATGACCCTTTCATTTTTAACCCTGTAATAAATGAATAGTTTTGGCAGCTACGTACTTTATGGTGCTTTTGTAGAGATAAAGCTTTTATGTTTAAGATTTAATCAACTATTTGAGAAATATTTCAAATTGTTGGTAAATGAGTCCATTCTTTTCAAATTTGAAATAAATTATACGTTAAAAAATATAAAATGTAAAATTTTAAAAATAATTTTAAAATAAAGTGAACACCGGCATAAGAGAAAGAATATTACCAGTATTTTTCCTCTGATCAATCCCACTCTTTTATTTCCTAACAGAGGTAACTATCACCCTGAATTTAGAGTCCATCATTGCCTTGCTTTGCTTTATGATTTTCACAGCTAACTACTGTATAACCTTACAAAGCAAGTTTCTAACATTCTAAAGTAAAATATACAATCTTTAGGAAAAAATTCCTTCTGATTCTAATACAGTCAGAGTCTGCTTCCTGTGTTTTAAAAATGCAATGCTGGATTAAATGTCTATTTTTAAGGGGGACAAAAAAGCATTTGACTAAAAATACAGACTACAAATTTTATTTTAATTGACTTTATGCTAAGTTTCAAATTACTTGGGATATAAGCAAGTTCGTTAGTCAAGCTCTGAATCACTAAATGAAATTCTTCCATTTTTAATATGATTTGATTACTGAAGTGGAAACAAAGTAGAAAGCATAAGAAAATAACTACTATCAATTTTCTACTTCGAATTCTGATTAAGAAGTATGCGCAGAATGGCTGCTAAAACCATTAGCTAAAAGGTTGCTGAGAAACTCTATAAAGGATCAAACTGACCATACCTGCATCCATTGATCATCTTTAATCTTCATATCACTAATGCGATAATCAGACTTTATATGACTCCTGATGTGATACAATAAAAAGTACACAGCACCACTTATGAGGTACTCTTGCCAAAATAAAACTGAACCTGAACCTAATCAAGCCTCTACATCTAACAACTAGTTTATAAGAATACAAGGATTAGAGGAATAAGTTTTAAAATACCATAAAGAATCAATCGGCCAAATCCAAAGAACCTGGTTTCTTCAACAAATAAATGGCATTTTAAAAAAAAATGTTGATAATTTTTGAAGTTAGGTGATGGGTGCATCACTCCTCCACCCTCCATTCCCTGTCACCTAGATAAGCTGAGGTATCTCAACTCACCCTACAGAATATTCTGCTTTGACCTGCTCCTAAAACTTTGAGGCAGTTCATGCTAAATTTAGAAGCAAAAAATACATAGTAATCCATCCCCTCTGCACATATTCCTACCCAGCGCCCAGCACCTGGCCCTTATGTCTGCCCTGCCTGATGTCCTGTGTTGAGCCCTATGTTTCCCAGGACTCCCTAATGACCTTGCCCACTGACTACCCCAGGACTCTTAAAAATTCCCGGCGAAGCAAGACAGGTTATCCAGACACTCTATTCAGTTTTATATTTTCCTGGGAGCTTTCATCTAAAAGTGGCAGCGTCCTTACAATAGCTAGATTTGTGCTTGCTACTTGGTTTGTCAAAAATTGAATCTTAAATGTAGGACATAGCACTAAATCATGAAACAATAAAGAAAAACAACGAAATAATAACAGCAAAAAATCTGGATGGGAGGGCTTACAGCTGGGAATGAGTGAACAGAAGGCTTTTAAAGGTACTTATAACATTCTATTTTTTAATTTACGTAGTGGGAAAAGTGCTCATTTTATTACTATTCTTTAAACTTTTACATACGAGATGTGATCATAAAGTATGATGAATGTTTAAATAAAAAAATTTTATTACAGTAAAAGACACATTGCCATTAACCTCCCTCAAAATACTCCCGCTCGCTTTGCACACACTTATCCCATCATTCTTGCCACTTTCTGAAGCAGTTCTGGAAATTCTCTTTCATGTGTCTTTAGTTGCACTGCCATGGCTGTCTCGATGTCCTGAATCAATTCAAAATGTTTACCACATTTTGCTGGGTATTACGCACGCTTTTTTACCCAAATTTGTGAGGGAAAAGTAAGGGTGCGCATTATACATGGGTAGTACTAATTCAATATCTATATAAATGTTTTTAATTATTTTATTTACGCTTGTGAGTTAAAAATGTAACTGTAGAAATCAACAATGATATCTGTATGCAAAATAATGCCCCAAATACAATAATCGGTTTTGTTGAACTTACAATGAACTTGCAACTACGAACAGTTCTTGGTCTTCTAGCACAAATATCGTCAATTTGTTACTGATACATAAAATTTCTTGTACCTTGTATCTGTTCTCATGTGTTGTAATTATTTGTTACGCAAAATTTCTTATACCATAATAAGTGGAAAAAAAAGTGCTAAAATTCCTTTATAATATAAAAACAAGTACCTAAATGTAAACAAATAAAAATTTGAATTAAGAAATTAAAACGAAAGATTTTTTTCCCTGAAAGTTTGGGCCCAAAACGTGGGTGCACATTATACACAGAAGTACATTATACATGGAAAAATACAGTACCTTTCATGGCTTTGAGGAAGAGCCAGAAGTCGCACTGTGCCAGATCCAGTGAATAAGGTGGATGAGGAAACACTGTAATGTTTTGATTTGACAGAAATTCCTGAAGCGATGTGTGACATGGAGCCTTTCCGTTGTGATAAAAAAAACATACGGTGAATGCTGCTACTGGCTGCATCCAACGTAAAGGCGGAGATCCTCAATAGGAAGAGGCCCATCAAACCTTGTAACAATATGTGACCATTTTCAACTTGTTCAGAGTTATGGAGTATTTTAAAGTATGCTGTAAATCATCCTCCATCATGACAACACTCATACTCGGTATCACACATCGCTTCTGGTATACGGCAATTTCTGTCAAATAAAACCATTATGGTGTGTCCTCATCCACCTTATCCACCGGATCTGGTACCGTGAGACTTCTTTGCCAAAGTCAAAATGACCATGAAAGGTAAACATTTTGCATTGATTCAAGACATCAAGGCAGCCACAACAGCCCAACTAAAGACACTCAAAAAAGAGGACTTCCAGAACTGCTTCAGAAAGTGGCAAGAATGATGCGATAAGTGTGTTCAAAGCAAGGGGGTGTATTTTGAGGGGGATTAATGGCAATGTGACTTTTACTGTAATAAATATTTTTTATTTAAACATTCACCATATTGTTTGACCATATTTTGTACATTTTAAACGTTTCCATGTGATGCAGGACTGCTATAAATGATTGTGAAAGTTGTTCACTGCACAAGGAGCCTCACCAATGAGGAGAGCAGGGGCTGGCATCTAGCCCAAGCTCCTCTTACCAAGATCCCATGTGCTGGGGCAAGGCTACTCCTATGCCCCCTCCCCCCCAAAGGAGTGCCTTTCTCTGCCATTGCTTTGCCAAGCATGTCCCCATAGCACTCCATGCATCTAGAGGTGGCACCTTTTCCAAATTCACACTACCCTATTTTGCTTTTTAGCACAGTGCTTCTCAAACTTTAATGTGCATATAAATGACTTAGGGATCTTGTTAAAATGAAGAACTTCACTTAGAAGGTCTAGGAGAAAGGGAACCTACTATATTTCTAACAAGCTGTCAAGTGATACCAATGCTGCTAATCCACAGGTAACACCAACAGTCACATAATTTATATTTATATTTTTCGTCTGTCTCCCCTAATTCAAACACAGATTTCAGGAGAATAGGAACTTTGTGTCTTTTCTTTATTGCTATATCCCTGATGCTTGCAACAGAACCCTACACATAATAAGTATTAAATTATTATTTACTGAATTTTTTTAAAGCAAAAGTTTGCTTCCTTAATAAATATCAAAGTACTTAAAATATAATGGCTAAAATATATCTCTCTGGCTTCCAAACATTAAAATTAGACCTTATATCTTAAAATGAAATCAATATAAAATACTCTGAATTTAGAAAACATTTATTTGAAAAAACATTTAAAATTCTTAACTTCAAAAGAATCTATATAGCACCAAGTAGTACAAAAGAGGCTTTCAAGTTCCTGTGAAGAGTTCCTCGGATGACACAGACTTTAAAATCATCGTTCTTCATTGCTAAAGACAATTCTTCAAAAAGGTAACAGTGTAACTGATAATGATTGACATTTAAGTCTCAATTGTGAAATGTAACTCATTTCAGTACATCTAGCATCTAGCATAACACAGAATATACACATTCAATATTTATTGAGTAAATCAATGAATCAATAATCAGCAAAAGCAACATAAAATCCAAAATGAATAAAACCACACTTAGCCTGGTATCTCTGGCTACCCCACCCCAGTGAAACAGGCTCTACAAAATTTCCTTCAGAATAACTGCTATGATTGAGGCCTAGACAGCCCTACATACTACCTAAGAAGGGTAACAGAGTTACATTAAGGTCCTTGAGGAAATGGAATACAAAACAAGTAAATTTAAAGGAAATGTTAATAGCAAGAAAATGGAGAACATGAGCTACAGCTTCTGCAGGGCTGGCCCAAACAGGATTTTCAGGAAGGCATTCTGGGCACAAAATGGCAATATAAAGCCTAAAGTGGAAAGAAAGGTAAAATCTACCCAGCAATCTTCTCAAGAAATGCTAATATTTATAACAGAGTAGGAACAATCTTTTTTCTTTCAAAAAAAAGGGAAATGAAGATTTAAAAAATTACATAGGAAAAACATGGGCCAAGAAATTCAATTATAGTAGTAATAAAATTTCCTGAACATAGTATATATTCTAGAATCACATGACAAAAAAATTTTAAGAAAAAAATTTTACCTTTCCCCTACGTCCATTTCCTCCATCCTGATCTTCCCACTGCCAGTCTACTCCTCGTACCACTCTGGCACCTGCAAAGATCCCTCTGGCTGTAATCTTCTTAGATTTTCTACGAGACTCTAACAGAACCCTAAAAATAAAATTATTTATTTTCAAATTAACATAAAGTAGGTAACAATAATTTATTATTTTTTAATTGTTTTTTTTTAACTTTTATTTAAAGTGTGTGTTTTCAGGACTCATCAGCTCCAAGTCAAGTTCAATCTAGTTGTGGAGGGCGCAGCTCACAGTGGCCCATGGGGGGATTGAACCGGCAACCTTGTTGTTAAGAGCACCGCGCTCTACCCAACTGAGCTAACCGGCCGCCCCAATAATTTATTTTTTTAAAACAAGATTATATAAAAGGTTATTTTGAAAACAGAAACGATTTTTCTTTGTTCTGGTTAACATAGCATGTTACAGGAATACCTTCCACATTCCAGAGGTGGTGATGACAATAACAGTAGTAGGTGGAATAATATAAACAGCTAATGTTTACTGAGACTTTCGACATTCAAGCACTTATAGGAGTGTACAGTCTGTTGCATTCCTTAAAAGGAGGGTATCTTTCCATTATCCATTTTACAAAGAAGGAAACTGAGTCTGAAAGTGTTAAGTAATTTACCAAAGGTTACAAACGTTACATGGTAATGGAATCCACATATGAACCCAGTCTAACCACTTCAGGATATCATATTCTTCACTACTTTAGAGATGGAAAACTCAAATCCCTACAACTGTTAGGCACATAACATAATGAGGGCCTAAGAAAGACAGCACCACAGAAATGACAAATGGCAGGCAAGTGGCACTTGACCTCAGGTTTAGGAAGACAACAGGGAGCGGTAGGGACTTGGGTGAACTCAAGAGCATGATTTGTCTAAAGGATACAGGTGCTCCTGTGTCTCAGCCAACTCTTGCTAAGAACAAAAGCAGGTTCAGTGTTGAGGCTTCTGGGTGGGTGGGTGGATGGGAGGGAGTGTGTGTGTTAAGAATTTATAAGCTTTGATTTTTGTGTGAAATCACCCGATTTCAAAAGGTTAACAATTGCTCAAAAATAAGAGCATTTTATATGCCAAGTAAAATACATCTGTGGCCTGAATTTGACCTAAACTAACCTGTCTTCGATGTATTACACACCTACAGAAGATTATGGACCTTGAAAAAGATTCTAAACTCAACCATCTGGACCAGCTGTATTCTCCAAGGCCACCAATCCCTTATTCTTCTACAATCCTTCTCATTCATAAAAAGATTTGGGGGGAGAGAGGTTCTTTTGTTTTTCTACATTTATCTCATTATCCAATTTGCTTTTAGAATGTCTTTATCATACTCTAACTTTAAAAACTGTAACCAAAAGACAAAAATAAGTAACTTGTTCAAAATTGCTTAATTAATAAATGACAGGACCGTGATTTGAACTGAGACACTATGACACCAAAATCCATTTTCTACTACTCCTGCTGCCTCCTTATAATTGGCTACATTCTTACTGCTATTTATCCATATCTACATGAGAAGACGAAATTACCTGAAACTGCACGGATTCACAGTTAATACTTCTCTCTCTTGCCCCTAAGACACGTAATACATCTCTCTGCGCAGAGTCCAAAACATCACATGATAATCACTGGTGATCAAATAGTCCCTTAACTTGTAAACTACGAAAGAATACTGTGCTTTCTTTATCTTCAAATTTGCACAAGCCCAGTAGCTACCCCAAAGTCTTAATAAATGCCTCTCGATTCAATCAATGGGCCATAGTGGTAGCAATTAATAGAAGGCATAGCAAGAAGGAAATAATCAGTCTTTCTTGCGCTGCCCTTGCATTTCCAAACACTGACCTCCACTATGTTTCTACAAGAGAGAAAGAAGAGTCCATACCATCTGGGAAAAATATGTATAGTTCCATCTTCAGAGAGCTCTTTTCTTGCAATATGGCAGGCCTGGTCCATATCCAGCCTTTTATCTGCTACCTCCTGACTAAAGCTCTCAGAAGCTTTCCTAATCCTATTTCTAAGGCTGGTAGTATAAAAAATTTAATACTAACAAGGAATTACAACTAAAGAAAAATTATTTCCCATACCGCTCACTTCCTGGTGTAGTAATTCTATAGAAGCGATGCCTTAAATGATGTTTATCTCCATGATAACAAACTGTGCACAAATCATAATTTGTACACTCTGCACACTTCCATCGTATGCCAATGATTGGTTGTTGACGGCAGGTATCACACATGGTCCCATCATGCTTGATGCCTATTAAAACAAGAACATATGCTTACATTAATTACAGGTATTACTTACTTGAATATTATTCCCTAAAGAGAAAAATACAAGCATAGCATTTTACAATGTGTTTCAGTAAAGCAAGAAATAATATATCAAATGTACCATACATAATTTCATGATAACAGACTGCAAATATTTCAATAAGCACAAATTACAGACTAAATATTTTCTATCGCTTCTTTTCATCATTAGTAGGAACACTTTTCAGTAGCACTTTCCTGTTCTCCTCCACAAACTGAAACCTAGGTTCAATCCAGAGAAAGAAAAAATCCTTTAACACAGGAGTGTCCAAACATTTTCAATGTTTTTTACCAAGGGCCATATGCGGTAAAATACACAAACAGCCGGGCCACTCACTCGAAGTGAAGTACGTATTACCTCACCTGGTTTATTTAAGTAAACTAAATATATTTTTGGAATTTGCTGTGGGCCAATAAAAAATGGACTGCAGGCTGTAGTTGGCCCGCGGGCCGCAGTTTGGACGCCCCTGCTTTAACACCAAGTAGATGTTTCAGACTTCAAACACTAAGGAATCTTTTGAGGAATTTGAACCTATTCTCCAAGTTAATAATTATTAAAAAGAAAAGACAATTTTATCCTCATGATATCATAGAAACAAACCGTCAATTAACTTAAATACCTATCTCTAGGTATTAACAACTTTGTCCCCATAAACAATAAACTTCAGAAAATGATTAATATAAGACCGGGTCTTGTATAATATGTAATATAAGACTGCGTCTTATATTAATTTTTGCTCTAAAAGACGCATTAGAGCTGATTGTCTGGCTGGGTCTTATTTTCGGGGAAACATGCTATGAAGCAATTTCCCAGTTTAAAGGGTAACAATATATTATAGTTGAGTTTGTTTTAGTTGGTTTCGTTTTTTGTTTTTTTGTTTTTTCCTTAAGAAATAAGAAGTAAAAACCTCTAGAAAAAGAAAATAAACACTTGGCCTAGACAGTGCAAGATGGCGGAATAGGTAAACATTATGCCTGCCGTGTCCCAGGATCACAGAAAATTACAACTGAATTATACAACAATCAACTGTGAGAAACAACTGAAGACTAGCTGAACAGAACCCCTACAACTAAGGATATAAAGAAGAAACCACATTGAAACTGGTAGGCGATGAGGGGATGCAAAACAGGCTGACCCCAAACCCACAGGTAGTGGTTGAGTACTGGGAGGACACTTCAGCAGCAGAAGTACCCCCTGAAGAATGAGGTGTCCCAGCCTCACACTGGGCTCCTAAGTACAGGTATCTTGTGCCAGGAAGACAAGTCCCCACAACATCTGGAAGAGAAAATCAACTGGGATTCTGTCTGTCCATCTTGATGAAACAGAAGGTGGCTGGAACCCAAACATCCGCTTAAACGGCCTGCACACAGACGCACTCATTCACAGGCACTCACCCTGGGCTCCGGCAGAGGGATGGTGACTCGAGAGGCTCCAGAAACATACAGGGAAAGACTGAGCTGTGTGGCTTCATGGTGAGGGCTAGAGAGAGACAGCCTCCATTATCCCTGTGAGGAGCCGCCCCACATGTAACCTACAGGAGAGGACCATCTTTCACCCACTGAGCCCTCACTTAGCCAAATCTGAGATTGTGCTGGTAAAATCCACATGTGCGTACACCTCTTTGGGAATCTCTTAGAACCTACCCAGCAGCATTGCCTGGGGCACCCTCGCCTCCTGGGCAGCCAGCCCTGGCCTGCAAGCTGTGGGAGGTTTGTACAGCAACAGACATCCTGCGGAGGCCTGGGAAATTTTCAGTGGCAGGCAGTCGACCCCAACTCACAATGCCCTTCTTGAGCAGCTCTCAGGATCTTCAGGCCCAAATCAAGTGGTGTGGCTGGCAGCACCACCTTAGAGCATTTTGCAGAGTGACCATAGGCTCTTCATTAGCGCAAAAGCTGAATCTGGAATTAACATTGTAAAACCAACTGGCCACATCCTGTGACTCCTGGAACCCTGCCTCCCACACAAATCAGGTGGCATCACTGGTGACAATGTCAACACTGGGTCAACCAGCCAGACCCATGCACTTAAGGAGGCTCTTTTAGCCGCTAAGCTCTATGGGCAGCTGACAGGTGGCAACAGGCCTAGAGGGCCCAGGGCCTTTTGCTAAGTTGCCCCGGGCTCCATACTGGTAGCAGCCAACCTTGGTTAACAGCGAGACCACCCTCAACATGCCTCCAGGTCGAACACAGGCAACAGCTAATTTCATATAGCTTTGTAACTCCTACCAGGTACCCGCCAGGCCAGTCACAGCCAAGGCTGAAACTGGCCTGCACAGGAGCCCCTCCCAAGAGGCACAAGAAACAACACACCCAGAGGCCCGACTCACACCACACCAGAGCACTACTGGATTATCTCCACAAGTGGCACACCCAAATGGTGCTATCAACAGGCTCAAGAGCCCACTTGGGTGAATCCCCGTCTGAGGGGTCAGCCCCCACACAGCAGCTCATACATCCTCATAGCCATCAGACTGAGAGTCAAGCCCATCCACTGATGCACCAAAAGCAATTAAAGCTCAACCACAACAGTAGAATACACACAACACAGAAAAGGGACACTTCCAGAACACATGCACAGAGGATCAGAGAGACTGCACCACCTGGCCACCCAGGACACCTACTTACTGCATAAGGCCACCTGGCAAAAACTAAGAGACATAAGAGAACTACCTAATACATAAAAGCAAACACAGCAAGGCAGCCACAATGAGGAAACAAAGAAACATGTCCCAAATAAAGGAACAAGAGAAACTCCAGAAAAATAACGAAATGAAATAGAGGCAACCAACCTACGTGAGACAAAGTTTAAAACACTGGAGATACCAATGCTGAAGGAACTTAGTGAGATCATCAATGAAGACATAGTAAAGAAGGACATAGAAACCATAAAAAAGAACCAGTCACAAATAAATACAATAACTGAAACAAAGAATACACTAGAAACAATCAACAATAGATTACATGAAGCAGAGGATCAAATCAGCAGAAAACACCCAACCAAAACAAGAAAAATGAAATAAAAACAAAAACATGAAGATAGTTTGTGTAACAACATTCACATCATAGAGGTACCAGAAGAAGAAAGGGAGCAAGGAATCAAGAACCTACTTGAAAAACTGACTGAAAACTTCCCTAACCTGGTGAAGTAAACAGACACACAAGCCCAGGAAGTGCAGAGTCCCAAACAGGAAAAACTCAAACAGGCCCACACCAAGACACGTAATTAAAATGGCAAAGGTTAACGACAAAGAGGGAATCCTAAAAGTAGCAAGAGAAAGACAACTAGTTACTTACAAGTGAGCTCCCATAAGACTGTCAGTTGATTTCTCAACAGAAACTTTGCAAGCCAGAAGGGAGTGGCAGGAAATAGTAAAAGTAATGAAAAACAGGAGCCTACAACTAAGACTCCTCTACACAGCAAGGCTATCATTTAAGGTTGAGGGATAAAGAGCTTCCCAAACAACAAAAAAAACAAAGGAATTCATTACCACCAGGCCAGTATTACAAGAAATGTTAAAAGAACTACTTTAAGAAAAGGGAAAAGCAGGGGGCAGATGGGTGGCTCAGTTGGTTAGAGCGCGAGCTCTGGGCTGCGGGTTTGATTCCCACATGGGCCAGCAAGCTACACCCTCCGCAACTAGAATGAAGTCAACGAGCTGCCGCTCAGTTCCCACGTGACCAGATGGCTCGGTTGGTTGAAGCACGGGCTCTCAACCACAAGGTTGCTAGTTCGACTCCTGCAAGGGATGGTGGGCTCCGACCTTGCAACTAAGATTGAACACGGCACCTTGAGGTGAGCTGTTGCTGAGCTCCCAGATGGCTCAGTTGTTTGGAGCGCGGGCTCTCAACCACAAGGTTGCTGGTTCGACTCCCACAAGGGATGGTGGGCTGTGCCCCCTGCAACTAGCAACGTCAATTGGACCTGGAACTGAGCTGCGCCCTCCACAACTAAAACTGAAAGGACAACAACTTGACTTGCAAAAGTCCCAGAAGTACACACTGTTCCCCAATAAAGTCCTGTTCCCTTTCCCCAATTAAAAAAAAAAAACTTTAACAAAAGGGGGGAAAAACAAACAAAAGAAGATCAATAACATGAATAATAAAACGGCAATAACTATGTACCTATCAATAATCACGTAATTAGATTAAATACTCCAAATCAAAAGACATAGGATAGCTTCATGGATAAGAAACCAAGAAACATATACTTGTTCATATATATTATCAACAGGAGACCCACCTCAGATCAAAAGACATATAGAATGAAAGTAAAGGAATGGAAAAAGGTATTTCACACAAATGGAAACAAACAAACAAAAAAGCTGGGCTAGCAATATTTATATCAGATAAAATAGACTTTAAAACAAAGACTATAATAAGAGACAAAGACATTATATAATGATAAAGGGATCAATTAAACAGGAGGACAAAACTCTAGTAAACATCTATGCGCCCAACATAGGAACACCTAAATATATGAAACAAACGTTGACAAACATAAAGGGAGAGATCGACAGTAACACAATCATAGTAGGGGACTTTTAACACTCCACTGACACCAAGGGACAGATCTTCCAGAGAGAAAACCAACGAGGAAACAGAAGCCTTAAATGACACCGTAGACCAGATGGATTTAATCAGTATTTTTAGAGCATTTCACGCCAAAGCAACAGAATATACATTCTTTTCAAGTACACATGAAACATTTTCTAAGATACACCACATCAGGCCACAAAACAAGTCTCAATAAATTTAAGAAAATTGAAATTACATCAAGTGTCTTCTCTGACCATAATGGTATGAAACTAGAAATCAATTACAAAAAAAAAAAAAAAAAAAAACTGAAAAACACAAACACATAGAGACTAAATAACATGCTGCTAAATAATAAATAGATTAACAATAAGATCAAGGAAGAAATCAAAATACAGCTTGACACAAATATAAAAGGAAAACACAATGACCCAAAATCTATGGAACACAGCAAAAGCTGTCTTCAGAGGGAAATTCATAGCAATGCAGGCCTACCTCAAGAAACAAGAAAAATCTCATCTAATTTTACCCCTAAGGGAACTGGAAAAAGAACAGCAAACAAAGACTAAAATGATTACAAGGAAGGAAATAATACATATCAGAATAAAAAATAAATGAAATAAACAATACAAAAGATCAATGAAACCAAGAGCTGGCTCTTTGAAAAGATATACAAAATTGATAAACCTTTCACCAGACTCATCAAGAAAAAAAGAGGACCCAAATAAATAAAATCAGAAATGAAAGATGAGACGTGACAACGCACACCACAGAAATACAAACAAAACATAAGAAAATACTATGAACAATTATACGCCAACTAATTGGACAATCTGGAAGGAAGAAAGGTATAAATTCCTAGACGTATACAATCTTCCAAGGTTGAATCAAGAAGAAACAGGAAATTTGAACTGATCAATTTCTACTAACGAAATCAAATTAGTAATCAACAGGCTCCCAACAAATAAAAGTTCTGGAACAGACAGCTTTACAGGTGAATTTTACCAAACACTCAAAAAAAATTAACACCTGTTTTTCTCAAACTATTCCAAAAATTTCAAGAGAAGGGGTGGTTCCCAAGCTCATTCTATGAGGAGGCCACCATTACCCTGATTCCAAAAGCAAAGACATTACAAAAAAATAAAATTATAGACTGTTATCTCTGATGAACATAGATACAAAATCCTCAACAAAATATTAGCAAACCAAATTCAGCAATACATTAAAAATATCATACATCATGATCGAGAGATTTATTCTTGGTATGCAAAATTGGTTCGATATCTGAAAATCAATTAACATGATATACCACATAAACAAAATGAAAAATAAAAATCATATGATCACACCAATTGACGTAGAAAAAGTGACAAAATCCAGCATCCATTTATGATAAAAACCTCAGCAAAGTGGGAATAGAAGGAACATATATCAACATAATGAAGGCTGTATAGGACAAACAGCTAAGATCTTACTCAACAAGGGAAAACTAAAAGCATCCCCCTTAAGATCAGGAACAAGACAATGTCCACCTTCACCACTTTTATTCAACATAGTACTGGAAGTCCCAGCCCCAACAATCAGAGAAGACAAAGAAAGAAAAGGTATCCAAATTGGAAAGGAGGAAGTAAAATTGTCATTATTTGTAGATGTCATGATACTATATACAGAGAACACCAAAGATTCCACAAAAAAACTGTTAGAACTGATAAGTAGCAGAACACAAAATTAATATTCACAAATCAGTTGCATTTTTATACACAAATAAACTATCAGAAAGAGAAATTAAGAGACAGTCCTATTTACAATTGCATCAAAAAAATAAAATACCTAGGAGTAAATTCAACCAAGGAAGTAAAAGATCTGTACTTAGAAAATTATAAGACATTTAAGAGAGAAATTAAAGACAATATAAATAAATGGAAGCACATACCATGCTCGTGGAAAGGAAAAATTAATACAGTTAAAATGTCCATAATATCCAAAGCAATCTATAGATTCAATGCAACCCCTATCAAAATACCAATGGCATTTTTCACAGAACCAGGACAAATAATCCTGAAGTTTGTATGGAACCATAAAAGACCCTGAATAGCCATGGCCATCTTGAGAAAGAAGAGCAAATCACACTACCTGATACCAAACTATACTATAAGGCTATAGTAATGAAAACATCATGGTATTAGCATAAAAACACACAGATCAATGGCACAGAATAGAGAGCCAAGAAATAAATCCATGCATATATGGTCACTTAATCCATGACAAAGGAAACAAGGATATGAAGTAAAAACAGTCTATTCAATAAATAATGCTGGGGGGGGTGGGGGGAGGGAGATGAGGGTAAGGGGGATCAAATATATGGTGATGGAAGGAGAACTGACTCTGGGTGGTGAACACACAGTGGGATTTATAGATAATGTAATACAGAATTGTACACCTGAAATCTATGTAATTTCACTAACAATTGTCACCCCAATAAATTTTAAAAAAATAAAAAATAAAATAAATAATGCTGGGAAAACTGGACTGATACATGCAAAAATAATGAAACTTAAATGTAAGACCCAGTACCATAAAACTCCTATAAGAAAACACAGGCAGTAAACTCTCAAACATTACCTTCAGTAATATTTTTACTGATGTATCTCCTCAAAGGAAATAGAAGAAAAAAATAAACAAATGGGACTACATCAAACTAAAAAGGTTTTGCACAGCAAAGGAAACCATCAACAAAACAAAGACATCCTACTAAGTGAGAGAAGGTATTTGTCAATGATACATCTGATAAGGGATTAATAACCCAAAATCTATAAAATTCATACAGCTCAACATCAAAAAGCAAACAATCCAATTGAAAAATGGGCAGACAACCTGAATAGACATTTCTCCAAAGAGGACATACAGATGGCCAACAGACATATGAAAAAATGCTCAATGTCACTAATCATAAGAGAAAAGCAAATTAAAACCACAATAAGATATCTTACACCTGTCAGAATCGCTATCATCAATAAATCAACAAACAAGTGGTGGCAAAAATGTGGAGAAAAGGGAGAATGTGGAGAAAAGGTGGAGAAAAACCCCCATGCACTGTTTGTGAGATTGTAATTGGTGCAGCATCTTATGGAAAACAATATGGAGGTTCCTCAAAAAATTAAAAATACAACTACCTTATGACCCAGCATTCTACTCCTGGGTATTTATCCAAGAAAATCCAAAATACGAATTTGAAAAGATGTATGTATCCCTATGTACACTGCAGCGCTATTTATAATAGCCAACATATGGAAACAACCAAAATGCCCATCAATAGATGATTGGATAAAGAAATTGTGGTACATACGCATATGTAGAATGGAATATTACCCTGCCATAAAAATTGTACTTCCCTAAGGACAACATACCAAAATAACGATAAAGAATTAAATATTCCAAACGAAAATCATGAAAGTGCTAGAAAAAAAGAGTTGAACAGCACATTTTATAAGTTTACATAGGTTTTCTAAGCATGACACAAAACCTAGAAGTCACAGGCATGCCAATGTGAGCACACATATATGTACACAATGTGTAGAGAAAACCTGACAGCCCTCTCCAAATTGCTGACAGTGACTGGGGTACACAGATGGGGAAGAGGAAGGCACTTTTCACCTTTTCTTCTATGTACTTTTGAATTGCTTAGTTTTATTATAAGTATATTATAATTCATAATTTTATAAGAAAACACAATAAATACCAACTTTATCCACTCAAACTGACACAGATTAAAAATACTATGTCAGTGCATGTGAAGATGGTGTCGAGAGAGCCAGTCAGATAATAAGAGGGAAACACAAAATCGATACAACCTCTACAGAAGGTACTTGCAAAATGTTTCAAATGCCTTAAGACTTTGACACTGCCTTCAAATTTTTTTAAAGGTACATCCAAAGATAGTGAACTGCAGTAGATAAAAACAAAATTTAACATAACTGATGGCAAAAATATGGGGTTATTTATGTGTAATCTATGGTAATTCATAGAGGAAAATTCTATGCAGTTATTAAATCATGTTGTAGAAGAAATATTACTGACATAATAAACTGTATTATTTTATAAAGCAGGTTGCAAAGAATTACAGTATGTCATTTGGTAAATAAATTACACAATGTGTGTTTGTGTGTGTGTGTATAATTATATAATGTATATGTATATGTACCTCCCATGTACAAAGAAAAACTAGAAATATAATCCCCAAAATGTGCTGATGGGGTTACCCTTTGTAGTTTTCCAAGTTTTCTACACTGAGTGTATATCAATTCTAGAAAGCAGCTGGGTGAGTAGGGGCATTTAATATGCAGTATAAGCATCAGACATGCTGGTATATATCTTATAATTAAAATAAAAGCTAAAACAAACAAAAAACATGGGGGAGTCTAAGTAAATATTTACAGAAATTAACTTTCAGATAATTGCTTTAGCAATAGGGTATGTAAGTGCTACTTAGAAGTTTTTATTTCTTTTAACCCTTATACTATTCCATGATTATGAAAAGAAAATATATACCTTATCTAAGTACACTTCTCATTGCCACAAACCTTAAGTTAGAGTCTAATTTGCCTTACTAAAGGAAAGCACCAGGACCAAGAAAGAACATCACAATTAATATCAAACAGCATTAATAGTAAATGTCCAAGCATGGTTAAGCTTCTGTACAAAGTCTAAAATAGGTCCTATGTCATCACAAAAAGTAAAATGCACTGCACAAATGGTAACCACCGCGCATTTAGGTTTATCTGTGCGGCTCTTCAAATGAGAGTTAGGTGATGAAAGGCATAGGAAAAATGTTTCCCAATCTCCTGACCAAAAACAGAAACAGTCCAGTTCTCAGCTATTTAGCATCGCTTCTCGGCCTTTTGGCTAAGATCAAGTGTAGTCTCAGCTATTTATCTATTTTTCATTTCTATGTTCATTTTCCACAAAGTATAATGATAACATTCATGAGTTCAGAGCGTACAGGCTTTCTTTCAAAGGAACCATTTAAACACGCAATAACTGGTAAAAAAAAAAAAAAAGAAAAAAAAGAAAAGAAAAGCCCTTTTACAATTCATGATTTTAAAGAATACTTCAGGAAAACCATTAATACACACAAAAGCACATCGAAATCCTTTCTTGGTTCCCACAGTTCAAAAGCCAACAAAGCTACTGAACAGCTGTGAAACAGACTAACGCTGAGAATTGGAAAAAGTAAACAAAGAAACCCACTCAGCTACCAAAATGAGTGCTACAGAATTTTAAATGAAAATGCAATTAACTGGATTTAAAAGTTGATATTTAAAGAAAACATAAAACAACAGAAAGGACACATTAAGTAAACAAGGCCAAAAATTTAACTGATCTCTCACACTGGTAGCTTTTTTTTTTTGTTTCCCCTTACTACATCTAGCCAACTTATTCTCATCTAAAACCATTTCCTCCCAGTCTAAACTTCCTCAGCTCTGGCAAGAGTTATTTCTTAAAATTTTCATTTCATAAAACTTAATTCCTTAACTAAACCTATTAGTGCTTTTTCTCGTTCCTATAAGATACAATGTTACCCTCAAGAGTTAATGCTCTCTGCCTTTGTTCTAAGCTTTAGGAAGACATATGCCACTGTTAAATGAACCACCTAATGATAGCTTTTGACTCCTTCTACTAATACTCAAATGACCATCTGCTCTGCGTTTTAATGGCATCTCCCCTAAATTCAATAACTTAGATAATTTACATAGCTTAAGTTTATTTGTTGGAAAATTTTATGAGAACAATAAAACATGCTATTCAAGATCAGTAACTACAAGACAGACAATGAACATAGCTCAAATTTGTAAAGCACTGATTTATATAAGTAAAATGTTGACTTTCTAAATAGAAAAGATGATTGAAAGAACTAAAGTTCTCACTACAGGAGTTCACTATACAAAGTACTTCAACATGGAACAAGAATATCTAAATTATTACTTTGAATAATAGCAAAGGTGAACAATATAATTGTTCATTAACAAGAAAGTGGAACCATATATTAGGTATACAACGGAATAATTGAAATGAACAACACCCACACAATTCAACATGGATGGACTGCAATGCTGAATTTTGTAATTATACAATACCAAGTGTTGCAAATAAAGCACTATATATTGTTTACAGACATACAAAAATATAGCATAAATGTAAAGAAACCCATGGGAATAAGTAATTTCTAGATAGTGGTTACCTCCAGAGAAGAAGGGAATGAAATTGGGAAGTACACAGTATTTCACATACATTACTAATGCTTTCTTTCTAGATGGTTTACAAGTATTTATTAATCACTTCTCTACCTGGATATTTAAATATTTTGGAATAATTTTTTTAACTTTTCAAAATAAAAAATAAACATTCCTAGTAGACTAGTGCCTAGTTAATCCTGTAACTTTTTGCCCTAATGAACACATTTAGTCCAACACTAAAAAATAATTTATAAGTTACTAACCAGTATTTAAATATAATTACTTATTGTGGCATAATTGTTTGCTGTTGTCATTCAACCAAGCAAGTAATCCTATTTCTGATTTACGGATTCATTCAACTTTAACCCCAAATCAATGTGACAAAATATTTACAGAGATTAAAAGAGTGTTAACCAACTAGAGTATGTATCTTATTTTCCCTGAAACTCCTAATGAGGATGAGGCTTTGGTGAACTGCTACCTGGTTGGTATATCCCACATTCCTTACTCTTGAGAAATACTAAATTAATGAAACATAATTATTATTAATAATACTAGCCACTATTTATTAGTACCAAGCTCGGTGCTACACACATATTTTATTTAATCTTTTCAACAACACTAAAAGGAAGGCAAAACTCATTATTTCACTTTAAAAGCAAAACACCTGTTTGTATTCCTTGCCTTACTGCATTTTACAGGTTAAGAATTAAGGCTCAGGGCCGGCCGGTGCCTCAGGCAGTTAGAGCTCCATGCTCCTAACTCCGAAGGCTGTTGGTTCGATTCCCACATGGGCCAGTGGGCTCTCAACTACAAGGTTGCCCGTTCAACTCCTTGAGTCCCCTGCAACTAAAGATTGAACACGGCACCTTGAGCTGAGCTCCCAGATGGCTCAGTTGGTTGGAACACGTCCTCTCAACCACAAGGTTGCTGGTTCGACTCCTGCAAGGGATGGTGGGCTGCGTCCCTTACAACTAGCAACGGCAACTGGACCTGGTGCTGAAGCTGAGCTGCGCCCTCCACAACTAAGACTGAAAGGACAACTTGACTGGAGAAAAGTCCTGGAAGTACACACTGTTCCCCAATAAACTCCTGTCCCTCTTCCCCAATAAAATCTTTAAAAAAAATAAAAATCGTTCAATCTTATTTAAAAAAAAAAAAGATAACTCCACCCCTGGAGGAAACCAAATACTTGTGAGTATAGTTAGAGAATATAAACTAATTCTAAAGAAAGCAAGTTATCTACAAAAGTAAATATGCTTTTTAAAAAAAAAGTATTCTAAAACCAAAAATGAATGTCTGTCTGCTGTGTTCATTATCTTCTCCACTAATTTAAACTCCACCCTATCTTGGTTGTGTTCTACAAGTTCATTTATAAGCCAATTGTTTAGAACTCAGAACCCATTTTCCCTCAGAAACAAAATTTTAAAGATAACTTAGGTGCCAGACTACGTCACAAAAACCTATTTACTCTCCAGAAAGCTAATCTAGAGGCATACAAAGATAAAAAGATAAAAATTGTTGCTGTGTTCCTCGTTCCTTCTGGGGAGATGGTTAAACCACTGTTAATCCAGATATGATGGTAAGAGACAACCTAAATGGTATGGGGAGATATGAAAGTATATAAATAAAGAAATGGGTTTAGGAGAATGAGAAGAAATGTTCTTAAAAAGCCATTTTCCTACTGGTATTTAAAATGCATGTTGGGTGACAGAGTAATGGTTTCCAAAGCAAGGTGCATCACCCAGGAGATACAGAAGATGATCCACTGAAATACAAGAGAAAATATAAATCCACAATCTCCTCTGTAATTCCAAAATCCAAAAACTTTTTTTTTTTGGTAAATTATCAACAAACTTAGTGGTAAACCCGATCTGAACGAACACGATGCTATACACAGTACGTAATTTTTACTTACCCCTTAGTATAATTATTCGTATGCTTCACTGCAGAAATATTAATGTATTTGATTGCCAAGGTGCTGCTGCGGGCCTCAAAGTGGGTGCTAAGCATACCACATTATGGTTCCGAACTCCAAAGGTTTATAAACTTCATCCCAAGCATTCTGAATAAAGGTTTATGGACTCCCATTAAAACTTGTATTTTTTCATATTTACTTTTTTCTAAAAAAATCTGAGAATGAAGTTAGGTTTTACTCATTGTAAATTAGTTAACACTAGCATCTCAGTGGCTCCCTACACATCACACATGGAGCACAAGGTGAAGGGAGGGTGAGTGGGAGTGTATGAGCATAAAGGCCTAACACTGCTCACCCCTGGCACATTAAGACACGAGGCAGCTTTCTGGTGCCTAGTTAAGAGGATCTGGGAAGTATATCATGATACAAAACAACGGGTTGTTGATTATCTTGAGACACAGTAGCTAAGAGTCAAAATTAAGAATAAGTTCTATATTCCTTTTTAAAAAGTGTTCCAAAATCACACACCTTTTTTGTGATGAAAAGTAGTTGTTAGTGGTATACTCCTTAGAATATTTTTAAAAATTATATTCATTTAATCTGTCCCTTCCATGTAAACGCAAGTCTGACAAGAAATGAAAACATAAATGCTGTTCAAAAGAAACTAGAATGAGCAATTTGAAAACTGATGTTGTCATGCGGAGTCCCTGCTCGCTGCGCCATGTGTCATGAGGGGCGGCCTGCGGGGTCTCAGCTCTCGCTCCCCATATAAGAATGCAGGATGTGGCTACGCCAAAAAGGAACACCCACGGAGCCACAGGTAGGGGAGTGGTCATACCACTACAGTCTCACTGGACACTGAGTGAGACACACGCAGTAGTAGCCACACGATCTGCAGTCTGCCATTCACGTCTCTGCCTGCCAACCAGCCAACCAATCAATGCAGCCCCGCAGTTACATCGGTAGCCAATTGGCTAACCGGTTACAGCTGATGGCCAACCAATCACAGTTGATGGTCATTCACTACTGGAGCTGATGGCCAACCAATCACAGTTGATGGTCATTCACTACTTGACCTCCCCATGCGAGGCCAAGAGCCTGAAAACTGTTCTCTGGGACTCTGTCCCCACAGATGTTTAGAGATGTTTCTATCATTATATGGTCTAATGCTGAAGTGTTATAAATCACCAATAAACTCTCATGTCTGCATCCTTAAAAGAAAAATTTTACTTCATTTTAAATTCAGTGGATTTTGAATTTATTTATTCAAACCATAAAAGTGAAACACCTTCCAATTCATTTGTAAGAAATTAATAGCATCACCAAAAAAAACCCAGAAAACTACCAGCTAAATTTCAATAAAAACTTTTAAAGATTTTTATTAAAATATAGCTGACATACAATATATTAGTTTTGGGAATGCAGTTTTAGGTTTACATACCTAAAGAAGTGATCATCATGATAAGTGCAGCAACAATCTGACACCATACCACACTATCACAATATTATTGACTATATTTCCTATACTGTGTATTACAAACCCAAGACTTATTTTATACCTGGAAATTTTAACCTCTTATGCCCCTTCATCTTTTCCTCCCTTTTTAAAATTTTTCAATTACAGCTGACATTCAACATTTTTATATTAATTTCAGGGTACATCACAGTGATTAGACATTTAATTTAAAAAGCAACCCCCAACCAGTCTAGTAGCCACCTGGTACTAAACATATTCCCTATGCTTTACTTTAAATCCTCATGGCTATTTTGTAACTACCAATTTGTACTTAATCCCTTCACCTTTTTCACCCTACTCCCAACCCCCCTCCCATCTATCACCCCAATAAATCTAGTAACCATCTGACACCACAGTTATTACGTTATTGACTAATTCTTTATGCTATACCTTACATCCCCATGACTACTTTTTAACAACTAATTTGTGCTTTTTAATCCCTTTCCCTTTTACACCCACACCAAACTCCCTCCCATCAGGCAATATCAAAATGTTCTCTGTATCTGAGTTTCTGTTTCATTTGCTTATTTTGTTCTTTAGATTGCACTTATAAGTGAAATCAGGACATCTGTCTTTCTCTGTCTGACTTACTACGCTCAGCACAATACCCTCTAGGTCCATGCAAATAGCATGATTTCACTCTTTTTTATGGCTGAGTGATATTCCACTGTATGTACCAACTCTATCCATGTATCCATTGATGAACACTCAGGTTGCCTCCTTATCTGGGCTATTGTAAATAATGCTTCAATGAACATATAAATGCACATGTCCCTTCAAAGTAGTTTTCTAGGTTTCTTTGGATAAATACCCAGAAGTGGGATTACTGGGTCCTTCTTTGTCTCTTGTTACAGACTTTGTTTTTAAACTGTATTTTGTCTGGTAAAAGTATTGCCACCCCACCTTTTTTTCTCATTTCCACTTTCATGAAATATCTTTTTCCAACCCTTTACTTTCAGTCTGTGTGTCTTTCGATCTGAAGTGATTCTCTTCTAGGAAGCATATGTATGGATCTTGTTTTCTTATTCATTCAGCTACCCTACATCTTTTGATTGGAGCATTTAATCAATTTACATTTAAATTGAGAGATATGTAGTTATTGCCATTTTATTGTTCATAGTTTTGATTTATTTATTTATTTTTGTCCCTCTAACATTCTTTGTACTGGTTTGGTAGTGAACTCCTATAGCTTTTTATTGCCTGGGAAGCTCTTTATCTTCCTTTAAGTCTAAATGATAGCTTTGCTGGGTAGAGTGATCTTGGTTTTAAGTCTTTGCTTTTCATCACTTCAAATATTTCAGGCCACTCCCTTCTGGCCTGCAAAGTGTGTGTTGAGAAATCAGCTGATAGTCTTATAGAAGCTCCCTCATAGGTAACTAACTTTTCTCTTGCCGCATTTAAGATTCGTCTTTAACTCTTGGCATTTTAATTATGACGCGTCTTGGTGTGGGCCTCTTTGGGTTCACCCTATTTAGGACTCTCTGCACTTCCTGGGCTTAAATATCCATTTCCTTCGCCAGGTTAGGGACATTTCCTGTCGTCATTTCTTCAAATAGGTTTTCAATTCCTTGCTCTCTTCTCCTTCAGGTACCCATATAATGTGAATGTTGGTACCCTTGATGCTGTCCCAGAGGCTCCTTAAACTGTCCATGTTTGTTTGGATTTTTTTTTTTTTTTGCTGTTCTGATTGATGTTTTCTGCTACCTTTTCTTTTAAATCGCTGATTCAATCCTCTGCTTCATCTAATATACTGTTAACTCCAAGATAGTCTTCATTTCAGTTATTGTATTCTTTATTCTGTACTGTTCTTTATGTTTTTCTATCTCCATTTTTATATTTCCTATCTCTTTCCTGAAGTTCTCCCTGAGAACACTGAGCATTCTTATAACCAGTGTTTTTTTAACTCTATGTATGGTAGATTGCTTGTCTCCATTTTCTTCTTAGTTCTTTTTCTGGTGCTTTGTTCTATTCTTTCATTTGGGACATGTCTCCCCATTTTGGCTGCCCCCGTGTTTGTTTCTATGTAGTAGGTAGGGCTGCTGTGCCTCCTGGTCTTAGGAGAGTGGCCCTATGTATTAAGTGTCTTGTGGGGCCCAGTAGTGCAGCCTCACTGGTCACCTGAGCTGGGTGCTCCAGGTGTGCCTTTTGTGGGTGGTGTGTGCCCTTGTTGTAGTTGAGCCTTGGTTGCAGTTTACACGTAAATAGGACGGATTGACCTTCAGGCTGATTGGTGATGGCTGGCCATGACTACAGTGGAGATGTGCAGGGGCTGATCCTAGAGAGCAGGATCGCTTTAGCAGGGCGCTGGGGCCTGCCCAGTCTGCCCTTTGGGTGAGTCATCCTTGGAGGCAGCGGTGTGATTCCCTGGCTTGGTCCGAAGCTGGCCATTAGGTGTGCCAGCCCCGGGGCCTCCAGGGAGAGGACCTGCTGCAGGGCAAGTTCAGTCACAGCCTGTACTCTGCCCAGGGCCACCTGGCATGAGCCACAAAGCAATCCACAGATAGCCATCACCTGCACCGTGCTTGGAGGTGCCTTTAGAGTCCTAGCTGCAAACCAAAGCCAGTTGTCACTAGGTCGGGGTAGAGCTGCTCAGCCAGAGGTAGGGGACACACCAAATGCTGCTTGTTTCGGTTTGAGAAGTTTTAGGAAAGTCTACAGCATGAGCCAAGGCATGCTGTTTATAGGGAAAAGCCAGTGGAAGCAGCTTGGGTTTGCCCAAAAGCTGGGTGGGGCAGGATCTCAGAACCACCAGGGCAGGGTAAGCAGTGTTAGCCTGATTAACGGAGACTCAGATATGGCAGCCACCTGCATCTACACACCAGGAGAGGGGGACAGATCAACAAAGAAACAACGGGTTCCACCAGCTCCTCGGGCCAGGAGAATGCTGCCCCTCCAGCACTTGCCCTGCAGCCAGACAACTAAGTTCCTCCCTGTGTGTCCCTGGCACCTTTTGAGATGCTGCCTCAGTGCTGAAGCTCAGAGTGAGTGAGTCTGTCAGTGAGTAAGTCTGTGCACCGGCCCTTTAAGAGGAGCACCTGGGACAGCAACAGCCCTCATCTCACTCAGCCATAATCTCCACTGGTTTTCACAACCAGAAGTTATGCGGACTTCTCTCCCCGGCACTGAAACTCTGGGCTGGTGAGCCTGGTGTGGGGCTGAGACCCCTCACTCATTGTCGGGGGGAAGGGAACCTCTGCTGCCAAGATATCCCGAGGTTTCTTTTTTTTCCTGGAGTTCAACTTTTTATTGAACATGTTACTTACAAAAGAGGTTTAGTCAAAAAGACCAAAGCCCGTGTCATCATCAGATTCCTCAGATTCTTCTTTCTCTGCTTCCACTTTCTTCTCCTCAGCTGAGGCAGCAGTGGAGGGGGCAGGCTCTCCTGCTGGTACAGCGCCAGATGCTGGGGCAGGTCCACCAGCCCCTACAATGCAGATGAGGCTGCCGATGTTGACATTGGCCAGAGCCTTTGCAAACAAGCCTGGCCAGAAAGGTTCAACATTTACACTAACTAACTGCTTTAATGAGGGCATTAATCTTATCCTCCATGACTGTCGCCTCATTGTCATGCAGGATGAGGGCAGAGTAGATGCAAGCAAGTTCCAAGACCGAGGCCATGGTGCAGGTGAGTGCTGGGCGAGCGGTGCTAGTCACCAGATGAAGTGAGGGCCTTTCCCCAATGCGGCCTTAGCTTCCTCGGAAGGACTGAGCACTTTACTGGCATCTGAGGAAAGCAAGATATCCCTCCCAAGTTTTAATGGTCACATATGGGTGTAGGACCAGCCCATTCTGCATCTCTGCCCCTGCTACCAGTCTCAAGTTGGCTTCTTCTGTATGTCCTTAGTTGTAGGACTTTGGCTGAGCTAGACTTCAGGCAATTCTCACGAAGGTTGTTCTGTAGTTTAGTTGTAATTTTGGTGTGGTTGTGAGAGGAGGTTAGCACAGTGTTTACCTACTGCACCATATTGGCCAGAAGTCCTCAATAAAATTTTTTTTACTTAACTAGCAAATAGGTTAGAAAAACAAGATCAAAACTTGATAAACAAATTGTAGAATATTATTCATGGTTCAGTCAGGAGACAGAAACCACACCGATTCATCATCTCTAGAAATAGAATAAAAAATGGGGGAAAATGCAATTATTAAAATCTAAGGGGCTTAAAAGAGGGGTCCCAAAGGGCTGTGATCCAGACCTTTAAAGAGGGGTTGTGAATAGCTGGTGCTGGGGTTACTGAGGGGGACAGGGAAACATCAAGACTGTTTCTGGAAATCAGCAAACCGGAATCAAATAGTGATACTGAAATCCTGCTGTGTGAGATGGTGCCGACAGGAAGAGCAAACAAAACTGGAAAAAGGAAGTCCTCTCCCCCGAAGCCTTTCAGTCTCCTTCCAGCATCCCCTATTAGTAGAGCCAACAGGGATGTAGCTGGCAAAGGAGAAATATTGTGTACAAAGTCTCAGCCCAGCTTCATAGGGCAAAGCTGAAGGAAAATTTATATTTAATCTAATCCATTTATTTCATAGATAAAGGAAAAAGCCAGCTAGCTGACTTCTAACTGAAAATATTCTTCCATATAAGGTGATATAATTATCTATGCTGCCCCTCACCACACACATATAAACATAAATATTGACGGGCTAATTTTTCTCACAAAAGAAACTTTATATACGAGTATCAAGGTGAGATTTCTTTAATTTGGATATTGGGTAAGATCTGATAGTTTAGTAGATATGACAATGTAATATCTTCTGCCAAGGGCCCAGCTTGGCTTCAAGAGTATAGGATGACTGGGACCTCAACCCACTGTTTGGAACAAAAAAACCGTAAAAGATTAAGAACCCCCATAAAGTAAAACTACAATACTGTGATAGTAAAGGCTGACCAGCTGGAGAATCTGACAGCCTCATGTGCAGCTCAATTGCTTGCTTTGACAGCAAATCACTCACAGGACTGATACGTTTTCTTACAGGAGGCTGAGTGTAATTATATAAACTATCTGTTACATACTGTATACACACACACAAACAGAAAAACTACTGATGTCCAACAACAGTGTTACATTAAATGAATCAAACAACCATAACACAGACTAGCATAAATTCTTTAAATTTCCTAATCAATCTTCCCCCAGGAAAAGTAGTACAAACGGTGATCATTTCGTAACTACTGTATTATAAACGGAAGAGAGAATGATAGGGAAAAGTAATGACTGACTGTCGTCACTACATCTGCTATTCACCAGCTCTGTCACTGGACAAGTTTCTTAATCTCTTTGAAACTCAGTTTCCTTTTTTAAGGATAATATCAATCTAAATCAATCAACCTCAGAGCAAACGAGTCAAAAGCTCTTTGAGGGGCGGCCCGTTAGTTCTGTTGGTTAGAGCTCATAACAGCGGGGTTCCAGTTCAATCTCCGCATGGGCTAGTGTGAGCTGCGCCCTCCACAACTAGATTGAAACAACTACTTGACTTGGAGCTGATGGGTCCTGGAAAAACACACTTAAAAATAAATAAAAAGTTTTAAAAAAAAACTCTTTGAAAAGAGCATTTGATTCAGAAAACATTCATTCAGAGCCATGGCTTTACTAGGAAATGGATACAAGGAACACACACACACACTTTTCTTACCCTCAAACTAATAATGTAGTGCAAAAGATGATTATAACACAGCATACCTGTGGCAACAGAAGCACAGAGTACATTGGAATCACACCACCTAGCAATTAAAGAAGGTAGAAGAGAGGGCGGCCAGATGGCTTAGTTGGTTAGAATGCGAGCTCTAAACAACAGGGTTGCCGGTTCGATTCCCACATGGGCCAGTGAAATGTGCCCTCCACAACTAGAGTGAAGGACAACGACTTGGAGCTGATAGACCCTGGAAAAACACACTGTTCCTCAATATTCCCCTATAAAAACTTTTTTTAAAAAAAAGACGTGGAGGAGAGACCCTGGTAGGTGGCTATCTGGAAACACATTCAGAAAGAAATATCTAATCCAACCAGAGGGATACGACAGTATAGAACCAGAAATATGTATTAAGATAGCATTATATTTGCAAACAAATACATATATCAAAAAAGCTGTTCCACGTTCCTTTATTTCAGCTGTACACACTCTTCTCTTCGCCCCGCCCAGTAACATCAATCTGTAAAACTGAAGACATCTATTCCAGAGAGACAATCGAGGCTTGGCATCAGCTCAGGGTCCAAGGAGACAACAGAGCCTGAGCATCTCAGCAGACAAGTAGTCACCCAGCACCCTGCCGTTCAGTGTCCATAAGCCAGCAGCATCTCTATCACCGGAGAGCTTGTTAGAACGACTCTGGATGAATCCCATACCTACCGAATCATAATCTGCATTTTTAAAAGTTCTCAAATAATCTGTGTGCTTACTTAAATTTGAGAAGTGCTAACAGATGCGGTTACTAGTTTTCTTGAGTTCAACCAAGCTGCAATCTGCAGGGAATATTAAAATCAGGTGGACTTTCATAATTTAAAACATTGTTTTAGCATATGGAGATTAAACAGGGAAAGACATTTCACATAAGTCTTCAAAAAAAGATAGGATCTATAGGAAAATCAAAGTTTCCTTACAGACGCCATTAGTAAGAAACATCTCACATACATTTCACCCTTAGCAGGTCTGGCATCATCTTCCCCAAACATTGTTCCCACAAGTCCTGTGTTTTCCTAAGGCTCTGTTCCTTAATAATACTCTTTTTTTTATGTAGGTCTAGAAATAGATCAGAAGAGAATTAGGGGGGCTCAGAAAGTAAAAGCTGAAGGTTATTAATCCATTTCATTTTTGTATCCAACGTGAGCACTTTTAGACCTTCAACTGAGTACTAACATCTGAGGAGTTTGTTAGAAGCACCCAGAAAGTCCTCTTTGCTAGGGATGGAAGAAAAAGTACAAAGAACTGCCCCCAAGTCAACCTGGACCAGCAATACAGGAAGCTACTTCTGAATAAACATAATCATCCATACCCCTAACTTTTTTTATCCATACCAAAGAGGGTAGAAAGAACCTTAATAGGAAACCCAAATTCATTATCTCCACTCTTTCTCTGGTAACAATACAGCACTGTCGTCAAGGTCCACAAAACAAGCATTAAGTAAAAACACATTTCTCCCCAAATCCTATACAAACAGTACCTAAATGATAAGAGGTCAACTATACCTACTTGATTACAGATTTCACAAAATTAACTGCAAACTAATTCAGTAATAGCATATATATTTGCACCATCATCTTGCTCACTACAAATTAGCCAAATATATCTGCATACAAGATAGAAGTTGTATCATTCAAATATATACTAAATGCTCCTCTTCTCAAGGTTTGACTATCCTAGACCATAAATTTAAACTTTTACATGTCACTTAAGAGAAAAAAATAAAGCTTATATGCCAAAATATTACAGACCCCACATACAACCTCGACACAAAATCTCCAACAGGCAATAAGCGAATATTAGAAAGATTCATAATGACCCAATCCTTAACTTTCAGTAAAGTTTCACAGAATTTTATTTTAAAGGTTACCCCATTTCTTAATTCCCAAACATACAGCAATCAATTCTCTGTTCATATAATGTGGGTATAAGCAACAAAAAATGAATAATCAAACAATCTCAGTTGTCTTTCTAGTAATATCATTACACTTTTAAAAATTAACTATGAAATACATGTCAAGCACACAAAGAGACATAGAAATATAACAAACACCTATCCATCCACGACCCAGTTTAAGACATAAAATATTAAAACTAGACATAGCCCTTGGGGTCCTACTATCCACTGCACTCTACTTCCTTCAACATAAAGATATCCACGCCCTGGAATTTAGCATTTATCATTACCTTTTTAGTATACTTTTACCACACGCACATATCTCTAAACCAATGAGTCTCAATCATATCCCTATACCAATGAGTATCGGGGGCAACTTTACTCCCTGGGGATATTGGTAATGTCTAAAAACACTCTGGGTTATCATGATTGAGGCTCGTGGGTAGAGGCCAGGGAGGCTGGCCTAAGATGCACAGGACAGCCCTCTACACCAAAGAATTATCTCATCAGTCCAAAATAGCAACCTTGCCCTAAACAATAAACAGTACTGTTTTGCACTTTAACACAATACGTGTTCTTTTCCAAGAAACCATTTTCTTGCTTATTGGCTTAACATTCATTTTTCTCTTCTGTATAGAACTCCACTTGTGTAAAAATTCAGTTTGTTTATCCCTTCTCTTGTTGATGCACCTTTAAGTTCTTTCCAATTGTTTGCTTTTACATACAGCACTGCTCTGAACATTCTTATACAAGCTTCTTGATACCCTGTGAGAGATTCTATCTAGGAAAGTAATTTTCAAAGTGTGGATTCTTGAACCCCTAGGGTAGTCTATTCAGGGACTTCATGGATCAAAAGTATTTTCAAAACAATACCAAGACTATATTTCGGCTTTTCTATGCTGGCATGCCACTGATGGTTCAAAGCAATGGGGGGTAAAAATATTGGTGATTTAGCCAAGTTACCACCCTCATCAATGAGAAATGAGTAGCATGTACCTCCTGATATGATGTTCTTAGTAGTGCAAAACATCACATTGATGGTATTCTTGCCTCAAAAATAATCTGAATTTAATCACGAGAAAATATCAGACGAACCAAATTTGACGGATAGTCTATAAAATTGTTAGTCACTGTCAAGGTCATGAAAGACAAAGAAAGACTGAGGTACTGGTCCAGATTGGAAGAGACCGAATGACAACTGAATGCAATGTGTGATCCTGGATTGGATCCGGGACCAGAAAAAGGAAGTTAGAGGGACAACTAGTAAAATTTGAATAAGGTATGTAGATTTTAGTTAAGAATATTGCATCAATGTTATTTTTCTGGTTTCAATAATTGTACTTTATAAGATGTTAACATCTGAAGAAGATGGCTGAAAGGCCAAAGGGAACTCTTTTTACTAGTTTTGTCATTTTTTTGTAAGCCTAAAATTATTTCAGAATGAAACGTCAAATTCTTTTAACTATTATGCAAATAAATATCAAGTACTGTATGTAATAAATATATTTAGTAAATCTTGAGAATGTAATAAAATGCCAGTGGACATCAACTATTAAATATTTTGAAGAAAAAAGAAAAACATTGAAAGTAGTATGATAGTCCTGGGGCAAAGCCAGAGCCAAGAGTTTGTAATTTGTTCCAGCATTTCATAAGAAGGCTAGCCACCCTGCATTTAGAAGTGCCTTTAAAATGTTTACTGAAAGAATCAGATGAACAAGATGAACTGCTACAAAGCAACAAATTAAAGTGCAAAATTATCTTGTAAATTAAATTAAGATTTTAAAAGTTACTTTATAAATACTTTTTAAAATACTTTATATAAAATAATAAAACTATTTATATAACAGATATACTCCATACTACAAAACATACAGACAATATTAATACCCCTTAAAAAGTCGCTGTAGTACAGGATTTGTTACACCTTACCTTTACCCTGGAAAGGTATTTAAATTTCCCCATAGACCTAGAATTACTGATCCCAAGAGGCGTCCAAATTACTGAGTTGTGGTCAAACTTTAGCTTGAGCTAGCATGACAAAATTTTAAGAGTGTACAGAAACGGGTATATGCCTCATACAGTGTTGTTGGAATGTACAGAAACGGGTATATGCCTCATACAGTGTTGTTGGAATGTAAATTGCTGAAATGTCTTCAGAGGGCAATTAGTTGACATCTATCAAAATGTTAAATATGTGTACCCTTTGATGCAATTCCACTTCAGCAGTACTCAGCACATATGCATAAGGACACATGTACAAGGATTTATTCACTGCATCATTGTAAATAATATCTGAAACAATATAAACGTCCATCAAAAAAGCACTGGTGAAATAAAATACTGCATCCAGTTACTGGAAGACTATGCAGCTGTGAAAGAATAAGGTGCTAACATGGAACAGTCACCAACATGTATTAAAAAACAAAAGTGCCTAAGAAAATATAGTTTATTACCATTTGTGCTTTAAACGGTAGCCTAGTTACAGTATATTAATATATATGCTTGCAATGAATTCAGTATCGTGTAAGAATACACAAGAAACTGTTAATAATGGCCGCCCCTTTTTGTTGTGTGAATCTATTCTTTTGGTCCTGCATGTATACTCATCTTTTTCAATATTTAAAAAGTAAGCCAAAAACCACAATTTTATGAATTATTTATTCAAAAACTGAGTTGGCTTGTGTTCATTTCCCTTTTTATTCCTGCTAACAATAACTATGTACCCATTTCAGGATTTGTTAGGCTTTGTCAAACTCAATCACAAAGCCTTATAAGTATCTTCTTTATACCTTCTAACAAGTATCAAATTTTAAATTTGAACTATTTTCTACTGAATGGAGTGTTAAGGATAAATCTGTGAAAATTTGATTAAAATAAATTAGATCTTTATTTTGTGAGAGCAAGCCTTGAGTTTATATTATATAAAAATTCTAGAGTCAGTAACAGATCCCTGAAATTTTATGAATCAAGGACAATGATTCATTGCTGTTAATCAGTTAAGTCTCTGACATAAACATACATGTGAAATAAGATGTTAAACAATATGTATAAGGTGTCCCCTATGCCTACCTTCCACTTGGAAAAAGTATTTTTAACACAATGAAATGATTTACCAGCTTAGACCTGTTTCCCTCTACTGCCACAGCGATATAAAATGAAACAATTTAGGTGAAAAATCATCCCACAGGGTCCCAAGAAGCATTGGCTACTGAACTCCAAGTCTTTGTATGTGTGTGGGGGGGGGATGGGGGGGGAAGGAAGACAACAAATGAGGTACCAAGGGCCCCTCGACAATTGTAACCGGTCCACTAAACACCATATGGCAAGTAAAGCCCCCCTTTAGACAGTTATCATTTGGTGGCTGATTAATTTCAATGGCTTATTAGACAGATCTCTCCAGATCACTTCCCTAGAGGAGGAGGGGAACTGCCTGTTGTCTTCCCGGAGCTTTGTGCCTTCCAGACTCGAAAGCATCCTGGTGATGGTGTGGCCAGCATTTCCCTTGGGGACTGGGGGATGGGGGCCTTTCCTGCAAGTTTTTGTTTACTAGGTATTTAACCTGGTAAACAAAATTCCCTCTGGCTCTCCCTTTCGCTCCCTCCAGGCCGGCGCCGCGGAAGAAGCGTTCCACCAAAGGCTTCTTCTCCCCGCCGGCCCGACGCCCACCCCAGCTTGGCCCCTTCCCTCCACGCGCGCAGGCCGGGGGCCAGGTGGCGTTGGCTTACCCGTGGGGGCGCTGTCCAGGATGCGCAGGTCGTAGGCCCCGGAGCAGCGGTAGTTGGCGGCGGTGCCGTTGTCCCACACCACCACCACCTCCTCCGGGCTCTCGAAGCTCCGGACAGTGCCCACATGGCCCTCGCCGCCGTCCTGCTTCCCCCACTTCCAGTCCGGGCCGCGCACTACTCGGGCCCCGACCCCTTCCACCATCACCCGGTTGTTCCGGGAGTTACTCATCGGGGCCCGAGCGGTGGGCTCCGCTGCTGCCGCCGCCGCTGCCGCCGGGGGGCCCGAGAGGGAGTTGGGCCCCGGGCGGATTCTCGGCGCCGGCGGGGGCGGCAGCGAGCCCCGGGGGACGTGGGAATAGCTCAGGGGGCCGCCGGCGCGATCCCCGCCGAGCCCACAGCCGCCCGCCTGCCCTCGCCGCCGCCGCCGCCGCGCCCCCCGCTCAGACTGGAGACCGGACCGCAGCGGCTCCGAGGAGGCGGCGGCGGCGGGCGGGCAGAGCCGAGAGGGTCGTGGGCGGGGACTCCTCCGCTTCCTCCGGGCTCCCCGGCCGGGCTACAGCGACGGCCGCCAGGAAACCACGCTCTCCCCCGGCGGGGAGCGCGGGGAGCGCAGTGGGCCGGGGGAGGCTAGCCCGGGGGGGACGACGAGGGCAGCGGGGAGCAAGCTTAAGTGCTGGCCTTTTTTCTCCCCCGGCCCCTCGCTCTGGGATGGGCGCCCGAGGGCCGGCGCCGCCTCCTCCCCCGTGGGCAGCGGTGGTACCTCCCGGCGTCCCGCGAGCGCCCCGGGCCCGGGGCCCCCTTCTCTCTGCCCCCACGCACGCCGCCGCGCTCCGCCCAGCCACAGAGTCCCCGCCAGGCGAGACCGGCTCCACATCCGGGTACTGACACACTCAAGGCCGCAGCAGCACCTTCTCTGAGTGCATAGGAGAGGGATCCTCAGCAACAGTAGGGTGGAAAGGGTTTTGGAGAGTCGCGCGACCCGGGAAGAAAGGAAAGGGAAATCGATCCCTAAGCGTCTCTTCAGGGCCCAGTGAGCGTGCGCATGCGCGCGGCCCGGAAAAGGTGGGGTAGATGCTCAGCTCGGGCCGGGGCGGTGAAGGGGAGGCTCCTGGAGGTGCCTGCCGGTGGTGCGGCGCGCCCCATTGGCTGTGAGGACGGGGGCGGGGCAAGGAACTCTGTCAGGCCGGCTGGGAGGTGGGGCTGGAGGAAGTGAGGCTTGAGATGTGATCCCAGCTGCCGAAGCTGGACAACTATGATGAGGTCAGTCTTGTATTAAGTTAAACGGTACTGAATGATGATGTGTCTTGCCTTCCTGCGGAGTCAGCGTGGTAAGTAAACTCCAAACAGCGCAAGCTTCGGGGGAAAAGTTCACAAGCACCTTGCCCCTTGATAACACCCCCGACATCATTCAACCCCAATCGCAAAATACAACTTTGAAAGGAAAGGAAGAGGACTCTAAGAGTGGTTTCTGGCTGCCAATATTGGAACTGCTGCTGCTGTTACTTAAATGACACTATGATGTATAGGATTTAAAATCACTGTTTCATAGGCCAACACGGATGCGTTCTAAGTATACTGGTGCTTTTTCTAAGAGTCAAGGAAACAGGAACACGCCAGTAGAACTGAAGAATTAAAGTGGAAAAGGGGTGTAAAATGTAACCAATGAATTATACAGTGAAACAAATAAAAAGGTCTCAATTTTGCATATAAATGAAACAGGAAAATACCAATATGTTGTCTCAAAGGCGACGTACAGCTACCTTTAGAAACTAAACATAAAATATTTGCTCAAAGCAAGCCAGCCAACTTTCTAGTCAGTTTCAAATATTTTCATCCTGAAAATTATTTTTTTATTAGTTTCAGGTGTCATCCTGGAAATTTGTAATGTGCTATTGCTAGAGCTGCTCAACTGCAACTTTTCAATTAAGGACACTGTTAAGTATTCCTGCTCTGCCAACTCTTTCTTCTCTCTTTGAGATCTTTTCCGGTTTCCTTCTTTCCTTATTAACCAGTTAAATTGATCACATAAATGAGTAAGTTGATAAAAATATTTTAGAAAAAAATATAGCCACTGCAGAAGTTATACTTGTCATTGACTTTGTAAAGTAAGTTGAGTCAAGTAAAGGCTAACTGAGATGTTAGACTATTAATAGTGCAACCTTGCATTTTACATCAAACAATATAGTAATAATGGCTTTCATGTATTTAATTGTGTTTTATCTCACCCTAGAGTTTTACACTTACTAAGATATAGTCTAATATTTAGATAGGCTTTTATTCTTAATACCAGAGACTAGTTATAATAACTTTAAATTTTATTTGCCCTTAAAATGGAAAAGGATCTTAAGAATTGATCTAGCCCCATGGTTTTCTTATCTTCCCTCCTTTTTCAATCCTTCTGTTTTTACCCTGTACAAAGGGAGCTAGATACTCTAGATAAAGAAATACAGGAAGGCTAGAAGCTACCTGTCATCGTCCTTTCTTCCCGCCTTTACAGGGGCTCTACGGAAACTCTTTAAAATCTCTGGAGTACACTGAGCACAAATATGAAAACCTCAAATTAGCCCAATCATAGTTGAAAAGATGAAAAATGAGATCAGGGCTGATTAACTTGTCCAGTAAAACAGAGGGAGAGATAGAGCTAAAATTATAACCCATCTAATACTAGATGTATTTCTCCATATTAAACATTTTTTTATCCATCCACCGACCCCCTTATTAAATACAGAGGGTGCCAAAAAAAATGTATACACATTTTAAGAAACGAGAAAAACTGTGTTAAAATTACACTGATGGTAACCACTTTGAGCACCTCTTATAATTGCAGAAGTCAAATGTGACTTGTATTCATCTTTGTTATGGGTATATATTGAGTATTACAATTTTAGTACAGTTTTTTCCTTTCTTAAAATGTGTATACATTTTTTTGGCTCCCTCTGTACATTGTGAATTTGTAACACTATCATGTAGCTAATACTATTTCAGACCTTTAATATAGTTTGCCAGTAGTGTCTAAATGTTTTTGATCATACATCCTTTCAGTACAAGATTTTGGAATATGTACTTCCAATATATGTACTTATTTATATATGTTATATATATGTACTACCATGTTACATATGTTATAAAACATACTCAAAATAGAAATTAGAAGAGGATAAGATACAAAATATATGGAAAAGTTTTGATAGTTTCTTCTCTCCAGTAGATCATCTTCTGCTTCCCCAGATGTTTATATTGGTATTCTCCAAAGTAGACACACCCCACTTTGACCACTGTGTTAGACATTTGTCTGTCATGTTTAGAACCCAGTCATTTTGCGCATATGTTTGCTTATCTGCCCATTTGTTCAGAAATATTTAGGGTCATTTAAAGCAAGTACAATTTTTATTCCAACCGTAAATAAGATAAAAGAAATAAATCCTTGCCACAGAAATGAAGTAGTTTTTGGTATTCACCTACTATTCTACTATTGTGAATGAATTTGTGACTGCTTTACAGTCTATAGAAATGCATAATATTTGGAGAGTGTTAAAAGTTAGAGTTATATCTGGCATATATCACTTAGTCACATTCCATAGTTTAGAATTCAGCTACATCTAACTGAAAGGGAGGAAAAGTGTAGCTTAGCTGGGTGCCCAAGAAGAAAAGTATATCATCTAGTGTTCACTTAGGAAAACATAGATCACTCTAAATATTCAAACAAAAGGAATTTAATACAGCAAGTTGTTTGCAAACATGTTAGAAGGGATACAGAAACAAAAAGAGTAATAACTACTGGAAAACACTATCCTCCAGGACTAGAGGAGGAAAAGAGAAAAGGATGTTACCTAGGACCCATGATCACTGTGCCATTGAGCCTGCTAATGTTGGAACTGCTGTTGTTTTGCAATAAGACAGGAGCCCAGGCTTACACTGATGCTGCAGGGTACCAGGAGCCCAAAGTTGCCTACCATCGTCACTTACTGCCAAAGTCAGAGCTCCATGAATGCAGGGCATACGCTACCACTGTAGTGCTTAGAATTGCAGAAGCTGCTGGAAATTCCAACAGAAGCAGGAAACAAAAAATGGCTTCTCCTCTTGTCAGATGGTCTCCCATTAGTTTCCCACAAGTAACAGGAGTAGTCTACCCTGTTGGGTACTCAGCACCATTCTACTGTCGTTAAATTTCCATATAACAAAGAAATAAAAGTATGCATCTGCCTAACACGATGCAACATTCCACTTAATATGAAGATACCTTCACCCTTTCTCTCCTCCAAAAGAAAAGGCATCTGACTACCAGAACTAGAGTTTTTCCGATTGTGTAGATCAAAAATGACTAAAGTAAGGTGCCCATCTATTTAATTCACTCTGATTAAAAGCCACCATCAAAGATCTATGTGAGTTAAAACGTTCTTACTGCCACTCTGGTCCTAGCTCCCATTTTAGTAACTGCATTTATCTAGTCTCTGAGGGTTAAGACCTGACACCTGGCCTCTGTTACTCTGGCTTGAAATCAAGGAATCTATTTCAGTGGTGAAATCTCCCACTATGATCCCTGGCCTGAGTTTTTTAAAGATGCTGGTGATCCCCTCATCAATTCATTTCTCAATGTCTTAGTGAAAACAGTGTTCTCTGGGACTACTTTTCCTGTGCCTGAAGCTTTTGTGTTCCATCCCTGAGACTATACCAGGGAAGTTTTGGTGTCTCAACCTACTGAAAGTAAGCTACCATGAAGTCCTCTTTTCAGGCAACTGACCTGCTGCTTGAGCTATACATTCTATCTGAAAAATCTGGTAAGTGCTCCCATATTGATAAGTGCAGTCCAGTCCAATGTTAAGTTTTGTTCTTTTTTCTTCTTTTTCTGGCACTTGTAGAATCCATTTCCATACATATTCTTAGATTTCTGGCAATGTAAATTTGCAAAATCTTGCAATTTTGGGATTTATAATCTGTCTTCTAGATCAGACAAGGAACTACTTCAGATGAATTTGCTACAGGGTCTTCAATCAAGGGAAGGCTAGTCTCTTCAGACATGGAGAAAAGGAATGTTTTGCTTGGCTAAGAAAGATCAGGGAAATGAAATACTACTCTTCAGCAAAAAGAACAAACTTAATGCACACAACTTAGATGGATCTCAAGAGCATTATCTCAAAGGGTTACATACTATATAATTCCCTGTATATAACATTTTGAAATAACAAAATTATAGTGATAAAGAACAGATCAGTGGTTGTCAGGGGGTAGAGCTGAGGGAAGGATGTGACCCTTAAGGGGTAACACAAAAGTTTCTTGTGGTAATGAAACAATTCTGATTCTCGATTGTAATGATAGTTACTTACGGATCCACACTTAATAAAATTTTATAGAATTGTACACCCCCAAAAAAAGAGCATGTGTAAAACTGGCAAAATCTGAATACAGTCTGTACCTGAGTTAATATTTGTACCCATGTTAGTTTCCTACTTTTTACAAGGCACTATTGTTATATAAGATATTATCATTGGAAGAAATTGGGCACAGGGTATATGGGAACTCTACGTTATTTTTGCAACTTTTTATGAATCTTAAACTACTTTTAAAAAAGAATTGAGAGAGAGAGAGAGAGAGACACGGAGGGAGGGAGGGAGGGAGGAAGGAAGGAAGGAAGGAAGGAAGGAAGGAAGGAAGGAAGGAAGGAAGGAAGGAAGGAAGGTAAGAAGGGAGGGAAAGAGAAGGGAGGGAGGGAGGGATGGTTCTAAGAGGGACTTGGGGATTCAAGTTTCTCACATTTGTCTGAATCTACCCAGATGCCTTCATTCTAAGTCTCAGTGTCCCCCTTTTCCCCAATCTATGCCCCAATTTTTACATAAAAGGCATTCTGGATCCTCGATGATATTATTGTACTGATGAATTAACCAACCCTGGTATTTCTGTAATGGTGACCCTATATCTTCTAATTTTGAAATTTAAACTTCTGATGTAATTCAATCTGACTTTGGTTTGGCTTGAGATTTTTGAAAGTTTTTTTTCTTTTACTCCCCCACCCCACCAAATCTTAATAATTCTGTTTGCTATGCATTTACCATGCATACCAGTTTCAGTGGTTCTGTTTACTTCGGGCCAGTGTACACACCAAGCCTGGCAACTTGGGAGGGGTTTTTTCCATCTGTATGGGATTTACTCCTGACCCTGGGGCAAACCAGCCTCTCGGAAGCGCTTTTTCCTGGAGTTGCCTGGACCACTACTACTCCTTCCTTTGCTCTGCCCCTCCTTGTATGCCTATAAAACCTTTTGGCGGTATTAAGAGAGGAAGGCAGTCTTTATGACAGAGAGTCCACTGTCTTCCCTTAATGCTGGCATGTCGGAATAAAATCTCCTTTTCTTTCCATCAACCTCGCTTCCCGAGTTTTGGCTTTCGTGCGGTGAGCAACCGAACCTTCTCCACGGTAAAATTTCCTTGCTTCTCTGTTTCTAGACTTTTATATGAGATTATAAATGTCCTTATTGTTTAAGTTGTTTTTAGATCCAGTTGTTTTTCTAAATTGAAGCTGAAAGCAATCCCAACTAATTCCAATTCTTGACTCATAATTATTGTATTACTTAACAAATTTGCTCTCTAGTGATTTCCTTTCTAGAATTATTTTTCTAGATAATCAACATAATGTTATATTAGTTAGAACACTTTTATTTCAAAGGACAGAAAACAACTCACATTGGGTTAACCAAAAGATCATATCACTGAAAAAAATGGAAGTTCTAATTAATGTGCATACTGACTTGGGAGCTCAAACAGCATCGTTAGGATTCAGTTTTCCTCCAGTTCTCATTTCTGTCTTAACTTTTCTTGGCTTCTTTTGTAGTCACCAAGTAGCCCAAAGCTCCTGGCTTCATTCATCCTCACTATTAGAAGCTCCAGCAGGAAAGAGTTACCTACTCTCCCAACAGTCTCAGCAGAAGTCTCCTTGTGACACAGACTCTGAATGGATCCTGTACCCATCCTTGAATCAAACTCTGAGGTCATGATAGGCCTGGGCTTCATGTCACTCTTCAGGTCGGTGTGGTGGTGTCAGCTCTATCCAAAGTACGTGGTCCAAGAGTGGAAGCAAGGAAACCAGTGCCAAAGAAAGTGGAATAAATTCTCACAAGAAAAAAAATGTTTTGGAAATAAATACAATTGGTTATGTTAAACTTATCTTGCAGTGCTTAAGCTGGAATTGTTTGAATTCTCCAACAGATTTAGAGGAAGTCATTTGACATTTTAGACAGTGTCAGCCTTTTGAATAGAAACAATGTGGTGGGAAAAAATGAGCACTGAAGTCAGGAGACTTTGGTTCTAGCTTAACAGTGAGGCTTACTAGCTCTATAAGCTTCAGCAAATCACCTAACTTCTCTGGTTCCATTTGCCTCACATGTAAGACAAAGGAATTAATAATATTTGTACATATGATGATTCTTGGTTCATTTTTTTTTATTATAACATGCTTAGGTTTGAGAAGTGCTAAGGTTTTGTGTCTGAGGAGAACAGCAAACATTTCTGTGGTCAAATGTCAGAAATTCAAGCATGTTAGGGGCCACAATCTTTGACCTGTGCCAACCTGTCTCTTGAAGGCACTCTGCTCATAAGTAGGGACCATGTAAGCCACCCACACACCCTGGCCTGTCAGAATCTGTCTTTGTGATCTAAGGCATACTTGCATCATCCCCAAACATTTGTACCAACACCTCAGATCCCAAGCAATAAATAGCACTTCTTTTCCTTTGTCTTCCTAAGTTAGATTCACCAATGGTGAGAGCTTGAGGAATGCAACAACACTCTTGTGAAATCTTAGATCTGTTTTGTTTTCCCCAGGAAGACTTTACAGAGCAATTTTTCTCTTCCTGTTGGCATGTGATCAGACACTCAACATAAATTCCAGCAACTTCTCATGTTACCATGAACCCTTTGGAGTGTTCTCAGGCATTCTGTTGCAGACAAATATGCAAATTGGCAGTGGATCCGATTATAATTCCTAGTGCCAAACTGTACAAACTTTATTTTCTCCGTTACTTCTCTACCTCCAAGATTCACCACACACAGCATTTCACTGAAATATTCTATGAGGAAAATGAAAAAGTTACAGAGATGGATGGTGGCAATGGTTGCATACCAATCTAAATGTAATTAATGGCACTACACTGTATATTAAAAATGGTTAAATGATCAAATCCATGTATGTTTTGCACAATAAAAAAAAAGAAACAACAATTATAACACGATCCAGTAAGTCCACTCCTAGGTGTACAAGGTGTGATCAAAAAACATGGTGAATGCTTAAATTTAAAAAAATTTATTACAGTAACAGACACATTGCCATTAACCCATTAACCCCCCTCAAAATACTCCCCCTTGCTTTGAACACACTTATCCAATCATTCTTGCCACTTTCAGAAACGGTTCTGGAAATCCTCTTTCGTGAATGTCTTTAGTTGCGCTGTCATGGCTGCCTCAATGTCCTGAATCGATTCAAAACATTTACCTTTCATGGTCATTTTGACTTTGGGAAAGAGCCAGAAGTCACACAATGCCAGATTCAGTGAATAAGGTGGGTGAGGACACATCGTGATGTTTTTATTTGATTGAAATTGCCATGCCAGAATCAATGTGTGTGACAGGGAGCCTTTCCATTATGATCGGTGATCAAATTATACGGAGAATGCTGCTGCCAAGTGCCATCCAACAGAAAGGCAGGGATCTTCAATATGGGAAGTGGCATGTGGAACTTTAGTAACAGTGTGTGACGAGTTTCAACTTGTTCAGTAAAGTTAGTTGGGTTGAGAGAAGGAGTGTTTTATAGTGTGCTGCAAATCATCCTCCACCATGACAAGCTCCATATCACACATCTCTTCTGGTACAGCAATTTCTGTCAAATAAAAACATTACTGTGTGTCTTCATCCACCTTATTCTAGCTCTTCTAGCTCTTCCCCAAAGTCAAAATGATTCAGAACATCGAGACAGCCACAACAGCGCAACTAAAGACACTCATGAAAGAGGACTTTCAGGACTCCAGAAAGTGGCAAGAACGATGGGATAAGTGTGTTCGAAGTGAAGGAATATTTTGAGTGTTGTAATGGCAATTTGTCTTTTACTGTAATAATTGTCTTTTTTAATTTAAACATTCACATCTCATATAGCCTAAAGAATTGAAAGCAGGCACTCAAATAGATAATTGTATGACAATGTTCACTGAAGCAATATTTACAGTAGCAAAGGAGGAAACAACCCAAATGTTCATCAATGAATGAATAAACAAAATGTGGTGTATACATAAAATGGAATATTATTTAGCCATAAAAAGAAGTGAAGTACATGGATAAACCTTAAAGACCTTATAATATGTGAAACATGTCAGACAGAAAAGGATAAATATTGTATGATTCCATTTATATGCGGTTTGTATAATAGTTAAATTCATAGAGACAGCAAGTAGATTAGAGGTTATCAGAGGGGTTGGAGGAGGGGCAATGAAGAATTATTGCTCAGTAGTTACAGAGGTTATTGTTGGAACAATGAAAAAGTTTTGGACATACAACTGGTGATGTTGCACAACATTTTGAATGTGATTAATGTCACTGAATTTTACACTTAAAAATGGTTAAAGTGACAAATTTTGTTATATGTATTTTACCACAATTTTTAAAAATATAGTGTAATATACTAAAACCATTGAAGTGTACAATTTAAACAGATAAATTATATAGTATGTGAATTATACCTCTGTAAAGCTGTTTCTCAAAACAAGGCAGATTGACTGAATGGGTAGAAAATAAGCAAAAAAATATGATCAACTACATGCTGTCTACAAGAGAGTCACTTTAGTATCAAAGATATAAATAGGTTGAAAGTGAAAGGATGGAAAATATATTCCATGTGTATTCGTGTCTTATGATAAATTACCACAAGTTGGGAGGCTGAAAACAATGGAAACTGATTCTCTTGCAGTTCTGGAGACCAAAGTCCAACATGAAGGTGTCCGCCAGGCTCATTCCTTCTTGAAGTTGACGGAAAATCTATCTTGTAACTCTCTCCTAGCTTCTGGTTGCTGCTGGCATCCTTGGCATTCCATGGCATGGAGCTGCATCACTCCAATCTCTGCCTCTACACATCGCCTTCCGCTCTGCGTGTCTCTCAAAGACCCCTTTGTTTCCTCTTATAAATTATACCTGTCATTGAATTTAAGGCCCACTCTAAGACCAAGACGAACTCATCTCAAGACCCTTCATTATATCTGCAGCAAACACCCTATTTCCAAATAAGGACACATTCACAGGTATCTGGTTTGGACTTAGACATATCTTTTTTGTAGTCACTATTCAATTTACTACAACGTGGCAAATAGTAACCAAAAGAGAACTGGGGTAGCTAAACTAATAGACAAAACATACTTTACATAAAAATACTGTTAACAAAAGACAAAGAAAAACACATTGATAAGGACAATCTATCAAGAAAATATAACAATTACATCCACCTAGTAAGAGAGCCCCAAAATATACGAGGTCTGACAATTAAGTTTGCAAACTTGTTGCAGTGCTGTTGCTAACCTTTTTTGATATCAGAGGGATTATTCATTATGAATTTGTGTGAACTAGACAAACAGTTAACCAAGTTTACTATTTGAAAGTGCTGAAAAGGCTGCATGAAAAAGTTATCCTGAACTTTTCGCCAACATTCATGTCTCTTGCATCACGACAATGCACCAGCTCACATGGCACTGTCTATGAGGGAGTTTTTAGCCAGTAAACAAATAACTGTATTGGAACACCCTGCTACTCACCTGATCTGGCCCCCAATGACTTCTTTCTTTACCCAAAGATAAAGGAAATATTGAAAGGAAGACATTTGGATGACATCCAGGACATCAAGGGTAGTAATAAACAGCTCTGATGGCCATTCCAGAATAAGAGTTCCAAAATTGCTTTGAAGGGTGGACTAGGCGCTGGCATTGGTGCATAGCTTCCCAAGGGGAGTACTTCAAAGATGACTGTAGCAATATTCAGCAATGAGGTATGCAGCATTTTTTTTAGGATGAGTTCACGAACTTAATTGTCCAACTTCCAATGAAGCAAAAACAAGCAGAATTGAAGGGATAAATAGACAGTTCTAGATAATAGTTGAAGACTTCCATATGCCATTTCAGTAATGGATAGAACACCCATGCAGAATATCAATTAAAAAAACAGAAGACTCTAACAACACTATAAGCCAACTAGACCTAACAGATATATATAGACCACCCCACCCAACAGCAACAGAATAAACATTCTTCTCAATTGCATGTGGAAATTTCTCCAGTACAGACCTTATGTTAGTCCACAAAACAAGTCTCAATAAATTAAAAAAGATTGAAATCATACAGAGTATCTTATCTGGCCACTATGGAATGAAACTGGCAGTCAATAACAAAAGGAAACTTGGAAATTTCACAAATATGTGGAAACTAAACAATATACTCTTAATTTGTGAGTCAGAATTTCTTCAAAATCAAAAATGGGATTCGAAAATAATGTAAGACGAATAAAAACGAAAACACAACATACCCAAACTCATGGAATATATAAAAGTAATGCTCTGAAATTTATAACTGAAAATTCTTATATTTAAAAAATGATCCCAAATCAATAACCTAGCTTTATGCCTTAAGGAACTAGAAAAAAGACAAGCAAGTTAAACCCAAAGCTCACAGACAGAAGGAAATAATAACAATTAGAACAGGGATAAGTGAAATAAAGAACATAAAAACAATAGAATCACTGAAACCAAAAAATGATTCTTTAGAATCAAAACTTTCAGCTAGACTGACTAAGAAAAAGAGAGAGAAGATGCAAATTACTAAAATTGAATTGAAAATGAGGTTATTATTGCAAACCTTAAAGAATTAAAAAAGATTTTAAGAGAATACTGTGAACAACTGTATGCCACCAAATTGGGCAACCTAAATGAAATGGACAAACTCCTAGAAAAACACATACTACCAAAACTGACTGAAGAAGAAATTAAAAAATTTTGAACAGACTTACAGCAAGTAAAGAGGTTGAATCAGAAATCAAAAACCTCCACCACCCCCCAAATAACTTAGGACCAGCAAGGTCCGCTGGTTAATTCTACCAAACATTTAAAGAAGAATTAACACCAACGTTTTTCAAACTCCTCCAAAAAATAAAAGGAGGAAGCACTTCCTTATTCTTTGATATCAGCATTACCTTGATACCAAAGCCAAACAAAACCAACACAAGAAAGGGAAACTACAGACCAATATCCCTTATGAATATACATGGAAAAAAATCCTCAACAAAATACTAACAAACCTAGCCCAACAGCACAGTAAGAGGATTATGCATCATGACTAAGTGGGATTTATCCCAGAATGCAAGGGTAGTTCAGCATACAAAAATCAATCGATGTACGTACTATACTCCATTACCAGAATGAAAGGGGGGGAAATCACATGATCATATCATTTAATGCAGAAAAATCATTAAAAATATCCAGCATGTTTTCATGCTGAAAACCCTCAAAAAAGTAAGAATACAATGGAATTTTCTCAACATGATAAAGGACACTATGAAAAACCCACAGCTAATGTTATATTCAATGTTCGTAGCTGTAGTTTGAGACTCCGGGTTTTCTTCCAAGTTCATGTGGTTGTTCAGAGAATTCATTTTCTTGCAGTTGCAACTCTCATGGAGGCTTACTTCTTAAAGGCCAGCAGAAGAAAAGGTCTCTGACTTTTTCCATGTCTGACCTCTGGACCCTCTTTCAAAGGGCTCACCTGATTATTCAGGACAATCTCCCTTGTGATTAACTCAGGATCAACTCATTAGTGACCTTCATTACATCTCTTACGTTTTCAATCTAATTGCAAGATCTCTTTATCTTTACTATATTATATAACATAATCACAGAAATGATATCCACACGTCCCACCCACACTCAAGGGGATTACATAAGGGTACGTACATCAGGAGGAATTTTAAGAAGAGGACATCTTAGAATTCTGCCTATCATAGGCTGAGATCTTTTCTACCATAGGTAGGAAAGAACATTGCTTTCACCTGTGTTTGGGTCTCATTCCCCGCCCCCTCAACCCCCGTCCCCGCCTTAAGGACCATATCCCATCAGTCACACATGTATCTATACAGATAAGTTAAGAGGTATACAGCAAAGAACATACTATTCTCTTTTGCATTTTTCTTTTTTACTTAAATGAGTTCCTTGCTTAAGAACTGTTTTTAGCACATTCTTGCAGTTTCACATGACCACTCCACACTTGTCTACTATGGGTACATTTACTTGTAAACAAGCTATTTGGGAATTAACAGGACCGGGTGTTTTCACAGATGTCAAGGTGGCCAAAAATATTTCTCTTTCCAACTACATATGATCAGAAAGCTGCACTTTTTTCGTGAAGGTATTATAATGAAGTTCTATTAAGATCATTTTAATCTCAGCCATTTGGGTTGGAACTCATTTGATGGTTTCTTTTTCTTTCTGTCTGTCCGTATATCATTCCATCTTACACAAAGCATGTCTTTGGCTGTCCTGTGGGGAACGAGGAAGAAGAAGCATCGATACTATGTTCCTGCAGTTGGTTTATAGTCTGTAAATTATAAATCCCCTCCACAGGAAGGTATTCCCAAATGACTCGAGTTACCTTGGAAGAAGAGGCTAATTTATCTTCCTATTATGGATACTACTTGGTTGCCATAACTCACAAATTAACCTTAAGAAAAGCTGTAAGCAGATTTTTGCTCAAAACTCCGGTGGTAAGTCTAACAGTACAAATTAGAACTGGGGTCTGGGGACCACATACTTTCCTGCACCTCTGACCAGTTCTTAAGCCTTCAAGTTCAACTTCTTTCCTAGGCCTCCACTTGGGGTCCACATGTACATTCCTCCTTTCCGACATGACTTTTTGCCTGATACTTGAGCTCTTCCTTATTTTACTCTGGCCTCAATTCCTACGGAACAGTGCTCCTCCCAAAGAAATCAATCAGTTGGAAATTATATTGTTAGTGCAAAGGTTGTTTTGTTAGTGTTAGGAATTGTTAGTGCTAAAGCTAGGGCTACAACTTGTGCAATGATAAATATTAAAACTGAGGAGTTTGGGGTCACAGAGTAGTATTAATAAATAATTTGGTGACATTTGCAATTTTTTGGTAACACTTCATATAGAAGTACAATATTTTTCTCATTGGATGTAACCTAAAATTTGTTTCATTAAGTATATATCTTGTGATTTTCAGTTCTGGCATTCTCTGTAAGTATAAACCATTCTGTCCTCTGCCTGATTATTGTTGCAATTCTATTTGCCATAGAATTGAGGAGGTTAATTCTATAGGGTGTTTCCCATTACAGATGGGAAATTCAAAAATTAAAAAAAAACAACCCAGAAACATTGCTAATTAAGAGGTTCAATTCCTTCTAAAAGCCATCAGGGAGTCCACATAAAAGAGTTATACTCTGAACTCATCTTTAGCTTAATGTAAATATAGATGGCTAGATACAGAAATAACTATATATGATCAGACAATTAAGTTCAAGAACTTTCCACCGTGCACTTACATATATATATATATATACACACACATACATACATGTATGTGTATACTCATATATATACATATATATAGAGTGCCAAAAAATGTATACACATTTTAAGAAAGGAAAAAATTGTATTAAAATTTTAATATTCAATATATATCCATAACAAAAGATGAACACAAGTCACGTTTGACTTCTGCAATTACAAGAGGTGTTCAAAGTGGTTACCATCAGTGTCCAGACACTCCTGATTATGGTGAACTACAAGTGTCTACTTGTATACATTTTTTGGCACCCCGGTATATATATACATATATATATACACACACATACACACACATATATATGTATATAGTATGTATTAGTATACACATATATAAATATATATGTACACATATATATTAGCATACATAGATGTATTAGCTGAGAGGACCTCAACAAAATGACACCCCAGTAGCGATGACCACATTCAGAGCCCAGATTTTGGTTTCGAATCAGGCCATATTGCACAAAATTTGTGAAGAGGTGTTTCTGTTTAAAACTTGTCTTCTGTTACATCTTAGAATATTTTGGCCTTTCTTTCAGCTATATATCTTTTTATATGATTTACTCCTTTATAATGAGCTTTGTATTTTTTAATAACATTTTTACCGTTTAAAAAGTAATAAATGTTCATTGTGACCATTTAAAAAAGTGAGGTATAAAGTAAAAAACCAAAAATCTCTCAATGAGTTTCTTTTCTTTCAAATTTTATTGGGGTAACAGTGTGTTTTTTCCAATACCCATCAGCTCCAAGCCAAATCGTTGTCCTTCAGTCTAGTTGTGGAGGGCGCAGCTTAGCTCCAAGTCCAGTTGCCATTTTCAATCTAGTTGCAGGGGGCACAGCCCACCATCCCATGCAGGAATTGAACCAGCAACCTTGTTGTTAAGAGCATGCGCTCTAACCAACTGAGTTAACCGGCCGCCCTCAATGAGTTTCTTAATTTTGAATATTGATTGAAAGAATTGAAATGAAATCTTCAACTTACTTAAAACGTTCCTACAGTAAATACATTAGTAGACAAAAATGAGCCACTGATATTTACTAATCTTTGAATGCTTTTGTAGGACCTTTTTATATTCTCTATTAGCTCTTTATTGCTGCATAACAAATTACCACAAACTTAGCAGCTTAAAACAGTATATTTTTATTATCTAAGATTTTCCGTGGGTCAGGGGTTCAGACACAACTTAGCTGGGTCCTCTGCTCAGGGTCTCACAAATCTGCATCAATATGTTGGACAGGGTGCTGCATTTTCACCTAGAGGCCTGACTGGTAAAGAATCTGCTTCCAAGCTCATTCAGGGTGTTGGCAAAATTCATTTCCTTGAGTTGTAGGTCTGAGGGCCCCATTGTTGGTTGCCAGGTAGAAGCCACTCACACGTCCTAGAAGCCACCACTAATTCCCTGCTATGTGGCCCTCTCCATGGACAATACGTATGACTGCTTGCTTCCTTGAGGCAGGCAGGATAGCCTTTAGCTCCAGTGTGCTAAGCTAGAGTCATATAACATAATGTAACCACAGGAAAGGTGACATCCCATCACTTTTATTATATTCTATTGGTTAGAAGTAAGTCACAGGTCCTACCTGCACTCAAGGGGAAGAGATTATACAAAGGCACAGACACCAGAAGGAAGAGATCACTGGAGTCATGTTAGGGTCTGAGCTCTCACTTACTCATCTAAGTTGGAAGTAATAATACTTGTCTTAAGGAAGATTGTGAATGTTCTAACAGGAAAGAACTTGGACATCTTCCATCTCAACCATTTATTTTATAGACAAGGAATTGAGGCTCCAAAAGCGTAAATGATTTGTGTACGTGTGGTAGATTTCAGAGTTGTTTACTCCCAGGTCAGCAAGCTTTCTATACACTCTGATGCTTCTGAAGAATCTTAGTTTATTTTATGATATTGTCACTTTAAACTTATGAATACATGTATAATACATGTATAAGCAAAAAGAAATATACATGTATTTATTGCTGGGCAGGGCAGAAGGCAGGTGCACGCATTATAAAGAATGTCACATGTAAATTGTCTGGTGTGGCAACCACCATGTGCATTTGTGCTTTCTGGGTGTGCTAGGATACAAGAGCCAGTGAGTGAAAGAGAATTACTTATATTCAGAGAGAGAGGGGGAGGCTAGCACATACATTATTTCACTCAGTTATCCCAACAGCTCTGTAAAGTAGAAATTGTTATTCTACAGATTTAAAAAAAAATGTTCACTGAAGGGAACTGAATTATTCTGGGTACCAGCAACCATCAAGTTGCAATGACCAAATCAAAGCCAAATAAACTGCTCCTTTCTGGCACAACCCGCTCACTTCTCCTTCACTATTTTATATCATTAATTTATAATTCTGTGAAATGTTTCACAGTCTATACAGCCCTTATCTTTTCCCTTTGGCCTGTTCAAGCCTTGCCACTCTTGGTACCTCTTGGTGGGAGGAGCTCATAGTAACAGGCTGTTAAATCTTCTAACCCTTATAAGGGTTATAGATGACATCTGTATCTCCTGGCTTTAGTCATGTTGCCATAAATAAGCCTAGGAGAATCTACTTCATAAATGGTTTTTTGTCCACACATTAGGTAACTGTGAAATTCCGGCGTCTACCAGTTCAATACGTTGATGAACCAACAATAGCCTTCAACATTCTTTGAATCCCGGTTCCTATTCTTGACCTTCTCACTTATTTTAGGGAAACGCTTTCATTTGAGGCATACTTAGTTATTAAAAGAATTCACAGAGAGATTTAAAGTCAAGTATGAATGTCCTCACTGTTGAATGTTTATGGAATATTTTTCCTCTTTGAATAGTCTTCAGGGACAACACAACTTCCTGAGGATGTAGGATTTTTTTCACTACGTAGTGAGTGCATTCTCCCAACATATTTTTGGCGCTAACTCCCCAAATCTTTGAATCCAACTCATTCTTCCCCGGGCACCTTAAACTGCTAGTTTACTGGAAGGATTAACTGAGACCCACCGCCGCGCGAAATCATTCAAGGTCACCGGGGCAGGTGCGCTGCCAGGCCCACTTCCTTCTCCGAAGTCAGCGCCCGCTCTGCCCACTCTTGGGGTTCACCCAGGCTGACGGCGACCTGGCCGGGAGACCCCTGGGAGCCCTCTGGGTGGCGGGCTTGGAACCGTGCCCCCGGAAGGTTGCTGAGTGGCTGGCTGTGTGGGCGGCTCGGGGAAGCCGGGGCGGAGCCGGCGACGGCCGGCGGGCAGAGCTACGCCTCCCGGGGCTGCTCAGCCGCGTTAGTGGGCGGAAGCGGTGCTCCGCGGCGCGGGAGACGCTCGGCTGCAGGGTCCGCGGCGCGCGCGGCGCTCCCCGGGCCATGCAGCGCTTAGCCATGGACCTGCGGCTGCTGTCCCGTGAGCTCTCCCTTTACCTGGAGCACCAAGTCCGGGTTGGGTTCTTCGGCTCCGGAGTGGGCATATCTCTGATCCTGGGCTTCAGCGTCGCGTATGCCTGCTACTACCTGAGCAGCATTGCCAAGGTGAGCCGGGGGGTGGCGCGGGCGCCCAGGCGCCGAGGCGCAGGGTCACCCGCGGCTTTGCCTGGAGCCACCGCATCGGGCGTAGCCCGAGGCTTGCTCTTGGCAGGGTCGGGTGGCTGGGGCCGCGCTGGGGGCGAGCATGCTGCTCCCGAGTTGTTGCCCTTTCCCGGGCATCTGATGGACGCCCTTGGAGGGCGCGCGGGGAAGCCGCCCAGCCCCTGCCGCCTGTCTGTGGGTCCGGCCCGAGGCCACGGACCGCAGCCCGGACCCTCGGACCTCCGCGCGCGCGCCGCTGCCCTGTGACCATCCGCTACACCGGCACAGCTGCGTGGCAATGCTGTAGCATTTTTGAAAACGACTCCCTTATTTCAACTCTCGCCTGTCTTTCGAGGGGTTCGATAAACCATTCTTTAGTTTGTGGTGACTGTGAATTATTTGAGTTCGGCTTCCAGAAGATGTAACGTGAGGGATCGCGTGCGCTCGGGACGAATCTGTGCTCATTTTTGGTTTACGGTTGGCAGAAACTTTGTTCTGGATCCTTCACTGATACTGGCTTTCCCCACAGAAGCCCCAGTTAGTGACCGGGGGTCAGAGTTTCAGCCGCTTCCTTCAGGACCACTGTCCCGTGGTAACAGAAACGTACTACCCAACGGTCTGGTGCTGGGAGAGTCGAGGACAGACACTGCTGAGACCTTTCATCACTTCCAAGCCCCCGGTGCAGTACAGGAAGTAAGTAAATACCCATTTTCAGTCATTTCTTCAAAATCACTTTTTTTGCATGCTCCCAGTACTTGGTTAATTGAACGTCCGGTTTACTGAGTATATAGAAAACAAAGGGGGAATGAAAATGGAAGGTATGCCCCCAGCCCACACCCAGCTGCAGGAAAACATTCAAGTATTGCCTTTCACCATTTTTTTTTCCTGGTGACTTGATGTAAATGGTTTATTTGTAGGATAAGAGAAGTGTTTGGAGGTTACTCTTTTCCAAATTTTCTTGCAACTGTCCTTGAGGTCCTAGATCCTTTGATAATATGTACCAATTAATTGATGCTAGGGATGGGGGGAGAAGGATTAATTAATTTGGATTTTGTGCAATGGACCTCTCTGTTAAAGTACTTCGTATTGATAAGCAAATGGCTTCTTGATGATAATGTCCTTGAGATGTTAAAGATATGGTCTGGAATATATCAGTAACCAGGAGATTTAAATGGTGTCTATTATTAATTTCCCTGAGTCATCTATTCCTCCTGGAGTTCCTTTTGTTGCTTGACTTGTACTATTTGTTTGGGAAAATTCTATATGTTCATAGATACTATGTGAGAAGTACTTTAAAATATTTAAGAAGCAAATTTTGTAATATACTCTGTGGGGAGATTGTTATTGAGTCAAAGAATCAGAGCGGTGATCAGATCAGCATTTTACTTATTTATAATTCCCTGTTGAATTATTTGGGTGACCTCAATCAAATAGGGGTTAAATGCTGGGTATTTTAGAGAAATGAGGAAATGATTAAGATAAATAATTGATGTACTTTGAAGTTTATTTTTATATACTACCTTTTACTGGTGTTGCTGGAAATACTTTATGGTACTAATTTCATAACATTATTGTAATAAAAGTGATATGTGTGTGTGTGTGTGTGTGTGTGTGTGTGTCTCAGTGAGTGCTGGAAAAAAGTTATTTTGCAATGACCAAATAATATATATTTATAGAATTAAGACGCTAATATTAAGACACAACTTGAAACACTTAATGAGTATGCTTTTGAATTATTTATTTTAGTGAACTTATTAAAACTGCAGATGGAGGACAGATTTCACTGGACTGGTTTGATAACGATAACAGTAAGAGTTATATGGATGCCAGCACCAGACCTACTATCTTATTGTTGCCGGGCCTCACTGGAACAAGCAAAGAATCATATATCCTTCATATGATCCACCTTAGTGAAGAATTGGGATACAGGTACCAGTGAAAGATTTTTTTCCATTTTTCACTTGATTCGTTCTAAATGAAGCAAAAGTATGTCTACATATTTGTTTCAGAAATACTTGTTATTTCTTGCATAGATTAAGTAATCCCCTGAACTATTATTTTTCTCTGCTTCTTCCTTGCTCCCCCTTTTTTTTTTCAGGAAGATGTATAATGGAATCATTTCACAGGAAGTAGTACTTTGCATAAAATGCAATCAGCAGATTTTAGTTGAATGGATGAATGAAATTAGAATCACCTAGGATTTGACATAGGACCTTGGTCTGAGAAGCAGTAGGCGCCACTGAAGGGAGTGCTATGCAGAATAGCAGTTACAAACTGCTTAGAGAGTACACAGTGGCCCTTATGTCACAATCCATATTTCAGCCTTGGATCCACTTATCTTGTCTCATTGGCTCCAATCCCAAGTGTAAAAAATACACAGAATCAGATTATAAGCATCCTTATTTTTCCAAAGGTGATCAGTGCCATTTCTCTCCACCTGAGTTTGCAGGTGCTCATGGCTAGTGTCTACTTGATGGACACTAGCTGTACCCTTTATACCATTTCGGAATAACCATTAAGCTCAGTCACCAGATAAAATTTAATTTTCTGCAAGTGACTTAGCAACTTTTAAGTTTCAGGTTCAGTTCCAAAATCTTAAATCAGAGTCATTGTGAAAGGTACTGTTTTTTTGTGCCTCAGTCTGTTTTAGTCGATGGTAATTATTGTAATGGAACACTCTCAGTGGCATTTAAAGTAGAATTGTATCTTTCGTTACACTTGAAACATTTGTTTGTGTGAAAAACTGAGGTTGAGTTTATATTAATAAAAACATTTTCACATAAAGGGGAAATGCCATAAGAGCTAATTCAATTTTGACAAGTTAACTCTTATCTTTTACAGATAAAGCCTATTTTATCCATGAAGTGACAATTTCTCAGAAGGTTTGATATGGTGTTACAGAATTATGGTTCCAGTGAAATTTGCACTAAGCCATAGCAAAAATTCATCATCATTCCATGGTTAAGCACCATTCAGTTAGATGTGAGGCTTGATTCCAATTTTTTGCTAAAACATAGTCACGCTCAAAAAGTACCGATCATAAAGCCCTTTGTACACCTTTGAATTGCTGATTCTATACTTGGCCTGAGCTTGTCTCCCAAGACTTAGAAAGTGCTTTTAAAAACAATGTAGTTAAAGCTCAAGGACTGAATCTCAGAAGCCCTAGAGTTGCCAGTATGCATGGCTTTCTTCCATCACTTGAGCCTATCGGAGGGGAGGATTGGACTAGGTCACTGTCAATTGCTTGAAGACCCAGGCTATGTGGGTTTAGGGAACTTTAATACTGAATCTGACTGGGCTTGAAAGTAGTAGAATGCATGAATAAGCAACGGTCAGTAAGCTTTTCAGTGGCCTTTGGGCCTATCCCTATTTATTTTTATCTATAAGGAATCTCTGAATCTAGGTCAGAGAGGCTGTACCACTTAGCTTTTCCTATGTAATAAACTATCCCAGAACTTACTGGCTAAAACCAACAATCTTTAAACTCATAACTCGGTGGGCCGGCAATTTGAGATAAGCTCAGCTGGATAGTCCTTCTGGTCTTGGATAGGATGATTTGTGTACTTGTGTTCAGCAGCCAGGACAACTGTGCTCGTGGGCTCTCAGCAGGAATGACACATCTCAGCTTCACATGGTCTCTTATCCACCATCGGGCTCACCCCAAGTTTGTTCATTTGTTGGCCAAAGGTTCCAAGAGCGCAAAAAAGAGAGTTGCAAGGCGTTTTGAGCCCTAAGCTGAGAACCTTCACAATGTTACTTCTGCTGCATTCTAGTCATGTGGTCAGCCCAGAGTCCGAGTAGGGAAATAGACTCCGCTTCTTGACAGGAAGAGCTATGAAATATTTTTGCAATCTACCATAGACAGCCAGGTAGTTTTAAATATCACTGAGGTAAAAAATGGATCTGAAACTTCGGCACAAGGCTGGGTTGCGTCCTTAGCTGACCAAAACAGCTGTAAGTCATTGATACTGTAGCATGAGATCTAGTAGGAAACAAAGCTTCTGGAAGGCTTTGTAATATGTAGGAATGTGTATGGACTTTGGAGCCAGGCCTGAGTTCAAATGTTAGAACTGCCACTTATTGAGTGATCCCGGGAAATTTATTTTTAACTTCCCCAATCACAGTTTCTCACTACCGAGAGTTCAAATGAATTAGAATGTATAAAATACTTGGTGTAGTGCCCTGAACAAAGTAGGTCTTTAGAAATGTTTGTGTCTTCCTTCCCAGATCTTCTATTTCCTGATCAAGGTAGAAATTTTTTTTTTTTATAATTTAAAGAGCAAGTACAAGCAAACCTACCTCTTGGAAACATAAACATCTAGTTTCATTGCAGGAATGCTTGGATATTATTATAATTTCTCTTATACAATAGAGTTTCATAGGCAATACGAATACCCCAATATCAAAGGGGTGCCCTTGCCTTTGGGCCCAAGTTGTGTAAAGTTTGAGTGTGTAGGGAGGGTCGTGCATTCCGTCAGGTCACATGCTTTACTGATGAGATATGATTTAGACATTACAGACAACCTAGCTCCTGACATAGGGACAAATAAAACATAAGGGTTTACTGTTGTTGTTAAACAAATGTTATTCCTGTACCTGAAAACTAAAAAGGATCCAAAACTTTTCTATTAAGGTCTACTAATTCAAAATTAGTAATGGGTGAGATGGAAAGAAACTAAGCTAAAGTTTAAGATTGTGAGCAAAGGCTTTATGAAGAAGTCAAAGGTAAATAGACTGAATGGGGCAATACTTGGCCTGCCTGCACATTGTCCATCTTCATTGGCAGAGTGCTGTATGTACTTCCTGGGTAAACTTGCCTCTAAGGAGAGAAGAGATTTACTGAACCAGACAGTCCCAGTGAATCTTCCAAGTTTTATCAATCAGAAAAGTCCTCCATCTCCTGGAGAGAAAGGAAAGTGAGAAACACCAGGAGGCCAGGAGTGTGTTTACAGAGAAGCCCTCCTCATAGAAACCAGAGGACTGGAGAGAAAGTCGTTCCTTCTAATAAGTTACACTCATTTGATTTATAAAGTAATTAGAAATCTTATCCATTCATTTAAGACTTTTTAAAAAAATCTCTATTCGGTAACAAAGCCTAATAGGTATTATTTTGTGTATCGGAATAATATCCTGGGTTTTTAAAAATCTTTTTCCTAGTCTCTGAATTAATTTCTAGCACTACAACTAAAAATGGAGAAAAGCAGGCACTCTGAGAATTTCCAAATCATCTTTGACCTCTTTTATTGAGAGCCTTCATTTACCATTTTATTCCACTCCCAACTAATATTAAACAGATGACCCATCCAGAATTATGTAACATAAGTTCATTGAAATCTAGGTCAGTCATTAAGTATTCTGGGACTGTAAAGTACAGTATCAGAAATTATATTCCCAAAGAGCATACGGTCTAGTTGAAGTGACTAAGAGTATACAGTAATAGGGAAGAAATGCAGTAGAGAGCACTAGGGTTGGCTGCAAGGGACAGAAAACTCAAAACACCAGTGACTTAAACAAGATACAAATTTATTTCTCATGTAAAAATCCAAAAAGGTGGACCAGGGCTTGTATGGTGCTCTATAGTATAAGGAAACTAAGTTTCTTATATCATGTTGCTTCATAACCTATGGCTGCTTCAGCTCCAGCTATCACATGTACATTCCAACACCTAAGAAGGAGAAAAACAGAGAATAGAGAATGCACCAACGTCCTTTAAGGATGTTTCCCAGTAACTACACACCACTTTTACTTATTTCACTTTGGCCTGCTGTTTCTTAGTTTCAAGGAAGGCTTGAAAGTGAAGTCTTTATTTGGGATAGCCATGTAACCAACTGAAATTGGAGGATTCTGTTACTGAGGAAGAAAGAGAGCATAGATACTTGGAGATAACTGGCAGCCCCTAGCACTGAGTAGTCAGAGTGTTACAAATGCCAGGATTCTAGAGTATCAGAAAAACCAAGCAAAGCATTTTATGGAGGGAAGGAATAAATCGCCAATGTCAGATGCAACTGAAAGGGCAAGGAGAACAAGGACGAATAAAGCAAAATTTGAGAAGGTTCAGTAGAGCGATGAGGAAGGAAGCCCAACTAACTGCTGGAAGTTAAGATGATCTCAGGAGACAAGAGGAGGAGTGGATCACACACTTGACTACTTTTTTTTTTTTTTAAGGGGAACAGGACTTTTATTGGGGAACAGTGTGTACTTCCAGGACTTTTTTTTTTTCCAAGTCAAGTTGTTGTCCTTTCAGTCTTAGTTGTGGAGGGTGCAGCTCAGCTCCAGGTCCAGTTGCCGTTGCTAGTTGCAGGGGGTGCAGCCCACCATCCCTTGCGGGAGTCGAACCAGCAACCTTGTGGGTGAGAGGACATGCTCCAACCGACTGAGCCATCTGGGAGCTCAGTGGCAGCTCAGCTGAAGGTGCCGTGTTCAATCTTTAGTTGCAGGGGGCGGAGCCCACCATCCCTTGTGGGACTCGAGGAGTTGAACTGGCAACCTTGTGGTTGAGAGCCCACTGGCCCATGTGGGAATCGAACCGGCAGCCTTCGGAGTTAGGAGCATGGAGCTCCAACACCTGAGACACCGGGCCGGCCCAACTACTTTTAATTATTCCTTTACTTTCCAGTTTGGAATTTTGGCCTGTGTAATCTTGACATAGGGGAAGTAGCACCAGTGGATACTAAGCTTTAGTTGACGTTTAGCTGCTTTTCCTGCAGCATTAAAAGTACATCGGCAGGTCATCTATAGACTCTTCCTGGGGGAAGAAGGAAAGGGAGGCTGAACTAAGAAAAATGAGGTGGTGAGACAGAAGCGTGAGTTCTGACTATTCCCCAATCTAAAAGCAGTGTCTTAGATACAAAGTCATTTTAAATTAACACCAGAAGGTTTTTATATAAAAGTATTTTTATCATTTTTTTGTTGTTAAAATAATTTGGTTTTTAAATTTTTGAGTCAGTTAATGATTATTCATGAGACTGAATGAATGCATGAAATGAAATAATGCATATTAGCAAGCACTGAATGAAACTATTTCTGGAAAAAGTTATGGTGCATACTGATAAGTGGTTCCATTCTCTAGGGACCTAACAACATTTAACTAATGGTTAGATATTCCACTATAAAAACGATATCTCAATTAACAAACTTTCAGGGACAAAGCTCTTTTTATCAGAGTTGGTGTGGACTCATAAAGGGTACTCTGTGTTCAGAGTGCCCATCTTCTTTGGAAAAAGAGACTTCACTGTTAGTTGCTTAGATTGCACGGGAGAGCAGAGTGAGGTGGGTAAGTGATTTCTTGAGGCAGATCTGCCTGGATTCAGACCTCAGCTTTGTCACACACTACCTTCTGATCCCTGGACAAATTAATCTGTACCTCAGTTTTCTTATCTATAAATATACCTGTACCTCGTAGGGTTGCGAGCATTCAATGTATGAATATGAAGAACATTAACCAGTACTTGGCCCATAAAGACCATTTGAAAAAGAAACATAAAGGAATGAATCAGGCCATTGTCTGGTTTAGGAAGAGCCTCACTCTTTTGGTCTGATCAGATGAAAATGAGGTACTTACTGCCTAGTCCTATTACCAGGCAAGAAACCATCCCAGGAGGGTCCAGAGACAGTAGTGTGCCTGGCCAGGCATTGGGTGGTACAGGGAGAAGGAAGGTAATGCCTTGCTAAGGGGGAGTGGCCACTAAAATCTACATCCTGAACACATATATGTCTCTGACTTGGTTTTGAGTAATAAAGTTTCCAACAATGACCTGTGACACTGGAATAATTCCTGTTATTTCAGAGCACTGTGAATGTAGAACACTTTTGTGATTAGGTTTTCTGTATCCTAATTGAACTGGGTCTTTAGTTGACAGAGTCTACAAAAATACCAGAGATCCAGCTAGAATTCAGATGACTAAGATAAGATAAGAGAACATCAGTAAGCAACTGAAAATGTTAGGGAAAATGGAAGAGCTAATCAGAAAACTCTTAGAACTAATGGAAGAAAGGAAAGATTCCAATAAAATGTTATGAGATCACTGAAAGAGAACTCCAGTTGCTAATAAGGTTTTCAGCTTCCTCACATTAAGGATAACTTTGGTTCTTTTTTCCCCCTTGTGGCCCCTGGTTTAGAAATATTATGCCTAAAAAATAAACTGCATTAATTAAATATTAACTTTTTGGTCTTTTTTGTTTGTTTGTTTAATTCATAGGGCCATTTAGGGTTTATGAGCAGCAAGAGATAACCAGAATTGCCATTTTGGTTTGCTTTAATTAAATTTATCTTTGTTGAGTACCTGCTACATGGTATGCCCCATACTAGGTGCTATACATAGGTAATCTTATTTAATATGTACCAAATTCCAAGATATATATTATTATCCCCATTTTACCAACTAAAAACAGAACTACAGTGTTAATATATCTCACCAAAATTAGACAGTATTAAGATTCAAATGTATAGCCTTGCTACAGATAAAGGTATGATTTCTGTTGGACTCTTTGAAATGTTGATCATTCTTGAAAACTCTACTACTTTTTCACAACCTTGGATATCTCAGGCTGTTAACTTGGCAACAACTAGCTCCTCGAATCCCATTATTTTTGCCCATGGGGATAATGTGATAATATACAGACTTGTAATATCATAGGACTCAGTTTTATCAGGGAAATTCAAGACATGACAGGCAAACAAGTCATGTTTCCTACTCAGGGAATAGATCTTGTAGGGAAAGAGTTGAAACAAGAGAATGAGTTTCTTGAATTATGAGTCAACTTTCACTGTGCTCCATTACCATGTGGTAGGATGGGTATGTAATTCAGTCAGTAATACATTCTTGCTAATTATTGTATTGATTTTTGATGCTTCACACTGTAGAAAAAGGTACATGAATTATGTTGATCTTTTTTAATACCTTTATGACTTTTCTTTGAAAATGTCCAGGTATTATCATTTTTTAAAAAAGAATGTATATTATATTATTGGACGTAGTATTATATAAATCTAAATTAGGTTAAGATAGTTGATTGTGTTATTCAGACTGTTTACATCTTTATCAGTCTCATTGGTAGAAGGATGTTGAAATCAACAATGATTGTGGATTTTCTATTTCTCCATTTAATTCTGTCAGTTTTTGCATCGTGTATTTGGAAGCTCTGTTGTTGGTCACATAAACAGTTATGACTGTTAGTCTTCCTATGAATTAACTCTTTTACCATTACGAAATGCTCTTCTTTATCTCTGGTCTATCTGATATTACTGTAGTCACTCCAACCTTTTATGCTTACTGCTTATTTATATATTTTTCTTTATACTTTATCTTTCAAAGTATCTATATCATTGTAATGAAAATTTATTGCTTGTAAATAGCATATAGTGGGTCTTGCTTTGTTATCCAGTCTGACAATCTCTGCCTTTCAATTAGAAATTTTAGTCTATATTTAATGTAATTATTGATCTGATGGATATAAGATTTACCATTTTTTATTTGTTGTCTGTTTTTTTGTTCCTCTATTCTCTCCACCACTTTTCCTTCTCTAAGTCTATGAGTTTGTGTATTTTTGTCAAATTCAGAAAATTTTGGCTTTATTTCTTTAAGTATTTTTCTGCTTCATTCTGTTTCTCTGCTTCTGGAACCACAATTTTGTGTATGTTAGATCTTATGATATGGTCCCACAAATCACTAAGGTTCTATTCATTTTTTTCAATTTTTTTCTCTCTCTTATCTTTAGATTGAAACCACAGTTTTGCAAATCCAGTGGATTTTTATTTCAGATATTGTATTTTTCTGCTCTATAATTTTCAATTTTTTAATGTTTTATTCCTTTGTTGAGATTTCCTATTTTTTAAATTCATTACAAGCTCATTTTCTTTTCTGTCCTTGAACATAGTGATATAGCTCCTTTTAATCCTCATCCATTAATTCTGACATATAGATCATCTCAGTATCACTTACATTGATTTTCTTATCTCTTGAATATTGGTCATGTATTCCTATTTTTCCATGGTCTAGTAATTTTGTGTTCTGGACAGTTTGAATGATCCATTGTAGTGACTCTGGATTCTGTTATAGTTTTACAAAGAGTACTGATATTTATTTGTTTGTTTGCTTGTTTGTTTTATCAGGTAAATGACTTGGCTAAACTCAAATTTCAAACTTTTTCTCCTCTGTGATAGACAGCAGCTGAAATCTCTGTTCAGTTTTTTTATCCTTAATTGGACTGCCTGGAGTCTGCCTCACACATGTATAAATGAAGGGTCATCCAGAGCTTTGACCCAGTTTTTACCAAGAATTTAGGAGTCTCCCTCTGTGTTTCTCTCTTTTCTGAGATTCCCCCCCCCTCATTTTCTAATTGCTATAGTTGCACCAAACTCTGTTTCCTAGTTTTTCAAGCCCATGATCCTGAGCATTTCTATCTGACTTTTATCCATCATTGAGTAATACCAATCAGTGCCTTCTTTCAGGCAAAAAGCTATAAAAACAGGAAACTCACCCAGTGCCATTTTATTTTTCCAAGAGTCAACTGCCATTCAGTTTCTGCCTGCTTTTGGTTGGTCTCCATTGCCTTTATAATTTATTAAGAGTTTATAGTTATTCTGTGGAAGGGTTGGCCCAATAGAATCTACTCTGACATTTCTGGAAGCAGATCCTCCTGTCATTTTTTTCTTAATCTAGCATTCAGAACCCTATACCTATTTTGGTCCTAACCTATTTTTCCATCCTTATTTTATACCATTACCTTCATGTAGCATGTTTCAGCTAAGATGATCTATTTTCTCATCCTTTAGAAAGTTTTATACATACCTACCTTATACCTTTGCTCACATTGCTCCCTTGAACCCATATTATATTTCATTCTTTTCTTCTGATGAAATCTTTACTATTTTTCAAGTTTCAGCATAAGATTTATCTGCTTTTTCCATGAATCATTTCCTAATCAATTTTGCCACCCTGACATCATAAAGCTTTGTTATCTATATAACTCATTGGACATTGAATCATAAACTGCCTTGTGATATCACTTTTGTTGTCACTCAACTGAAAATATGGTGCATTTCTTTTCAGATTATACTCTCCTTGAGGCCAGAAACCTTATATTTTTATTTCATTTTTCTCCTATAAGCTCTAATTCAATTTTAAAATTAGTTCAGTAAATATTCTGTTTAATAAATTTTTGAATGAATGAGTCATTCCAATATTAATATTCATGTAAAGTGCTTAGAGCATGATCTGGCAAATAGCAAACACTAATAAATATTATCTGTTGTTGTTATTATCTAAAATCAGTGTAGTGATCTCTGAATGTTCTCTCACTCCACCCTTTGCTGATTATTATTTCTATCCTTAGAATCAAAGTCTTGTGGTATCTTGGAACTGAAAAACACTTAAGGTCACCTGATAAATCACCGGGCTAGAGCAGATTCAAGGCTATCTGGTCCATCTCACTGGACCAGATAGCCTTGAATTTGAGAACAGTGATTCTCAAATAAGGAGGCTGTAGATGGCCCCCACTGCAAAGAATTTTTTGATCCAAAATGTCTATAGTGCTAAAGGTTGAGAAATCGTATGCTGTATGTATGTCTCTGCTTTTTATTTCACCTTCATTAAAGAAGACTCACCTGCTTCCCTGGTTAATGTATTCCATTGTCACAGGAAGTTCTTATTATCAAATTTACTCTTTATTTGGTATTTCTTCTCTTTATTTATATTTTCCCTGTTTTGAGAAGAAAATTTAAGTAGTTAAAATATGCAGGAAAAATAAGTTTTGCAGAATGATTTTTCTTATGTATATAACCTTTAAAGTTGTTTGGGAGAAACTGTAAAAATTGTCTTTCCCCCCTTTCTTCCTCCCCCCCCCCCCCACTCCGGTTCAAGCCATTGTTTCTCAGTCTAGTTGTGTGGCCCATGCGGGTATTATGAGCCTTGCACTCCCCCAGCTGAGGCATTCGATTGCCATCTCACAGCATATCACGCCAACCTCTGGCTGCTCACAGCAGCCCAGCTCCAGGGAGAGCCGTTCTTCACAATCTTAGCTGTAGAGGCCGCAGCTCACTGGCCCATGTGGGAATTGAACCCGTGAGCTGGTCGTTAGGAGCACTGCGCTCCAACCACCTAAGCCACTGGGCCAGCCCTGTAAAAATTATTTGAAGCAAGCTGTTACAAAGTTAACAGAGGATTGAATGCTTTAGTGCTTTAGTAATAGTAACAAAAATTGACCAAAAATGGATCTATTGAACAAAACTTTTAGCTTCCTTGGCTGAAAGTGTTGTTTTTAAAAAAGAGGATTTATTAGGCCATTGCTAACAAAAAAAAGACCAGTTCTGGGATATGAAGTCTGAACCACCAACATCATGGCTAGGTAGAAAGGACAAACATGTCTGTCATCCCTAAGTTTTGCAAGTGTTTTTTTATACGTTGAGTAGTGGGGAGAAAGATGTAAATCATTCTGAAAGACTTTATATTAGCTACAGACAAAGGGCATGGGAGAAGGTGAAGTAGGGCCAGTTCTGGGACAGGGACAGTAGCGTCTACCTCAGAGTCCGTAAAGCTCATATGTGAAGAAGAAGCAGAGACTCCTGGGATTCAACTCCGCCTGGCTGTTCTGTCGTTTTAGATAATCCTAGAAATAGCCACCTGGGAGTTAATTTAATAATTCCAACATACACATAATAATTCCAGTAATACATTAAGGAGTGTGAGCAGTCTTTTGTTGTTTTTTTCACTGTAGTTAACCGATTAACCCCTTTGCATCTCTTCCTTCAACCCTGTCTGCTATAATTTTAATTTAGAACATCTCAGAAATTTTTTCTTGTCACTTCACAACCAGCTCTTTTAGCTTTATGTGTAAAGGGTTCCCTGATGACTGCCAGGGCAGAAAAGGAGTTAAAGAAAAAGCTGGTTGCTTATCACCAACTGGAGTGGGATTAAGGGACCGAACAGCAGCCCTCATTCTGCCTTCCTCTATAGCTGCTTCACTTTTTCCTTTTTCCTTATCTCTCTGCCCCATTTCTAAGGCTAGCAGTATATACAATGATCACTGCTACTGATTGAACATTGTCAGGAACAAAGGCCTATGGAGAGGTCAGGACAATTCCTCCTCTAGCAAGAGATACCCGAGCTGTGATCCACTTTTCAAAGTTGCCTAAAGAAAACTGCAAATATCCCAGTCTGCAGTTTGTAAGAAAATCCCAGGTGTATAGGCTGCTTTTTCATGAGTTTGCAGATCATCTTTTTCTTTTCCCTCACTAGTTCTTTTCTCTCAGTGGCAGTCACATGGTGATATCTTGCCCCAGAAGCCATTTTTATCCTTCTGTAGTGTTTGCTCTTTAAAAGTGGGCCTTTTTTGAATGACTAGGAGCTTCAAGGTTTGAGGTGACAATTAACTTTAGCCCCAATTCCTGTGTAATTTAGGTGCTTACACAGGTAAATACAAGTGGCTAACTTAAATTTTCTTTATGTCTAGTGTGTCTTGCCATTTTTTTTTTTTAGCGAGAAAAGATTAAGGACTAACTGACCCTCCTCTAACTTTTCTTTGTGTTTTTATAGTATATTTAAGTTCTTCCTTTGACTAGTTAATAAAATGTAGTATTTTTTAGCTTTTTCCTCAAATTATAATTCTGAGATTGTTAAACATTTCTCTTCTTTTAGTTAGACCTAATAAAATTCTCTTTGTAACCTTTCAGATGCAAGAAAGAATTCCTTTGCAGAAACATATCCTGAATATCACATTGAAAGCTAACACCCCTGAGCAGAGAGTCAGATTTGGTGAATGTTCTGTAAGCCAGTCAGCTCATTGGTGCTTAGAACCCATGCAATGATCAACAGCACCCTAAGAGAATGGAATTAGAACCTTAAATTGCCTTGATTGACTAGCTAAGTAAACAGTCAAAAACAAAATGAATTTTAATCGACATGAAAATTGATTCACTAAATCAGAGAACCTGTGCAGACACAAGTCAGGATTTTGTTTGAGGATGGCAAAAAACACACATCTGGGGTTAAAGTTAACTGAAAGTTTAAGGAGAGTTAAATATTTTAAATGTAGGATGACTTTTTAAAGCTAGCATGGCACTACAACTATTCTGATACAGTGTTTCCCATCAGCTCTAATGTGTTTTTTGGAGCAAAAATTAATATAAGACCCGGTCTTATTTTAATATAAGACTAGGTATGGTATAATATAATATGATATAATATAATATAATATAATATAATATAATATAATATAATATAATATAATATAATACTGGGTCTTATATTAATCTTTTCTTCGAAAGATGCATTACAGCTGATGGTCCAGCTAGGTCTTATTTTTGGGGAAACATGGTACTAATAGCTTACTGTCGTTGTGTACTTAACATGAGCCAGCACTGCTCTAAGCCCTTTACACATGACCACTGGCCCAGGAGAGGTAAACAGGATTATGGAAAACTCAGGGTCTTTCCTCCCCTAAATCAACTGAACACCCGGCAGTAGCATAGTGAGAGCCCATCCTACCAGCTCAGATGCGAGGCTTCTTGCATGTGCAAAGGAAGAAGTTGTAAATATTCTGCTTTCTGTAGGAAAATTTAATATCACTTCAATATGTGGTTTTCTGATTTGAAGCCATATATTGAATTTAGAGAACTGGAAATGTATTTTAGTGCATTTACATGAAATTGTCAAGCATTCTCACGTCTTTGGAGCAGATTTTTAAGAATCTTTTAGTACTCCAAAACAGTGCTAGTTAGATGATTTTAATATTACATTGTGAGCAAGAATCATGTGTAAAAATAACAAAAATTTTTCCTGGTTTTCAGATGTGTGGTTTTTAACAACAGAGGAGTAGCAGGGGAGAATCTCTTGGTAAGTAAATTTAAATTAGTAATAGCTTAATTTTTCTTTCTTTAAAGATTTTATTGGGGAAGGGGAACAGGACTTTATTGGGGAACAGTGTGTACTTCCAGGACTGTTTTTCCAACTCAAGTTGTTGTCCTTTCAATCTTAGTTGTGGAGGGCGCAGCTCAGCTCCAGGTCCAGTTGCCGTAGCTAGTTGCACGGGGCTCAGCCCACCATCCCAGCAACCTGTGGTTGAGAGGATGTCCTCCAACCAACTGAGCCATCCGGTAGCTTAGTGGCAGTTCAGCTCAAGGTGCCATGTTCAATCTTAGTTGCAGGGGGCAGAGCCCACCATCCCTGTGGGACTCGAGGAGTTGAACTGGCAACCTTGTGGTTGAAAGCCTGCGCTCCAACCAACTGAGCCATCTGGGAGGCAGCTCAGCTCAAGGTGCCAGGTTCAATCTTAGTTGCAAGGGGCACTGCCCACCATCCCTTGCGGGACTCGAGGAATTGAACTGGCAACCTTGTGATTGAGAGCCCATTGGCTCATGTGGGAATCGAACCGGCACCCTTCAGAGTTAGGAGCATGGAGCTCTAACTGCCTGAGCCACCGGGCCAGTCCAGCATATTCTTTTTTATTTAACTCTTTTTATATAAACAATACAAGTTCATCATGGAAAAATACAGATAAACAACAACAAAAAAAAAAATCCCAAAACCCAGGAAATTTGCATGACCTATAATTATACAATCAGGGGAATCCCCTCAGTCTATTTTCATCCAGATCTTATGTTTAAATTAAAAATATGGAATACATTTCTGTTTTTATAAAAATTAAGATTCTATTTTGTAACTTAACTTTTGTACTTACTGTATTTTAACATCAATAGATATTTACATCATTTTAATGCAAAACACATTTTCTTTAAAAATTAACTAGTACAAAACAAATTAACCAGTACAGTAATACTTTTTTCACTTAAGAAATTTCTTTTGTTGTGAATTGGATTGACTATATTATATGCCTATTTGCCCACCAGAGTTTGCATAGAGGAAATATTTTAAATCGACCTTTTTTTTCCTTACCCCCTAAAGTTTTTGCTAAGATAGAAGTTCTTCCATCTCTTAGAAAATCATCATTCTATCTAATGTTAAACCAGTGAGTTGCAGTGAGAAATATTATACTCACTGAAATTTTCTTGAAGCTTTTCAACTATTTGTCCCTCACCACTTTAATGGGTCAAAGGCAATTCTATCAGAATGGAAAGAAACTTTCTTTCAGTCATTGATAGAGAATGTTATTAAGACTATAAATGAGTCAGTCATGCTGGAAATAAAATTTTACAATCATGTCACAAATGTCAGTACTTTATGAGAGCACGGAGGAAGCTCTTTCTCTTGGCTTTAGAGTGACTTAGGTTCTAGAGGAATCAGATCAATATGATTTCAAAAGCAAAAGTTATAAAGTGCTTATGGTATCTTACTCAAGTGCCTCATAATAAATAGTTTGATGTGAACGTTCACATTTCCTTATTTATCCAGCTGTTTAGGAATTCTGTAGACAGATGGTAGGTACTTCAAAGGGAAAGGTTTGAATTTGTCACTGTGGCCTTGGATCAAGCTAATCGTTTTTGAGCAGCTCTTGTCTGCTGTGTACCTACCTAGGTGCTTCAAGGACACAAAGAGAGGGAAGACATGATCTGAGGCTATCAAGGAAATAACATGCTGCAAAGTAAACTCCATTAGGTCCCATAAAGTGAGGGTCAAAGATCTGTTCATTCAGCAAAGCTGTGTTGTATGCTTATTAAATCAGACACTGTACAAGGCAGTAGGGTAAAGAGTGTACACTTACTAGACATGACCCTAAGCCTTAACAGCTTTAACTTAAGTTGCAGGAGAGAGTCAGATACATAAAAATATGCACAGCACAGACCTAAGTGTAACTGGGAAGATTTATTAAGGCTACAGATCATAAAGGGATGGAATAACTAATTGCCTGCGGAACGTGGAAAAACACTAGTGGAGGTAAATTTGTATTGGGTCTTATAGGTTATGGTGTTGAACCAGGAGAGGGGATAAAGAAGTTTTCTCAGCGTAAAGCGCAAGGTATTAAAAGAGTATGGAATAGCCAGTACTTACTGCTAGAGGGATGATGATGATGATAATTTTATCTAATGTTTACTGAGTCATTAGAATATATGTTATGCCTTTTCATACTTAATATTCATCAAGAGAAACAACTCAATAATTTAGGAAAGCATAGCCACCATCACCTCCATTTTCCAAATGAAAAAAATGAGGCACAAATAGGTAAAGAACTTGCCCTAGCCAAGAAATTCAGAGCCAGGATTCAGACCGAGGTAATCTGACTATGTGCTTATATTCTTGACCATTATGCTATACTCCCTCTCGTTATTCGGGAAGTGACAGGAATTCTTCTACAAGGGCTAGGACCAAATTTTGAAGAGTCATTTGTAGAATCCCCAGGAACCTAGTACCAAATCATTAATACTAAAAACATTTTTTTTCAGCTTTATTGATTATAATTGACATATGAAATAATTTGATCATCATCATGTTTTAGAAAGAGAACTTAAAGCAGTTGAGTAGAAAAGAAATGGAAGAGAAGGGCCTGGAGGCTAGGAGGTCAGTTAGAAAGCACTTACTGTGGATCTATCCAGATCTTGAAAGGCGGTAGGAGGGAAGAAGAGGAGAACACAAAAATGAGGGGTATTCATGGGGCAGAAAGAATATTGTATTGTGGGAAGTGAAGATAAGGGAATCAAGGTTGGCATTTCTAGCTTGGCGGACTGGTAAAAGGAGTTGATATTTGCTGAAATAGCAAATTCAGGAGAATTTATGAAATATTGGTGTAATAAAAAATAAATTCAGTTTTAAATGTTTATGGTGCTTATAGATCCTCCAGGTGGAAATTTTGGGATAAAAACAGTTGGATACACTTCACTGGCTCTCAGGAGAAATGTACAGGTTACAGAAAGAAACAGGTTGTCAATGCACAAGTGGAATTGGAATTTAGGAGTGGTTGAGATTGCTTAGGGACAGTTTATAGAGCCAAGGGGAGAAAGGTCTATGGATAGCACCTTAGAACAGAACAAATAGGATGGAGAAGAGAGAAAGATGAGGAGGAAGCTTGAAAAAACTTCTAACCTCAGCATTTAAAGTTAATTGGAAATTCACTTTGAAAGAATGCAGCAACTCAGTAACTTTTAGCCATAAATTTTAGTTGGATTTTTGAAAAATCTCCAAGAACACTGAGGACTTACAAAGGGATTAGATAGATAGATAGATAGATAGATAGATAGATAGATAGATAGATAGATAAATTTTCAAGAATTCACTGAGTTCTGAGGGGTTAAGAGTAGCTTGGTCTCTGGATTCTTACACAGTGCACTGGGTTAAGTTCTGATTAAGGATTAAGTATCCCACGGCAAATATATGTATCATAAAGGCTAATATGATCTAATTTAAGAAAAATAAGGATGTAAAATGACCAAAATGTAATTAAAATTATATCCTTTTAGAACAACTGCTTTAAAAAATAAATTTAAGGGAGTAAATTAATTATAATTTAATATGTACTTCTTGTACCCTAATGGATCACAAAGACGATGCCAATATTAATTATTAAAACTAGCTTTGATATTTAGATTCCTTGATAACCCTTCCTTTCTGCCTTAGAGCTGTGAACAATTACTGTTTCTGACCAGAAGAACTCTTATGTTTATTTATACCTCACCTTGTTCCAGAAAGAATTTAATGTATCTCAGACTTAGAGTAAGTAAGACCTTAGGGTAGGCATTAAAAAAAAAAAAAAAAAAAAAAAGATGAATCAGCAAAGATTAAACAGGAAGGAATAGACTCTAACTGAAATGAACCCAAAAGAGCTAACAAGGGTGAAATGGAATTTAGAGTGAGCAGTCTCCTAGGAGTGGAAGAAAGGCACATGGCCCTCCCTGGGGCTGTTAGCTGTAGGAGATAGATAGTCCCAATCTCAGTAGACTGATCCTCAGATATTTCTGCAGGGTTCCTGGAGTCCTTGGAGTAGATGGTACTTTTTCTTGCTCTCTAGAGATTGGTTTTCAATGATAGGAATCCAGAAAGCTATCCACAAACTTCCTAATATGAATGATTATTTTGTGAACTGCCATGTTCCTAGCTTAGTTTAGGAATGATAATTTACAAAGAACTCAGCCAAAATTGAGTTTGTTGGAAGCTACATAGGGGTCCTTTCCTTTTGGTTATAGGGTCATACAGACTTCTGTGTCCCTAAGTCCAGGAAGAAAATTCTCCCACTTTGTACGATATAAATGTCTAACCATTATGCCGTACACTTGAAACTAATTTAATATTTAATGTCAACTATAATTGAAAAAAATTTTTTTAAATAAATAAAGCAAATAGTCTGGCATTCTCAAAAAGTTAAACATTGAGATACTATATTTCTCAGTAATTCCACTCCTAGGTATATACCCAAGAGAAATGAAAATATATGTTCTCACAATAACTTATATACAAGTACTTATAGCAGCATTATTCATATAAACCAAAAGATAAAAAGAACCTAGGTATCCATCAATGGACAAATGGATAAGTAAATTATGGTATTATCAATATCATGGAATATTATTCAGCATTAAAAAAGGAATGAAGTACTGATACATGCTATAGCATGGATGAACCTTGAAAATATGCTCAGTGACAGAAGCCAGTCACAAATGATCACATATTGTCTGATTCCAGTTTTGTAAAATATTAAGACTAGGCAAATCTGTAAAGTTTGAAAGAAAGTCGATTAGTGGTTGCCTAAGGCTAGGGAAAGGAGGGTGACTGCTAATGGTAGGGATTTTCTTTGTGGGGTGATAAAATGTTTTAAAACTGTAGTTGTATTTCAACAACTGAGTATACTGAAAACCATGAATTGTACACTTTAAGCAGGTGGATTTTCTGGTATGTGAATCATGTCTCATAAAGCTGTTTTTAAAAAAGCGTTCTTTTGGCACTTTCCAGTTCAAATAAGAGCTGGTTCAGCAGGTAAGGGAGGGCCAATGGGGTGAATAGATAGATGCTGGAAGATACTTTAAAGCAGAGCTGCTCCTGGAAGATACTTTAAAGCAGAGCTGCTCCACGTGTGGTTTGTGGACCAACTTCAACTTCTCAAACTATTAGGTTGGTGCAAAAGCTATTGTGGCTTTTGCAATAATTTTTAACCTTTTAAAACGCAATGACTTTTGCACCAACCTAATCTCTGACACGATGAGGGGCTGCAATTAGAATTCGCCACCAACTTCAGTTCCAAGCATACTGCTTAAATGAGCTGATTTTTATTTATTTGTTTATTTTTTTACCATAGCAATACTCTCTTGGTGACAGAAGCAGCGTGCTGATTTCCATTTTGTCAGTACCTCATCTGATCCTGGACTGACACTTTGAGTAGCTCTGCTTCAGAGATCCTCTAACCTAAAACCTCATTTTATACATGAGGATGCCTCTGTAGAAGTGGAATGGCAGGCCTGACATCATAAGTATGCTTAGTGGTCTTAGGACAGGAACTCAAACTGTCGGGTAGAATGTCTTTCAGCACTGGTTTTGTGTCAAGTCACACTGAAAATCTAGGGGTAGAGATAAGAGCGTTTTTAACCAGAGAGTTCTTGCCTCCACCTCAGATAATGGGTGGTTAATGAAGGACTCACATCTAGAGAAATGTGCTCTTGTTTTCTACTAAGCTTTTCCATCTTAGCTTTTTCATGGAAGATAATGGGGTAGGAGGGATGTAGGGCTGTTTCCCCTCTTGAGCCCTGTTTTCTGCAGGGGGCATTCAGAAGGGATGAAGGACTACCACCACCACCACCACCCTTATGATCTGAGGGAGGAGGCGCATACAGGGCAGGGCCAGCCAGGCACAGCTCAGTGTCAGGCATTCCCTTTACCTCACTCAAAACCTTCCTACTGAACTCAAGTCTGCCCTTTCCTAAATGCTCCAAAAATAACCTCTTTCTCCTCCCTCTACCCCCATCAGAAGAACAACAGCTCCATCAGATATGGGTATGAATGCACTGAATTCTTTAGAATTTTCTCCAAACATTGAGAGAAGGCTCCTGGGTTATGACTTCTACAGATTAGCAAGTTAATGTCCTCCCAGAGTAGCTAGAGAGTCAGGCTACCTGACTAACAGAGTGAATTTAAATTCGTTTCTAGACAAAAGAAAAAAATTAATGAAATTTGCATTTTGGTTTGCATTTAAAACAAATGACTTCTAAACCAGGACAAGAAAATTCTCTTTCAGGTTAGGGAGAAATCAGTTTGTCTTCTTTTTGGAAGTTGAGTAAGAAGGATAAATTAGATATTATCCATAGATAAATATAAAATATTGCTTTATTCTTTTCCCATTATTATATATGAATAATTAAGAATTAATTTCATTATTTTGTCAATGTTTTTAAAAAAACTAATCTCTAACAGCCATAAAACAAATTGTTATTGTTTCTCTCTGATCATAGTTGCAGTTGAACAATTTGAACAATCTTGGTTTGTACTTATTGTCAAATTATTCTAACTTATAAAATATTTATTCCCAAGCATCTGCTAGAAGGTTACCTATCCTTTAGATTTTCTGCATTTTTCCAGAATAGCTTTCCCATTTTTATCGCACTCTAAAAAGATTTTCACTACCCAGCTGAATCCTGCCAGGTATTCCTTCATCCTTTTTCTGATTAGGTATGACTTATTCTACCTTTGTTCTGGAAGCATGGAGAAAAACAGGAATTACTGCAATAGAATAGTGGCTGGTGGCATTAGTAGCCCTAGCAACTGAAAATTAACTAACAGTTTTTGTCTAAGAAGCTGCTAGTTATATCTTCAGACCTGAATAAAATTTCTGGCAGACCTACCAGTTCAATGTATTGCCCCCATGAGTGCTTTTGCTGTGTGCCCTGGATGAATCTCTCCTTTAATGGAACTCAAGTCCTGTGAAGAAAGAAGGCACATGATGTTTCCTGTTGGAGCCCACCAAATACCAGGAGGTTATATGATGTAACCACATGGTTTTGCATATGAGAACTTACTAATCAGTTCTTCTCATTTTCAGTCCTATGTGTTTCAGTTTAATTCAACAAGTATTTATTGACTGTCAGAGGTAGAGGTGAATAAAACTGTAGTAGAGAGAGACAGAGGTAGGAAGGAAACGAGCCCACTGACCAGGACAATTAGGGGTAGAATTGGGAAAGGCTGTGAGGTTCTGAAGATGAGAGGCTAAGTCTTATCTCTTGTCTGACATTTATTCAAGACATGATTTCAACAAGCAGAGTTGACAGTGAAGGACACTTGGCAGATAAAGTTTACACAGGTAGCAAGGATATTAAGAGGTCTAGCAGTAAAGAGAGTGGTAGTGTGCCATTGACCTGAATCCATACATATGGAGAAATAGTAAAATACAGAGCTGGAAAGATTGCTTGGCATATTGTTGAGGGCCTTGAACACTTGGCAGAGGAATTTGTCCTTAGTTCACTTGGCAATGGAAAGCTAATGAAGAATTTTGAGCAGAAATACTGTCGTAATTAATTAAAGCTGAAAGTGTTCTTTGGACAGATTAATCTGACAGTAAATGGGAGGTACAATTATGGATGGTTGTCAGGGAAGGCTGGGAGTTAACCAGTTAAAGAGGTTATCACAGCAGTCCAGGTGAGAGTTTAAAAAAGCCTGGTAGCAAGGCAGATGGTGCTGTACCCTTGCCACACTCTTACCGCCCCCCGCCCCGGCACTTAACCATTTCCATGCATGCCTCCCTGATGGCTTCCAACTGCAAGCACCCACATATCTCTGGGGGCCTTCTCTAGTCACTGGAGCTCGCTGGACCTGAGCTCAGGGCAGACCGGAAGTGCCAGGGAGTCAACATCTTCCAGGTACAGCCTTCAACCAATGACTGAAGAGAATTGGTAGATGAATAATCCACCTCCTTTGCCACTTGGTGGGGATAATTTTGAGCCATTTTCAACACAGTCTCCCAAAGTGCCCCAAGAAGATTGAGTCCCAGTTGCCCACAGCCACAAACAGTTGGTAACGTAGTCTTTATTGACTTCCTATCCTTCCTGACCCACGTCACCACTCCCCTACTGGCACTTCCAGGTATTACCTTGCAGATGAACTGCTTGCATTCACACATCCTTGTATCCGGCTCTTCTGAGAGAATCTAATATATCGAGTCCTTACTAGTGTTGAAAGAAGGGGTCTTTTGTGTTTCCTGCAAGAGATACTGAGGAGGAAAAAGCTGCAGGACTTAGCAGTTTATTGGTTATAAGGGTCAGGGAGAGGGAGAAGGCAATGTCACTTACAGTCTTAACTAGGAAAATATAGGTGTCCTTTATAGAAAAATGGGAAGTTAGGAGAAGCATTAGGAGTTTTCATGAAGAGAAAAGGGTTTACTCTGGGGCATTTTGAGTTTGAAGTACTGGCACAACATTACAGTGAAGTTGGCTGCTAGAACTTGGAGTTTGGATCTGGAGCTTAAGATGAAGATAAGACTGTAGAGATTTAGGTTTAGTCATTGCATAAAAGTGGTTTGATGAAGCTATGGAGGTAGATAAGACCCTCAGGAATTGGATATTGACCAGAAAAGCAGATGCAGGTCTAAGACAAAACTTTTGGAAATGAATACCCACATCTGGGGTTGGGGGCAGAATGACAAGAACTGGGCAGGAACTGGAAAGCCAGCTGCAGGAAGAGAAGAGGAAGCCAAGGGAGCAGCCGGAGGAGGCAGATCATGCTGGAAAGTCCCTAGGTTTGCTGAGTTTCAGCATTCCAGCAACTTTGATCTACACCAGTATTCTCAGTTTCAATTTTGATGGAATCCATTTGGAGAAAAACATCTAGGGAAAAACAAAGTTCCTGTATTTGAGGGTGACAGACAATGATTTGTTTATTAAATACCTCGTGGAATCCCAGTGCTTTACAAGAATTAGTTTAGGTATTACAAATATATGTATTAGGCTCTGCTACTTTGTAACTGGCAAATTACCTAACCTTGCTGAGCCTCAATTTCATTATGTGTAAATAAGGAACCAGGTGCTATGTTTGTTCCTTCCTGGCACTAAAATTTTCTGATCCTAATCATTTTTCATAGACCATTTTTTTTGTGCCCTAACTCTGTGTTTGCATGTGTTTGTGTGTGTGCATGTGTATGTACATGTGCACACATACTTCACTTAAAGCCAGCATAACAAGAGTACACTTTGGTGACTTATTCATAAGTAATTCAGAAATTTTAAAGCTATGCAATGTGAAGAGACTCACATATAATAAAAATACCAAGTAAGGATGATTTTTTTCTTACTTCTTAATTCTGCAGTCACTATGAAGGAGCATGATAGTAGATATTGTTCTATTTAGATTTTACCTTGAATTTGTATTGCATAAATGCATTTAATCACAAAGTGTTTTTATCTCAGTTTAGTCAGCTGTTCAGGTGTTATAGGAGTTAAACTTTCTAAACTCAATTTCCTGTTTATAAAATAGATATTCTAATAAAATCTTCAGGGTTTTGTGGACACAAATTTAATTTATTCAATAAATGTTAGCCATTGTAAATACTGTCAGGTTAACTTTTATCTCCTGGACAGTTCCATATCTGCAGATCTCAGAAAAAAGATAGTAGGCAGTAGTAGTGTTTTAGGCTTGAGTTAATTGGAAGCAGCATGGAAAATTGTAACTTTCTCAGACTACTCATTAGTGAGTGAATGGTGGGTGACACATACCTTCCTATTGCGATCATGGTTGGTTGAAATACTACAATTGGGGTTGTACAGATAACTCGTTTCAGTATTTTTATTAGAGTAATGTTACCAGATTCCTCTCATTGTTATTAAATTTCTGGTTATTTTATCTCATATATACTTTATACTTAAACACATTCTCACATCTATTCTATAGACAGGATTGTCCTATCCTCCCAGATCTCAAATAATGCATCTGTGAAGCTTTTCTGCTAGAAACAAAGCCTTTATTGATGAAGTTTACATGAAAGCATTTTTTTTAATGTATTATGTATTGAAGCATAATCAGCTTTACATATTTTAACATTTTAAGTGTCCGTTTCAGCCTAGTACAGCTGGGGCTATATGGATATATTATTGTAAAAAAATTAATTAATAGATCAGACTGGATATTGCTTTATCTAGAGTGAAGGCAATGCCAGAAAACCACACTCCTTCATTGGTAGTCAGCACTCAGCATAGAGAAAACAGTTCTCCAGTTAGAAATGAGCCACAATTTAAATTTTTTGTGACGTTATTGGAAAGACTTTTTTGTTTGTTTGCTTGCTTGTTTCTTTATTAAAGAAATACTTTGGCTTGTTTGGCTTGTTTCTTTATTAAAGAATTACTTTGGCTTTGTCAGGCATAGGGTTTTGGTTTTTTTCTCTATAAAACAAAGTTTATTTCACTATTTTTCTCCCAAAATTGACTCTGTTCTTGTTTAGTCAGAGACACATCTGAGTAGGATACTGCATTATCTGTTTAAGTTATTTGTATTGATCTTGCTCATTTCTGTCAAGCCTTCCTTGCACAATCAGTCTTTTTGTTAGTACCAAGTTGAATAGCATTGACTTTAAATGGCATACATGTGTACTGCAAGATAGGAAAATTATAAATTTTTATTACTCATAGTATGTGCAAACAAAGGTTATTGTCTCATATTTATTATGATTTGTTGCTCTTTTTAAAGATTTCTGCATTATACAAATCATTAACCTCGCAATTTAAAATTTTGTGTTTTACCTATCACTGCTTGTAGACACCAAGAACTTACTGTTGCGCTAACACTGAAGATTTGGAGACAGTTATTCACCACATACACAGTCTGTACCCTTCTGCAACTTTCCTGGCTGCAGGGGTTTCAATGGGAGGGTAAGGTTTTTCCTTTCTAAAATATCTGAGGGAAGTGGTCTTACCAATGCCTCTTTCAGAGGACTATAAGCTACGTAGACATTTAAAAATAAATGTGTGATTATTTTTATCATGTTTTACCACATGAGGTTGAATGAATGGAGGAATTAGTTCAGGTGAATTATAATATTCTCCTTGACTACTGGCCTCTATGGTGAAAGGATACAAGTACTTCCTTTGACTACTTGGGTTTTTGTGAGCATAAAGGCTTGTCTGAATCCCATGAAGTTGATTTCCATCACTCGGTGGCTGCTATGTTAACTTTCAGATTCCCTGATGTACTCCCAGCGGGCCCTGTACCTGCATTCTCCTGGAGCACTCAGGAAGCTGAACTTGTAGCCTGACTTTTATCATTCCAATCATAGAAATAATCACTTAATGCTCTCTCTCCAAGTCAAGTGGGCTTCAAAAACTTTTTTCTCAGTGGTGGTTTTGTTTGGTTGGTTTGGTTTAGTTTGGTTTGGTTGCTGGGCAAATAAACCTACCCTGGAATGCTCTTCAAGAAACTGAAATTTTGTTGTTAACTCTTACTCCAGCTGCTATTTTAAGCATATGAACATTATTATAATTTGTGCTGCTTGCAATTATATTGGGGCTTTTTGGGAACTTTTATGCCATGTATATATTTAGGTTCATTTCTACTAATAATATTTATATATATATATATATATATATATGGAGAGAGAGAGAGATTAATAAACTCCAAAATTTTTATTATCTGGCATTTTACTATGCTTAGATTCCCTAAACCATTGTCCCAAACTACTTTTTAAAATCAACAAACATGAAACAGAAAATGATATTTTTTTCTTAATATTGTAATTAACTTAGGTGTCATTTCAATTTTCAAAACATGTTAGGAGTACATTTACTTGAAAATGAACAGCTTTTACAAATGATAGACTGAAAAATAGGCTTTAAGCACCTTTTTAGATTCTAATAAACGTAAACTAGGAAGAAAAGAATACGTTTCTTAAATTAGCATGGAAGGTCTGACTTGACCTACTAAAGGAAGAAATCTGTCTGAATCGGTGTAGAAAACCCAGGCAGAACCTCTGAATTGTGCTTAATGGACAGCATTTTGCTTCTCTTTCCTTTGCTCCAGAACATGATCCTAAAGCACAGGGTGCCAGCTGAACTTTTTTTCCTTAATCTTATAAATTCTTGACTTTTTTAAGGCCAGACCTTACATAAACAGGCCCAGATTCTCTATTCAGAAGCTCCTGGGAAATGCCTATTCATGCTGCATTGAAGCCTCAGGGCCTGAAGGCAGAACTTGACCATTAGCCTTTGCAGTTGGTTGAATATTAATGTCTTGTAAATTGTTTGAAGGAAACCCCCTTTCTAGTTGCCTAGCACTGTGACATGTTCCCAAGTCGGTTTACCACTTGGGATGTGTTTTACAGCTTGACACATTTTTTCTTTTGGAATGCAACAGACAAAAGCATTTGTCCAAGATCCTTATGCCCAGTATCCCCCCTCCAACTCCCAGACTGGGGTAATCCGCAAGCTGTGATGCCTGGAGCCAAATAGGGGCTTTGAACCAGAACTGAGTCTATCCAAGGAACCCATTCTGCTCTAGACTCAGTCAGATTCAAATCTCTCAATGAATTGGCAAACTACCTTTAAAAAAATGTATAGAAACTTACAAATATAGTATATAAAAATGAAGAGTGTTAATGATCCACCATATATACTCATCACCCAGTTTCAATAATTATCAACTCATGGATAATCATTCTCCATCCTTCTCAACTCTGATTATTTTAAAATAAATCTCAGATATCATTTATAAATACTTCAGGTATCTCTAAAACGGAAGGTTTCTTTAAAAAAAGAACCCAAATACCCAATACTATTATCATACCTGAACAAAACTAACAATAATTCCTAAATGTTCTCAAATATTTAGTCAGTGTTGAATTTTCCCAGTTGTCAATTTGTTTGTTGATTGGCCTGCTTTTATAGTTTATTTGAGTCAGGAGCCAGATAAAGCCTGTACATTCATTGGGATTGATATGCCTTTTAAGTCTCATAATCCATAGATTCATATTCTCTCTCTCTCTCTCTCTCTCTCTCTCTCTCTCTCTCTCTCTCTCTCTCCCTCTCTCCCTCTCCCTCTCTCTCTCTCTCTCTCTCTCTCTCTCTCTCTCTCTCTCTCTCTCTCAGCCTCTCCCTCCCTCCCTCCTTCCCTCCCTCTCTCTCTTTTTCTCTTTCTGCAATTTTTTTATTTTGGTGAAGAAATGGTATCCTTTTTCTGTCGAAGTGAAACAACCCTTGACATTATTTTGCTCCTGAGTAATAACCAAGAAGTATCCCCACCTACTTGGACATAGTTACTCCTTGTCCTTCCTACTCATGAAAGCTTCCTTTCCACCCCTTCCAATTTGCCCATTATACCAGCCTCCCAGAAATCTCTGACCTCCAGCCAAAGAATAGGGCCACCAAAATAGGACCGTGGAATGAACCCTTTGCAGGAGAGTAAGCATTAATCCTTTAAATGGCTTAGTGAGCCACAGTGATGTATACAAAGAGGAATATAGTTATTTTCCAAAATGAAATCTCCATTTTTGACCTAAACCCTTATCAAATTCACTCTGCAAGCCATTTAGGTTGGAAAAAAGAATGAGAATTTTTACCCATTTCTCCTATTTCAGAACCTGGGCAATTAGAGAAATAAATAACGGAAAATACTATAATGAGAAGTAGAATTTAGGATTTCATTCTGTCTCTTAAATGGCGATGTTAAACTTAGATTTCTGACATTAGTATTATATTAAACTCCATTCTTGTACCTTTAACAAAAAGAGAACTAGGGTAGAATCAAGAAAATTCACAGAACAAAAAGAAAGAAGGAAAATATGTGATAGAAAATAAGATAAATAACAGGAAGGAGCAGGAAGAGAAAACTAGTTGCTATAAGGGCCTATTGTTCTGTCACAATCTAGAAAGTCTAACTCTAGACTGGGGAGCCCTTTGGAGACGTGCCATAGGGTGCAAGGAGGCGTGAGCAACTAGAATGGCCACCCACACTGATTCCTCAGAATCTCTGGGAGTGAGACCCAGACATCCATTGTAGTTTTAAAAACTCCCCAAATTGTTCCAATGTGCAGCCACATTTGAAAACCACTCCTTTTGTGCTCTTTTTTTTTCTATGCCAAGGGTTGGAAAACCACGGCCTGCAGGCCAAATCTGGCCAGCTGTCTGTTTTTGTACAACCTACGAGCTAAAAATGGTTATATTTTTAAATGATTGAAAAAAAATCAAAACAAGAATAATATTTCATGACGTGAAAATTATATGAAATTCAAATTTCAATGTTGGTATGTAATGTTTTATTGGAAAACAGCTATGCCCACTTATTTATGTATTGTCTATGGATGCTTTCAAACTACAATCACAGAGTCCAGTAATTGCAGCAGAGATTATAGGACCCCCTCCAAACCCCAAACATTTACTATGTAGCCATTGATAGAAAAAGTTTGCCTGAAACACCCCTCACATACTAAATTACACATTCAACTGGAGGCTAGGGCATAGCGATTTGCAAAATTTTAAATCTCCACTCTATGATCGAGTTCCCTCATGTTTTATACTTCATAGAACAATACACATATAAGTGATACCGTATGTTTTGTCCCACTCACAGTATAGTGGACTGCAAGATAAATAAGTATGTGAATGAAAAGTAAGAATGAAGACACTTGCATGCTTTTCCAAGATAAAGTACTTAAAAACTGGTTTGTATTTTTCTTCTCCATAGTTGGTAAAGCCCATAGTTAGAAGTGGGATGTGTTGAGAGCTATAACAAATTCATCCCTGGCTTTGCCATTTCTCCTCATTTTAGAATGCTGCTTTTAAATTACCTGGGAAAAACTGGGCCAAAAACTCCTTTGAAGGCAGCTGCAACTTTTTCAGTTGGTTGGAATACTTTTGCTTGCTCGGAGTCATTGGAGAAACCACTGAACTGGCTGCTTTTTAATTATTATTTGACAACTTGCCTCCAGTCTTCAGTTAATAAGTGAGTAATCTTTAAAACTGCTGGCCCCAAACTTTTTGGATTACATATCCCAACAATAAGTTTTACAGAACATCACTGCTAATGTATGTACATTTATGTTACGTTATATGCATTTACTATTGTACCAAAATATTCTTTATGTTGTAAATGTATACAAAAGTTAAAAAGACTTTAAATATAAACTGAAAATATCGATAGAACTTCTAATGTTTTCTTTCTGTACCGCAATGGGTTTTCTTGTTTTTCTGTGCCCCTAGAGTATGGGCCCTCGCTTTGAGGGTCACTGTTCTAAATTATTCTAAAAAACTGAAAACATTGGTATTAAGTATGTTGAGTAATATTATGAACTATTTCCTTGGATTTTCTACTTGTCGCTAATACTATCAGTACCTAATTCTCTCCTGGGCAGTAAGTAATATATTAAGTATTTTCAGTGCTGAAGAATATGATTCCTTAAGCATGTGCTCACAAGCTGAGTATGTTTTAGAGGCTTACAAGAATGCAGTTCACTTGCATGTTCTCAGCGCACACACACACACACACACACACACACACACACACACACCGCCCCGTTGCTAACATTATCAAAATAATGTCTTTGCATTAGTTTTTCTGGAACTGTTTGTGTATCTTCTAAACACTTAAACGTCATGGTAGCAAAGAACATAGAGATGTTTCTGGGTTTGTTTGTTTGTTATGACAATTACCATTCATTTTTTAGTGAATTGATAAATTTAAATGTAAACTCTAAATACAGGGTCAGTTAATTTGTGCCTGACTTATTGAAAACCATAATTATCCTGAAAGTCGACATTAAGCACTGGGTTAAACTAAACCTATTTGTTAAATTACAGATGTTGATTATAAAATACTGCTAAATATACTAAAGATCCATCGTATCATTAATTATTTGTGGTCACTGGAATGGGGAACAAGAAAAGTGAAGAGTGATTTGAAATAAAGTATAGATTATACAGCAAAAGTGATCAACATTTAAAAAATAAGTACACAAAAATATAAATTCTAATTTTCAATATAGCAATTTTTAAAATAATGTCTTCAGAGAATTTATCCAAGTGAAAACTTCTGGCTTAAATAAGGCCTTTTGGCCAAAATGGTTTAATAGCATCATTGTGTAAGTCTAATTTGTTATGAAACAACACTAATGTTTATTATAGAACTGATTCATTCTTCCTCAATTAAGGAGAAAAGTACTTTAAAAAAATGTCTTTGGGACAAATATCAATGCATTTGTCTGATTAAGTAAATATTTACTGAGTACCAACCAGGTCGGTGCCCTGTGCTAGGCTTAGTTATGTATTACTATGTATTTTAGGTATGTTAGGTATGTTGGAGATGGGAATGACCTTAATTTTTTACTTTTGAAATTCTTTTGTTTCAGGCACCGGCATATGTTTGTAAAACAAATTGACATGGATCATGTCATGAAGGTAGGAGAGAAATTTTATGTAATATTTTTATTTTCTCTTTTGAACTCAAGAATAGATATAATATGTTTGTTTGTGTGTGTGTGTTTTTCAGGCTAAATCCATTAGAGAGTTTGATAAGCGATTTACTTCAGTCATGTTTGGATACCGAACAATTGATGATTATTATAATGATGCCAGTCCAAACCATAGACTGAAATCAGTAGGAATTCCAGTGTTGTGTCTGAATTCTGTGGATGACGTTTTTTCACCCAGTCATGGTAAAATTAACATCTTCATATACATTTTGACATGAGTTAACTGTTTTAAAGTATTGTTCTTTTTAAGAAAATACAGTAATAAGAAATAAAATGGCAGTCATATAATGTTTTCCATTGTGATAAACAGAAAAAATTAGCTAGATACTCATAATTTAATATCTAAATGCATCAGATCCCTTTACACATTGTCATAGCCCCTTATCTAGTCCACAGTGAGAGCCTCAGCAAATTATGACTCTTCATATTTTGCTTGTTCTCATTTTTATAACATTCCTTCTTTATCAAATACACTGTTCTTGGGACACATTATGTTACAGTGTCTTTGCCTCTAGAGTACATTGTCAGCACCTGCCTTTTCTTCCTGAGGTTTGTATACAGTAGGCTTTTGAATATTTCTTACCTTTTAACCTGGAAGAGAACTTGAGACTGTATGAACTTGGTGTCCTTGAATATCTCAATAAGTGTAGCACATTCGACTATAAAGTCACATTTGAAGGAAACAGGCTTTGTTTCCCCCTGGCTACTGTATAAAAGAAAATTATCCCCAAATTAACTTCATTGCTCTTTTAATTCAAGAAACATAGAATTTGGCAACCAAGATGTATATGCATGTGTTTATACATTGAAGCAATATAAGATACTTAGAAGTAATCATACTATCTTAAGAATCAGTAGACATGACCTCTAAATTTTTTCTAATGAAATTTCACAAAGCTTTTTATAAAACTTTTTCTCCATATTTTCCCCCTAAATACTTTAAAAACGTTTCCCTGAGTACTTCATTAAAAAATTATTCTGACTACAAACACGACACATATTATTGTCAAATTTTCAGAAAATCCCCAAAGTACGTGGGAAAAAAATCATCTATTATCTCAGTATAAGGGTATCATTTATTGTGTGATTTATGATTAATCACAGGTAATTTTCGATGACTAGAACTTTTGGACTTTGACCACAAATCAGAAAATGAAACTGTAAACTTTCCTGTCAGTTGGATTACATGGTGATTGTTTAGCCTATTTCCATTGGATTAAGGAAGTCTTGTATTTCTTCATCTTTATATTTCACTGACCCTTTTCCTACCAACAAAATTTTTCCAGCATTTAACCTGACCCACTTGGTTGAAATTTAAATTCATTATTTCCTATTCTTTCCCAAGCCCTTAAAATAGTCTTGCCACATTGAAATAGTGGCCAATTGTCTGAATTCTGACAGCGCAGGCAGCCAGCATCTTTCACATGACTCAAAGTGCACAGCCTTTTGTTCTTCTGATATGACTATGGCTTTCAGTGTTAGAAATTCCTGAGTGTATACAGAGTGTGAAATTGCAGCTCTTAATAATTCCATTAGAGGCAAATGAAGCACTCTAAATCTAAGCATTAATATAAGGTGAAAAGGAAAAGCAAAAATAGTATGTCATTTCCACTGCCATTTCCCTTAAGCTTTCACACCTGATCCCAAGATAGATGTTCATTTTTAGGTTTGGCTGGCTAAGGATGTGTGTTCAGGGCCCCTTTTAGACAATAACTTGACTTCCTGGGACTTGATTTAGGGACTCTTAAGTTTATTTTTCAGGGAGTGTTGTGCGGGGTCAAATTTAGAGCATCATCTAAATAGGCAGTTTGAGCATAGACCCTTCCCTTGGTCTTGGAAGGGGCTCAGTTCTACAATGTGTTATGTCAACTTTTCCTTCCTTAGAAGAGCATGGGGTAGGGAGATCTGACCTTTAATTACTTCATTTACCCCAAGATTCTGCCTAAGATATGAAATTCTAATTATTGCATCAACCATATTATCTTAATTAAGGAGATAAGATTTAGCATATCTGAAATCAAAACACTTTTCATGCCAAATTGGGATCCATTATAGATCTTAAATCAAAACATTTTCACTGTTTGAACTCTAAACATGGGAGAAAAGGAAAAGAATAACTTCAATTCATATATTTTAAAGTTTTTACTCAGCATAGATTTTGTACAGCATATAAAAATACTATCATTACTGGTAAATTGTTTCAATACAGCAACTATATTTTCAAAATAAAATTTTTCTTTCTCTTGACTATAAATAAAAATTCAGAGAAGATAAAGAAAAAATAATCAACAGTGTTTCACCACTCAGAGATAAATACTGTTACCACTTGGAGTAATATTTTATTCCATTCTTTTTTGCTATCCATATGTTTTTACTATATAAATCATATTTAAAATTTTAAATCCTTAATACAGACACCATTTGGCCCCAGGAATCTAATAACTTGCTGTAAGGTTAACCAAAGTCATACTAATGAATTTATACCTCTCACAAAGGTAATAAGATTACTTGTTTTTCTTTCCTGGTGTAACACATGAGTGGGAACCTTATAGCATAATGTAAGTATTTGCCATCCTAGAAACATCTTACTTTAATTTCTCAAAACAAGACTCGGCCTATTCTTTTGTGTTATCATTAAACACTTGGATTGATTCTTCTAAAAATGATGCTCCAATACATAATTGTAAATGTGAACTGTTATAAGAATATATAGATGGTTAATATAATAAATTAGACTTATTCCATTATCCATATTCATTACAAATATTTATTTGTTTAATGGTGTTTGGTTTATAATGATTGGAAACGATAAAGATATACATTTTTCCTTATTATTCCAAAATTGGTAATAATTGTATTTTTCCTCTTTCCTTCCCTCTTTTACTACCCGCCCTTTTTTTTCCCCTCAAGCTATTCCAATAGAAACTGCTAAGCAAAACCCTAATGTTGCTTTGGTTCTTACTTCTTATGGAGGCCATATTGGTTTTCTGGAGGGAATCTGGCCAAGGCAGTCCACCTACATGGATCGAGTCTTCAAGCAGTTTGTACAGGCCATGGTTGAGCATGGAGATGAACTCTCTAACATGTAGTTCTTCAGATGCATTTTGACTGAACCATCATATGAAGGCAGCTCAGCTTAGTGCACAAATCTTAACTACTACGTATATATAAAGCAAATAAGCCAGCAGGGGGTGAAAAGGTCCAGAATGACATGCAAAAACTACTTTTGGGGTAAACAAAACTTTGTAGCAAGAAATCAAATATAGATTTAGATTGTAATTTATGTAGATTTTATTTTTACTATGCCTTACAAAGTACAACCTTAAATAAAGTAGTACAAACATGGAATTGCACTTAGCCAAAACTATTATGTAAGAAGATTTTAATTCCTCAGGGTTTTAATTTAGGCTATTATTTTTTTAGATTACTCATTTTAGATGATTTAATGGTACTTTAATAACTGTTAAAAGATGTTGGTTTTTTGAATGTAAGTTAAAAGTTGGCACATTCCTAAGGGTATTTTTACGTAATGATCACAACATGAAAACTGAAATAAGATAACTGAAATAAGGCAATATGCTAAATATTTTATGTATTCTAACTTTAAAAGGCAAATGCAACGTTAGACTGACTTCTATACATGCTCTTTTACTCTGATAATATTAAATTAAGGCTAATTTATGTTTTATAATGATTATAGTTTACATGCTTATTTTTAAAATAGTATCTATGCATACATATAGATCATTAAATTAAAATAAAATCTATTTTAAATTGTTTCTTTGTGAGTTTTTATTTAGAAAGTAATTTATGATCATTTATGAATTTCATTAGGAAGAAATATTAAAACTGTTTTGTTTCACTGTTTCCAGAATATTGGACTCACACCATGTGTACCAATTAAAATACTTCCAGCTACAGGAAACCTGTCTAACAGAAATAAGGATACTTAGTTATTTTACATCACAAGAAGTCTCCAGGCAGGGCTGGTTTAGGGGTTTGCGGATGTCATCAAAAACTCAGGCTCTTTCTGGTTTCACTCCATCCTCAGCAGGATAGCTAGTTATCTCCTAGACACAGGAGGACTGTTGCATCTCCAGACATCACATTTGTGTTCAGAAAAGGAAAAGGGGAAGGAGTGGGGGCAGACACATCTGCCCTTTTGGGAAAGTGAAAGATTTCCTAGAAGACTTGCCCTTAGGTCCATTGGCCAGAGCTGTGTCACATGGCCACCCTGGTTGAGTACGAAGTTGGGAAATCAAATATGTACACTTTTCCAATTGTAGTGGGGGCAGGCCAGGGAAAGGGCAATGCTTGTTGGGCTAGCCAGCCAATAGAGACATGTTCCATACCGTTCAACATCTTTTCCTCCTTTTTTACTATTTCAACCTGTTTAAGAAACATGTAGATTTTTGCGTCAGGTATCACACACATGAGGAGAAGAACTAGGTACAAAAAAGCATATTAAAATGTTTACTAAAAATGCCACATTTTGGAGAGTACCTGATAATGTACTGGTAGACTCCCCTATAATTTTGTGTAGGATGATGGCACTAATAATACCAGTGCTTTTTGTTCTGTTCATATATTCTGATTAATTGGGTCAAGAAAATTGTTTACTCACTGGCCAGTGACAGAATGGGGTTGGCAGCTCCTCACCTCCCTCTACACCAAAAATTAATTCCAGCTGGATTTAGATAGATAAAGACATAAATACTTTTTTAAATCCATAAAAAGCATTAGATGAAAATATGAAAGATTAGCTTTATAAGGTTAGAGAAGTTCTTAAGTAAAATATAAAAATGAGAAGCCATAAAGAAAAAAAGTGACAGAATACATAAAGATGAAAAACTTCAGTTCTACAAAACCACCATGAACAAAATTAAAATACAAGTGACAGAGAAAAATATTTGCAATATACAAAAGGCTAATATTACAAAGAACACTCACAGAATGATAGCCAGTAAATTATAAAAAGGAGGACAATCTCAGTAGTAATTTAGGAAATGCAAAATTCACAAACAGATATTTGTGACCACCAAGTTGCAAATTTAATAATAGGCAGGATTGATAATAAACAATATACAATGTGGACCCACCAACAATTTGAATAATTATTGTATATTATAATATTACAATATAGTATTACATATTGTATATTATACATTATTGTATGTAAACTAGCAATTATTTTTTGGAGGAAAACAATTTGACAGTATTAAAATACAACACCAACCATATTTAGCAATCCCATTTTGAAGAACCTATGCTAGTATAGAAAAGGTAGCATGGGCGTGTAAAGATACAGGTTCATTACAGCTTTGGACATATAGGATAACAACCTACTTAGAAGGGGAATGGGTAGACTATGACACAAATTATATAACCATCAAAAAGCATGAGGTAGCACTGTACTGATTTATAGAGATTTCTGCTAGATTATTTAACGAAAACTATTTATTCATATGTATATGATCTCATTAGTATAAACAAAATAAAATATAGCTATACATGCATATTTTTTGTATATGTTTTAATTAGAATAAGGTGAGGATTTTCAAGTGTTGATTGTTTTACATGGAGGATAGCCTCTTTTCTCCAGCTGTTTCTCCACACAGTAGCAAATTCTGAGAAAGAGGGGCTGTGTTTTAATTATTTCTACATCCCAAGCACTTAGCGTATTGCGTGGAATAGAGTATGTCCTTAGTCCACATTAGCTGAGTTATAGTGGTATGTTCATGAAAATTCTACCTTGTATTCCCGCTTACTGTTTAGAAAATTTAATTTTATATATATCCTGGAATTTTTTCTAGCTATCTCCTCATGTTTCTTTTTGTAGAGTAAAATATAAAAGGTTGGTTATTGTCATCATGAAACATTTATCCAAAGCCTTCTTACAAAGCATTGTATTTGCAATAGGGATACAAATGGTCTTCTTTCTTTCCTTTTTGTCAGTCACATACATTTTTTAAATATCTTAAACCCAGTAGATACACACAGGTTTTATGGAACTATACTTACTCTTACTATGTACAATATTCATAGTGCAATACATTGTCATATTTTGTAGCCCATTCTATTCTAGTCTGGTATGTTTTATTCTTTTAACTATCCCATTTCATTTTTAAAATGAAAGCGAGAAAATGGAAAATCTTACTGATGCTTCAATCTGAGGGATTGGACTCATTGCATTATTTTCTCTACTTTTGTGCATAGAAATTTTTACTACTTTTTCAAAACTGCTTTTAAAATGCACTTCTGAGCCCCACTAATGGATTGCAACCATTAGTTACTGTGGTTTGTAAGACACTGGAATTCTAGAAATTAAAGGAAGACATCACTGTTGTCGATGGCAGTTGTCACACTTAGTTGTAATAGCTTCTTTACTTATCTACTTTATTCCAGCAGACTGTAAGCACAGTGAAGACAGAACACATATCTTCTTTGTGCTCCATTTTATCCCCAGGGGCCAAGGCACTGTCTGCCTCATATTAGGTTTATTATTAATTAATAATCATACTTTAACCTTAGGTCTGGACCCTGAGAGAATGGTAGAACTTAGTACATACAAGTCAGGAGTGGAGACACGAGGGGTTTTTGCAAACTCTCTCCAAATCTGTTAAAGCAGATTGTTTTCCCTGCAGATTTCAGAGTCAAATGGTAATTTATTAAATCTCACTGTTGCTCTGAACCTAACAAAGCATTAAGCACAAGGTAGGCACTCAGCTTTTTAGAATTTACTTTGGAGTCAATGAAGACAATTTGCAAAGTCAGATGGTAAAGAATACTTAGGAATTGTGCTATTTTAACTCCAGTTCTCACTTGTAAGACAGTATTTTGGCCTTAACTTACAGAAACACGCCAAGCTATAGAATAGATGCTGGTGTCCCTTCTCTTAAAATATAATGTTATATCAGCACTGATACCTAATTCAGTAAAAATTGCTGTATGTAATTGATTTTGTTCTTTTGCATTTAAATTTTATTGCTAAACAAAGACATTGATATTTATATATTCGTCATCAGTGTTATAACGCTGTGATTTATTCAACTGTGCTCTTTATTCCTATGTCAATATTGAAACTACCAGATACATTTTTGGGCTCTGTCCTTCAACCACCTAAATGTGGGAATCACTTTGAAAATAGTGAAAGGCAAGAATTTGACAAGAATAATTTACCTCTCTGAATATCTCTTTTAAATAAAGATAATAACTGATCAAATAACCAAAACTTACTGTCAGTTGAGAACATGATGCAGTATTAAATTATTACAGGACAACTGTGCATTTGTGCCTCCTACAAAGTGTTATCTTCCCCCCCAGAGTTAGATACTGGTACACAAATTTTCAAAGCAGTACGATAATCATACCTACTCCATCTGTACTTCAGGTTTATTGTTGGTCATATTACCGAGGACGCAATACAAGCTGGCTATGAATAGACAGGCTAGCAGTATATTAAAAGATCTGAATGATCACAAAAGAGCATTATTCTGTTTTAAACTGTCAACCTACTAATTGATACCTGTAAATTTTTTTTCGATTAAATATCATTTTTTATTTTTTTTATTAGTTTCAGGTGTACAAAACAATGTAATAGTTAGACATTTATACCCCTCACAAAGTGATAACCCCCCTCCCAATCTAGTACCCCTCTGACATCGCACAGAGCCATTACATTTCCACTGTCTCTATTCCTTATGCTTTATTCCACTTCCTGTGAATATATATATGTATATACATATATACATATGCATATATATATATACAATTATAATTGACATTCATTATTGTTCAGCTTCAGCTTCAGGTGTACGCTGCAGTGATCAGGCATCTACATCGTCCCTGAGGTGGTCTCCCTAATATGACAAGTGCCCATCAGATACCCTACAAAATCTTTACAACATTATTGATTATATTCCCCAAACTGTCTTTTGTATCCCCATGGCAATCTTGTGGTTACTGATTGTGCTTTCTAATCCCCTCACTTTCTCCTTCATCCCCACTCCCTCCCCCATCTAACAACCCTCAGTTTTTCCTCTTTGTCTCCAAAACTGTTTCTGATTAGTTCATTCACTTATTCTTTTCTTTAGATTCCACATATAAGTGAGATCATATGGTATTTGTCTTTCTCCGTCTGACTTATTTCGCTTAACATAATGTTTTCTAGGTCCATCCATCTTGTTGCAAATGGTAAGATTTCTTTCTTCTTTATGGCTGCGTAATACTCCATTGTATAAATGCACAGTTTCTTGATCCAGTCATCTACCGATGGGCATTTCGGTTGTTTCCATGTCCTGGGTATTGTGTATAGTGCTGCAATAAACATAGGGGTGCATACATTTTTTCGAATTAGTGTTTTGGATTTCTCTGGATAGATACATAGGAGTGGAATTGCTGTGTCATGAGGTAATTTCATTTCCAGTTTTTTGAGATACCTCCATAGTGATTTCCATAGTGGCTGCACCAATCTGCAATCCCACCAGTAGTGCCCGAGGGATCCCTTTTCTCCAAATCCTCACCAGCACTTGTTGTTTGTTGATTTATTGATGATAGCCATTTTGACTGGGGTGAGGTGGTATCTCATTGTGGTTTTTATTTGCATTTCTCTAATGATTAGTGAGGTTGAGCATTTCTTCATATGTCTGTTTGCCATCTGTATGTCCTTTTTAGAAAAATGTCTCTTCATGTCCTCTGCCCGTTTTTTAATTGAGTTGTTTGGGGTTTTTTTTGGTGTTGAGTTGAATGAGATTTTATAAATTTTGGATATTAACCCATTTTAGATATGTTATTGATAAATATTTTCTCCCATTCAGTAGGCTGCCATTTTGTTTTATTGATGGTTTCCTTTGCTGTGAAAAAATTTTTTAGTTTAACATAATCCCATATGTTTATTTTTTCTCTTACTTCCCTTGCCGAGGGGATATATCAATAAAAATATCACTAAGGGTAATGTCTGCAAACTTTCTTCCAATGTTTTCTTCTAGGAGTTTTATGGTTTTAGATCTACATTTAAGTTTTTAATCCATTTTGAATTTATTCTTGTATATGGTATAAGGAGGTTGTCTGGCTTCATTTTTTTTGCATGTGTCTGTCCAGGTTTCCCAGCACCATTTATTTAATGGACTCTCTTTACCCCAATGTAAATTCTTGCTTCCATTGTTGTAGATTAAATGACCATATAGGCATGGATTTATTCTGGGCTCTTTATTCTGTTCCATTGATCTATGTGTCTGTTTTTATGCCACTTTTGATTACTACGGCCTTGTATATAATTTGATGTCAGGTATCATAACTCCCACTTTGTTCTTATTTCTCAAGATTGCTGAGGCTACCTGGGGTCTTTTATGGTTCCATTTAATTTTAGGATTATATGTTCTATTTCTGTGAAAAATGTCACAGAAATTGTGACAGTATGGACATTTGTGCAGTATGGACATTTGAACTATACATTTGAACTATATTAATTCTTCCTATCTGTGAGCATGGTATGTGTTTCCATCTGTTTGTATCTTCTTTAATTTCTCTCTTCAGTGTCATAATTTTCTGAGTACAGGTCTTTTACTTCTTTGGTTAAATTTATTCCTAAGTATTTTATAGTCTTTGATACATTGTAAATGGGATTGTTTTCTTAATTTCTCCTTCTGATAGTTTACTATTAGTATGTACAAATGCAACTGATTTCTGAATATTAATTTTGTATCCTTCTACTTTACTAAATTCATTTATCAGTTCTAATAGTTTTTTGGTGGAGTCTTTGGAGTTGTCTATATGTAGTATCATGTCATCTGCATATAATGACAATTTTACTTCCTCTTTACCAATTTGGATGCCTTCTATTTATTTTTCTTGCCTGATTGCTGTGGCTAGAACTTCCAGGACTATGTTGAATAGAAGTGGAGAAAGTGGGCTACCTTGCCTTGTTCCTGATATTAAGGGGAATGATTTTAGCTTTTCCCCATTGAGTATGATGTTAGCTGTGGGTTTATCATATATGGCTTTTATTATGTTGAGATATGGTCCCTCTATTCCCACTTTCTTTTTATAATAAATGGCTGATGGGTTTTGTTAAATGCTTTTTCTGCATCTATTGATATATCATATGATTTTTGTTTTTCATTTTGTTAATGTGTTGCATCACGTTAATTGATTTGGAGATATTGAACCAACCTTGCATACCAGGAATGAATCCCTCTTGATCATGGTGTATGATCTTTTTATTTTATTTATTTTTTAACTTTTATTTATTTAAGTGTGTTTTTCCAGGATCCATCAGCTCCAAGTGAAATAGTTGTTTCAATCTAGTTGTAAAGGGCACAGCTCACAGTGGCCCCTGTGGGAATCGAACCAGCAATCTTGTTGTTAAAAGCACCATGCTCTAACCAACTGAGCTAACTGGCTGCCCCCCCCCCTTTTTTTTTTTAACTTTTATTTACTTAAGTGTGTTTTTCCAGGACCCATCAGCTCCAAGTGAAACAGTTGATATGATCTTTTTAATGTATTGCTGAATTTTGTTTGCTAATATTTTGTTAAGGATTTTTGCATCTGTAGTTTTCTTTTTTTTTCTTTTTTTTTTTTTGTAATGTCTTTGTCTGATTTTTGGGAGCAGGGTGATAATGGCCTCATAATAAGTGTTTGGGAGCCTTCCTTCCTTCTAGATTTTTTGGAATAGTTTGAGGAGAATAGGTGATAACCCTTTTTTGAGTGTTTTGTAAAATGCACCTGTAAAGCCATCTGGTCCAGGGCTTTTGTTTGTTGGGAGCTTGTTGATTACTAATTCAATTTCTCTGGTAGTAATCAGTCTCTATTCAGGTTTTCTGTTTCTTCTTGAGTTAGCCTTGGAAGGTTGTATGCTTCTAGAAAATTATCTGTTTCTTCCAGATTGTCTAATTTGTTGGCGTATAGTTGCTCATACTAATTTCTTAATTTATTTTTATTTCTGTGGTGTCTGTTGTCTCTTCTCTTCTTTCATTTCTGATTTTATTAATTTGGGTCCTCTCTTTTTTGATGAGTCTGGTTAAAGTTTCGTTGATTTTATCTTCTCAAAAAACAGCTCTTGGTTTCATTGATCTTTTGTATTGATTTTTGGTCTCTATTTCATTTATTTCCTTTCTAATCTTTATTATTTCTTTCCTTGTACTTCCTTTGGGCTTATTTTGCTGTTCTTTTTCCAGATCCCTTAAGTGTAACAATAAACTGTTGATTTGATATTTTTCTTGTTTTTTTAGGTAGGCCTGCATTACTATGAATTTTCCTCTTAGGACTGCTTTTGTGGCATCCCATAGACTTTGGGTCATTGTGTTTTCATTTTTGTTTCTCTCAAGATATCTTTTGACTTCTTCCTTGATCTCATTGTTGACCCATTCATTATTTAGTAACATATTATTCAGTCTCCAAGTATTTGTGTATCTTCCAGATTTTTTTCTTGTAATTGATTACTAATTTCATAGCACTGTGGTCAGAGAACACACTTGATATGACTTCAATTTTCTTAAATTTATTGAGATTTGTTTTGTGGCCTAACGTGATCTATCTTGGAAAATGTTCCATGTGCACTTGAGAAGAATGTGTATTCTGCAACTTTTGGGTGAAATGCTCTGAAAATATTGATTAAATCCAATTGGTCCAATGTGTCATTTAAGGCCACTGTTTCCATATTGATTTTCCATCTGAAAGACTTGTCCCTTGTCAGTGGTGTGTTGAAGTCCCCTATTATGATAGTGTTACTATTGATCTCTGTTTTTATGTCAATCAATATCTGTTTTATACATTTAGGTGCTCTTATGGTGGGTACATAGATGTTCAGTAGGGTTATGTCCGCTTGTTGGATCGATCCCTTTATTATTATGTAGTTCCCATCTTTGCTTTTAATATATTCTTTATTTTAAAGTCTATTTTGTCAGATATAAGTATGACTACTCCAGCTTTATTCTCATTTCCATTTGCATGAAATATCTTACTCCAACCCTTCACTTTCAGCCTGTGTATGTCTTTTGATCTGGGGTGAGTCTCTTGTATACAGCATATGCAAGCATCTTGTTTTTTTATCCACTCAGCCACCCTATGTCTTTTGATTGGAGCATTTAATCCATTTACATTTAAAGTGATTATTGATAGATACATGGTTATTGCCATTTTGTTATTTGTATTTCTGATCTTCATTAGTTTGATTGTTTTCATCTTTCTTCTTCTTACAGAAGCCCTAATAACATTTCCTGCATTGCTGGCTTGATGGTAATGAATTCCTTTAGCTTATTCTTTTCTGAGAAGCTGTTTATCTCTCCTTCAATTTTAAATGATAGCCTTGATGGATAAAGCAATCTAGGTTGTAGGCCTTTGTTTTTCATCACTTTGAATTCCTCTTGCCACTCCCATCTGGCCAGCAAAGTTTTTGTAGAAAAATCATTTGATAGTGAGTTCCCTTGTATGTAACCTGCTGTCTTTCTCTTGCTGCTTTTAGGATTCTCTCTTTATTTTTAACCTTTGCCATTTTAACTATAATGTGTCTTGGTATGGGCCTGTTTGAGTTCATCTTGATTGGAACTGTCTGCACTTCCTGGGCTTGTATGTTGATTTCCTTAACCAAGTTAGGGAAGTTTTCAGTCATTATTACTTCAAATATGTTCTCTGTCCCTTGCTTCCTGTCTTCTCCTTCTGGTATTCCTATGATGCTCATGCTGTTACACTTGATGTTATCCCACAGGTCCCTTAAACCATTTTCATTGTTTTTTATCCTTTTTTCTTTTTGTTGTTTTGCTTGGGTGATCTCTACTAACTTGTTTTCTAAATTGTGGATTCGATCCTCTGCCTCATCTAACCTGCTGGTAATTCCTTCAAGTGTGTACTTTATTTCAGTTATTGTATTCTTTAGTTCTAACTCGTTGTTCTTTATGATTTCTCTATCCTTCTTTATGTCATCACTAAGCTCCTTAAACATTCTTATAATCAGTGTTCTGAACTCTGTTTCTGATAGGTTGGTTACCTCTATTTCATTTAGTTCTAATTCTGGAGATTTCTTCTGTTCTTTTATTTGGGACATGTGTCTTTGTTTCCCCATTCTGGCCGACTCTCTGTGTTTGCTTCGATGTATTAGGTACATCCACTAGTCTTTGCTGGGTGGTCGTATGTAGTATGTGTCCTTTATATTTGAATTGGACTGCTTCCCTATTCTTTTGTACATGTGCTCCAGAGGTGACCCTTGTGTTGTGTGTATTCTCCTGTTAAAATTGAGCTTTAATTGCTTTGGGCTTGTCAGTAGGCGGGATTGACTCCTAGGCTGACTAATTGTAAGAACTGGCTATGCCCACAGTGGATGAGCTGCTGTGTGAGGGTTGACCCCTCATATGAGGCTTGGCTCCTATGGGCTCTTGTGCCTGTAGAGAATTCCCTCTGGGTGTGTCAAACCTGGTAATACTCTGGTTTGGTCTGGAGTTGGCCTCTGGGTGTGTTGAATCTTGTGCCTCTTGGGCTGGGCCCTGGTGTAGGGCAATTTCAGAACAAAAAAAATCAATAAGCACAACAACAACAACAGAAAAAAAAAACCAAATCACTCCCATGTAAAAGCAACTGATAACCAACACTCAACACAGGCAAAAATATCAAAAAAAAAAAAAATTAAAAGGAACAAAACTAACGTAACAAAACAAAAAATAGCAACACCAAAAAAAAAAATCAATACAGAAAAATGGAAAGAGGAATGAAAAGTAGGGCAAGGAAAAGAAAAAAGAAAAGAAAAGAAGAGAGAGAGAAAGGGGGAAAAAATATATATATATATATATGCTTAAAATGATAATAATAGTAAAAAAAAATAAAAAGAAAAGAAAAAAAGAAAGCAGCGCCAATCTTGGCTTAAGCCCACCAAGCCATCTCCAGGTTGTCCTCTGCTGTACAAAGACTCTTCTGCGTCTTGTGGAGACAGACCCGGCCACCTGGTGTCCACAGTGACCCTGGCATTGCAAGATGAGTGGGACTGTGGGGAGTGGTTGGCAATTTTTACAAAGTCAGTGCAGTTTCTGCTCTCCCCTGCAGAAACATACTCTTACAGCCACAGCCAGCCACTGGGAGGTGGGCTTATTCCCTGTGCCCATGTCTCCTGAGTCATAGCATCTCCTGAGTCCCGTTGGGGGAAGGAATGTTAAAGGGACTTCTTTAAAGAAGAAGAAGAAAAAACGTAAAAAATATGAATAATAAAATGGAAATAACTATATATCTATCAATAATTAAGTGTAAATGGATTAAATGCTCTGATCAAAAGACATAGGGAGGCTGAATGGATAAGGAAACAAGACCCTTACATACACTGCCTACAAGACACTCTCTTCAAATTGAAAGATATACACAGACTTCTTCTGTCTGGGGAAGGGGTTGTGGAGGGCGTGAAATTTCTGAGCTGCTGAAAGCCCAGAGCTTCCTTTGCCACCTGCTGCTGACCCCTGCGTGTGTCTCCACAGCTGTAATTGCTCTGCTGTGAGCAGCTGTGGGGACAGAGTCCCAGATAGCAGTTTCCAGGCTCTCAGCCTCATGTGGAAAGGTGCTGGGTAGTAGATGGCCGTCAGTTGTGGTTAGTTGGCTGTCAGCTGTAACCAGTTAGCCAATTAGCCACTGATATAACTGCCACGGCTGCGTTGGTTGGAGAGTCAGTCGGTTGGCAGGCAGAAAAGTAGACAGCAGGTCGCTCGTTGTGTGGCTCCAGGCTCCAGTGAGACTATAGTGGTATGATTCCCCTACCTATGGCTCCGTGGGTGTTCCTTTTTGGCTTAGCCATATCCTGCGTTCTTATGTGGGGAGCCGGGGGCTGAGACCCCACAGGCCGCCTAGCAGCGCAGAAAAGATGGGAGTCTGGGAAGGCAGGTGTCTTCCATCTCCCAGCATGGCCTCTTCCCTAGGTCACAACTGAAAACCAGGTTTTTCCAGATTCTGAGCACCATAGATCCTCTGTAATCTGACATTACTCCTCAATTCAGGGACCAGCTTGAGACTCTGGAAGGGTGGGTGTAGGATTTCTGTGAGAGAGTAGGGGGAGGGGCCCAGGTATGGAGTTTGCTTTTTGTCTAACCTAGGGCCCAGCTGGTGATCTCAGCTGAGGTCACTGCCTCAAACACTGGATACGCTAATCTCAGCAGGAGAGATCAGCTGTGGGTCGCAGGGAAAGAGCCCAGAGCGCGGCTGCTGCAATCTCAGGTCTAAATCCTTGGGGCCCTGCTGCACCGCAGCTGCAGATGTGGGCTGCGTCTCCACACTGCTCCCTTCCCTCTTCCCCTGTTCACCTGGTTTGCCCACCTTCAGGTAATCCTCATGCGAGTCTCTTAGCTGTTCTGTGTGATGAACAGAGAATCCTTTGATGGGTTATAGATGTTCAATTTGTGGTTAAGTTCCAGAAAAGAACTGAAGAAGCCTACATCACTGCCGCCATTCCTATGACATCACTTGGTACCTGTAAATTTTAACTATCCCATTTATATGCTTTACCTTAGCTATAGGCAGACACAAATATTTCAGATTTTTTCTCCATTTTTCCAAATTCAAAATGAAGCGTGCTGGGCCGGCCCGGTGGCTCAGGTGGTTAGAGCTCCACGCTCCTAACTCTGAAGGCTGCCGGTTCGATTCCCACATGGGCCAGTGGGCTCTCAACCACAAGGTTGCCGGTTCAACTCCTCAAGTCCCGCAAGGGATGGTGGGCTCTGCCCCCTGCAACTAAAATTGAACAGGGCACCTTGAGCTGAGCTGCCTCCCAAATGGCTCAGTTGGTTGGAGCGCGAGCTCTCAACCACAAGGTTGCCAGTTTGATTCCTCGACTCCCGCAAGGGATGGTGGGCTGCACCCCCTGCAACTAAAATTGAGCCCGGCACCTTGAGCTGAGCTGCCACTGAGCTCCCTGATGGCTCAGTTGTTTGGAATGCATCCTCTCAACCACAAGGTTGCAGGTTCGACTCCCGCAAGGGATGGTGGGCTGTGCCCCCTGCAACTAGAAAACAGCAACTGGACCTGGAGCTGAGCGGCACCCACCACAACTAAGACTGAAAGGACAACAACTTGAAGCTGAATGGCTCCCTCCACAACTAAGATTGAAAGGACAACAACTTGACTTGGAAAAAAAAGGCATGGAAGTACACACTGTTCCCCAATAAAGTTCTGTTCCCCTTCCCCAATAAAATCTTTAAAAAAAAAGAAAAAAAGAAACTGAATTAAAAAAAGAAATGAACCGTGCATAGTACTTAATTTCTGGACCCTGAATACAGTTTATTTCTCCTAATACCATACAGAAGTGTTCCAGTATGGCCTTCGAAACCCCTAGGTTTTCTCATGATGGAAATAAACTATTATATATATTTTCGTGCTACATATTCTGAAATATATAAATGTTATGTATAGTATATCTATTATTATATATGTATATATTAAATATCTAATATTCCCTATATTTACTTAGAGCTTTTTGTAGTCATCAATTACAGTTCCTAGTACTTTTTTTGAGCTTTAAAAAATTTTTTAATTAAATTGATTAGGGTGACATTGGTTAGTAAAATTACATAGGTTTCAAGTGTACATTTCTATAATACATTACGTATTGCATTGTGTGTTCACCACCCAGAGTCAGTCCTTTTTCCATCACCATATATTTGACCCCCTTTCTCCTGTTTTACTACCACCCTTCCCCCCTTAACCTCTGGTAACCACTAAACTGTTGTCCATGTCTATGAGTTTTTGTTTCTTTGTTTGTCTTGTTCGTTTGTTGCTTTCATTTTTGTATGATTGAAGTCATATGATTCTCTCTTTTTCTGCCTGACTTATTTCACTTAGCATGATAATCTCAAGATCCATCCATGTTGTCACAAATGACAGTATTTCATCTTTACTTATGGCTGAGTAATACTCCATCGCATATATATTTGTATATCACCTCTTCTTATCCATTCATCCATTGATGGACACCCAGGTCGTCTTCATATCTTGGCTATTGTAAATAATGCTTCAGTGAACTTATGCATGCACATGTCCCTTCAAAGTAGTGTTTTGGGTTTCTTCAGATAAACACCCAGAAGTGGGATTACTGGATCCTTCTTTGTCTCTTGTTATAGTCTTTGTTTTAACATCTAGTTTGTCTGGTATAAGTATTGCTAACCCAGATTTTTTTGTTTGTTTCCATTTTCATGAATTATCTTTTTACTTTCAGTCTGTGTATATCTTTCAATTTGAAGGGAGTGTCTTATAGGCAGTATATGTAAGGGTCTTGTTTCCTTATCCATTCAGCCTCCCTATGTCTTTTGATCAGAGCATTTAATCCATTTACACTTAATTATTGATAGATATGTAGTTATTTCCATTTTATTATTCATATTTTTTACCTTTTTTCTTCTTCTTCTTAAGGAAGTCCCTTTAACATTTCTTGTGATACTTCTTAAAGAAGTCCCTTATATTTCTTGTAATACTAGTTTGATTGTGATGAACTCCTTCAGCTTTTTCTTGTCTGGGAAGCTCTATCTGTCTTTCAACTTTAAATGAGAGGTTTCTGGTAGAGTTATTTTGTTGTAGGTTCTTGCTTTTCATCACTTTGAATATTTCCTGCCAATCCCTTCTGGCCTAAAAAGTTTCTGTTGAGAAATCAGCTAATCATTTTATGGAAGCTCCCTTGTAGTTAACTAATTGCTTTTAAGATTCTTTCTTTGAGTAGCTAGTAGTTTAAGATCATTTCTTGGGAACAAATTTTCAACTTGAATTCAGAGTTTGAGTTTGATTGTTTGTTCTGCTACTAATCCACCATTTGACCTGAGGCAAATTATTTATCTTTTCTAGGCTTCAGCTTCTTCATCTATAAAATGCAAGTGGTAATATCAATGTCACAGTTATTGTTAGGAGTAAAGAGATTATATAAATGTAACAGCTTTGTGAACTATTAAGTGCTATGGAAATGGATAAAGTTATTATGAAACTAATATGAAAATAGTAGATGTTTACTATTATAAACCAAACGACATTTTATAACTAAGGTGGCTTTCTCTATTACAAACACATTGGGTTCAGGTTAGGGAAAAAAGTACACATTAATCTGTATGGCGACATTAACCTAGATCCCTTGGCTAAAGTGGTGCCTGCAGGATTTGCCACCATAGTTAGTGATTTTCCCTTTGTAATTACTTAATATTTGGGAGGTGGGAGGGGGAACTTTGAAACTATGCAAATATCCTGTTTCTGTTTAAACTTCTGCCCATTTATTGGTAGATCTTGCTGCAGCAATTAGTGTGGTGTTCTGATGGTTATTTTCTATTTCCCACATTCCCTATATGTTTATTACTGGAATTCTTCTTAAAAGAAGAGTTGTCACTTCTCCACCCCACCCCCCATTTCTTTATTTATTCATTTATTGATAGTAGTATAGACTCATGGATTTTTTTTTTTTAGGGTTATAATTCAATACTATGATTATTTTTTTGTTCAAGTTGTTTCAACTTGGGAGCTCTGTCTGGTTGATTTCTTCCTTTTTCCTTTAATTAAATTTCTTTTGGGTGACTATGGATAGTAAAATTACATTGGTTTCAAGTGTACAATTCTGTAATACATCATCTATATCTCACATTGTATGTTCATCACCCAGAGTTAGTTCTCCTTCCATCTCTCTGATTGATTTCTATGTCCCATTGATAGGCCTTTTATTATTTTCCTAAGCACTCTGGCACCACCAGATGCTTAGGCTCATCTTGCATTTTCCTTACTCCATGCCTGGAATCAATTAGTTCTCCAAGAAGCCCTGGTTCCTTTGATTAAATAATAGCATTTAAAAACCAAGATCTGGATATTCTCACTGCTACTGGGGTCCCACTGCTTATTGTCCCTCTTAGTGGAGCTAGGAGGAAAAATCATATATGTATGTAATGCAAGAGACAGCTATATTTATCTATCATTTGTAAATAAACAAGTCCATAATGACAGCTCTGGCTCCAATTTGGCAACACAAAATGAATTCTAGCCTTCCCCTTTCCTTATTTGTAACTTCTTTCTCCCAGTGAGAAACCTGGCCCTGTTTATCTATAATATACTTATGTAATTGTTGAACAATACAAATAAAAGTAGATTATAAATAAAGTATTTCAGAATTCCTATTCTACATCCCTGCGAAAAACAAGTTTACTAACTAGAGTACTTCTTTTTGTATACTATTCTTTTAGTCTTTAGACTTACAATATCCAGTAAAAACAGTTTTTCAAAGTTATTCAACTCTTTTCAGTGTGGTTATGTGACTCATCTGTAATAGTTAGATTGATTTGTCACCATCCGCATTCCATCCTCCTCTCCACATCCTGGTGGATTTTTAAGATTTATATAAAGTTTACTCTTTGGGCAAACAGTTCTATGGGTTTTAACAAATGTGAAGAGTTGTGTGTCTACTACCACAATTCCATATGCAATGTTTCTCTCACCTTCCTAATTCCTCCATGATACTTATAGAAAACCTTTCCCTCCCACCCCCACAAACCCTAGCAACCATGGATCTGTTTTCCTTTCTATATGGTTTTGCCTTTTCCAGAATATTATATAAATGAAATCATTCATTGTTTAAGCCTTTTGGATTTAGTTTCTTGCTCTTAGCAAAATGCATTTAAGATTCATATATTCATATAGTCACTTAAAGTTCATATATATTCAGTATTTCATTCCTTTTTATTTCTGAGTAGTATTCCATTGTATGGATGTACCACACTTTGTTTATCCATTTACTGGTTGAAAAATATCTGGATTATTCTCAGTGACTATGAATAAAGCTACTATTCATATTAATATAAACATTTGCATACAGGTTTTTATGTGAACATAAGTTTCCATTGGGTAAATACCTGGGAGTCGGATTGCTAGGTAATATGGTAGGTGTATGTTTAAACTCTATAAGAAACTCACAAACTATTTTCTAAAGTGTCTGTACCATGTGCATTCCTACCAGGAATTTATGAGAGTCCCAAGTGCTCTACATCCTCAGTGTTTAGCATTCCCACGTTTTTTAAAATTTTAAACATTCTAATAGGTTTTAATCAGATAGATATTAAAACTAAGTAAGTCAGCTCAAGATATCCAACTATGTAAATGTGTGAATTTTGCCATTTCCTCAAAATGTATGAAAGAAAAATGTGAAAATAGTTTAAAATATCAGAAGCTGAGGAAGAGGAAAGCATGGGAATAGTTTAAGATATTTTTATACTTTTCTTTTTTCTCTCATTTTTCATATTCTAGATGTTGGAAAGACAAATGCTATATTTGTAATTAAATGATAGGTAAGTCACTATCCATAGAAAGGTAAGAAAATTGAGCTAATGATTCAAATATCTGACACATTCAGTAACAGCAGAAAGGCTAGATTTAAGCCCATTTTCTGTTTTCCTTAATTTCTCACAGCAATTGTTGGACTTTTTTGCCTACATAAGATAAACAACAAGTGACACCTCCTGGGGGGTGGATTTGTCTGGGGGAGGCCCTCCATGGAGAATATTCCTATGTTATTAGATAAAAGTGGAAATATCCAAAGCATTAACAACAAAAGTAATATACCACTCTCAAAAACAAGCCAACATAAGCTATGCTGTTGGAAATCAGGACAGTGATGACCCTTCTTGAAAGAATAGTGACTGGGAGGGTCACAAGAGCGCTTCTGGATCTCTGTTAATGATTTATCTCTTGATTTGATTACATATGGTTTATAAATTGTTTCCGTACTTTTCTGAATGTATGTCTACAGAAAACTATATCTAAATCTCTGACACTAAAGAATGGTGGGATTAGGAAAAATTATTGCCAAGGATCTGCTCTTCCCTCTACTATGTCTTCAAAGGTTTTTTCTTTGTTTGTTTGTTTTTTATTGGGGAATATTAAGGAATAGTGTGTTTCTCCAGGGTCAATTAGCTCCAAGTCGTTGTCCTTCAATCTAGTTGTGGAGGGCGCAACTCAGCTCCAAGTCCAGTTGCCATTTTCAATCTTTAGTTGCAGGGGACACAGCCCACCATCCCAGGCGGGAATTGAACCGGCAACCTTGTTGTTAAGAGCTCACACTCTAACCAACTGACAGCTCAGTGACAGCTCATTGGCTGCAATCTAGTTGTGGAGGGCACAGCTCACTGGCTCATGTGGGAATTGAACAGGCAACCCTGCTGTTCAGAGCTCCCGCTCTAACCAAGTGAGCCATTCAGCCAGCCACCCCAAAAATATTTTTAAAAGAAGGGAGATATTGTTCTACAGATATTGAAAGGTGAATTGGGCTGCAATATCTTTAAACAGCTATTGGTGCAAAATTTGTCAGATCACTGAAACAGAACAAAGAACTAGAAAAAGACACTAACATATATTAAAATTTAAGTAACCAAAAGCACAGTGAGAAATGGGCAAAAGACATAAATGAACAATTCACACACACACACATCTACAACAATACCATAAGAATGTTTAACCTCACTCATGAATGGTAACTAAAACTATGAAATATTTTTAATCTATCAGATTGGCAAAGACTAAAAAAACATTTGATTTTGATAACACCATATAGTAGAGACAATGTGAAGAATCAATCATTCTCATATATTGCTGAAAAATGGGTAAATTTGTAGAACTCTTTCAACATTTTGGTTCAGCAATTCCACTTCTAGTAATTTATCTTAAGAAACATTGGCATGTATAAAATAAAAAAAGGATAAAGTTACTTAATAAAGCACTGTTTGTAATAGCAAGAGATTGGAAACTACAAATGTCCCTCAGTAGGGTAGAGGTTAAATTATGATTCATTCTCATACTGAAATAATGAAATAAAATGTAGCCCTAAATTAGAAACACTCTTGTGTACTAATATGAAATGGTTTAGGGGGGTGGGGAGAGGTTGAAGAAGCAGGTAGAGAGGGGATAGCAGATGGATTTAAGTCCCTGAAGAGGTATAAGAGAATGTGATCCAGAGCAAAGATACAGGATTTGACTAAAGAAAGAAGGAAGGGGGGGCACCCTTTTCATTGGGGGTGGAGAGAGAGAGAGAACCGAATACAGAGCAAGTAATAGAGCTTATTTTTCTCTTTTCTGAAACCTCTACTTCAATGTAGTTAATCTGGAGATCTTCCTTTCTAAAATTCCCATTTCTCTAAAATCTCCTAAAATACTAAGCTTTTTATTGACATGTCCAGTCTCATACTACTCAGGATTAGCAATCATTCTAATTTAATATGCATTTATTGAGTTTCACATATGTACAGGATATAGTACTAGGCTGTGATGGCTACTGAGACCATGATAATGATGAAGTCAGACACCTATATACACTTACATTTTATAAGGTAAATTTTGATAAATGTTATAGCAGATATAAAAATGCTTTGGGAACATAGAAGTGAGAAAATACAATTATAATGGGAATAAGGATTAAGAGGGGCTTCACAGGTAAGGTAATATTTAAATCATACCTTAAAGAAAAATGGTACATTTTGATGGGCATAAATGGAAGCAAAGGAATTCCCAAAGGAATGTGTTAGCTAAGTTATACAAAAGAGAGAGAAAGTGAATTAAAGACAAATACATTTAAATCATTTTCCTTTCATAACAATTTTATTCTCCCAACTCCCACAAGTTAATTAACTATTCATCCAACTTGACTTTTGCAGTGGGGATGTTTCAATCTCAACCTCATGTCTCAGTGACCTCTGGGTGACTTCCTGCAGCTTCTTTGTACAAAGAAGGAGGACACTAAAAATGAAATTCTAGCTCCTCAGAATAACAGGGGAGGATGCATACCTTTGGAGAATGCTGAGCACAAGATTTAGCAAATCTCTCTGGAGGCAGAAATTCATTTGTTGTAGTTTCTCATTAGTTCCCTGTCCTTCCTTTTAGTCTACTGCTAAAAATTAAAACAAAAACGAAAACAAAAAACCCCCAGCAACCTAAATTGAAAGGTGGAAGGGGTTGGTATCAGGCATAAAGCATAACCAGGGCACATTTTAAATAATATTTGAAAATGTGTATCATCTCCTACATCTAATTTCAAGCCATCTAATTAGAAAGAAGACAAAAACTAATTGATGCACATGATTTAATACTATAGGTATATCGCACATACCTATAGTTTACTGTTCCATTGGCTAGCTATAGTCATGGTTTTCATTAGCACTATTACTGGAGAAAACAAATCACCAGGAAGTGAGGGCCGGACAAAATGGTTCTCTGATTCGTAAACTCACAAATATGTTTTTTAGGTTTATTACGTTGTAAATAATATTTTTTGTCTAAGTCAACAGTATTTGGAACCTATGCATTTGAACCAAACGCAAACTACTAAAGTAAAGGGAATTTAAATCTTGACTGGAATGTTAGAATATTTTGTAATTATGTATTTTGAGCCACTTGCAAGGCATCTGGCAAATGGAATTGGAAAGTCTGGCTTTAAAAAGCCTCTTCCCCATCCCCAAACCTTAAGCTGAAAGCATTATGAAGTGATATTAAATAATTTATAATTTATATTCATATTTAGGTTTTTGTCCCTTGTTAGACTTTCCACTCAATTTCTATTTACTCTAATTAAATCATGGCTCTTGTGACAGAATCTGTTTATTTAAACTCCATTTCTACATAGACAAAAACAATGCCTATTTATTGGATACCTCACTAGTTGGAAAATATTTTCCCCATGTTTTCACCTTTTCTCTTTGGGAATGGGATAGAGAGCAGTGGGAGTTGAACTAAAGCTGGATGAACTTGGGTGAGTCTCTCTGAATCTCGGGTGTCCTTGCTTTAAATAGCAAGCTATGATGTTATTTAAGCTGTTCTTAGAAAATCTTCCAGGTGGATAAAGGTTCAGATAACCAAAGGAAAGGAAAAAAAATGGGCTGCTGCTTTTAATTTCAGCTTTATAATTAGATTGTTTACTGAGAGTTTGAACAAAATCTTTGCTGCTTAAATGAGAGTCTGAACTCTCTTTAGCTCTGAAATTAAAACGACACTTGCTTCCTCATTTCAAATAGTTAATGGGGTGGTGACAGTTTTTCAGATCCCCGAATCTGGAGTGTCAGAGATGGGTGCTATGAGTTCTCTAGTGTGGTAGTGCAGCCAATCCTGGAGAAGACGGCGGGAGCCCTGGGTAGGGCAGGGCACCCTGGAATGGGTTTACCCTGAGAGAGAGAGGGGCCCCAGGGAGGGGCCCATGTCTTGGAAAGCGTCGTGGTTCCAGTAACCTATCGTAAGCTCTCCCTGCCCCTTGCTCTGGTATTGTTAGGTGACTACGAATCTTTGTGGGGTTGCCTAAGGAAACATTTTCCTCTAGGGCATAGGGCAGTCTTATAGGGATATATCCATGGCAGTTGGATAGTCTGGAGATGTGCATGTAAAAGCTGTTTTCCATAGAAGTTTGTTCAGATGCTACAGATCTCAAAATTAATATGGGAAATTGTGCCTCTCAGGCCAATAAATGCCACAACAGTCAGCTTTCCGTTAATGCTAAAATGGCCAAAATGAGGATACCCTGATATTTCTAAATTAATTTGTTCACGCACAGTTAGAAAAAGCCGGCTACAAAATTAGGCAGAATGAATAGAAAAAAAAAGTATTAGAGATTTTCTCAGAACTTAAAAAGCTAAAATGAAACTATATAGAAGAATTTAGATAAATAGATCAATGTATGACGTTGTTTAGGTGTTAACCAAATTCTTTGAGCTCCCAGGAGACAAAATCTTTAAAGATCATTGACTGCCACCTGAATATTTTGTTTATTGGAAAGTACATCAAATAAAAGACTCTATAACCTCATTGGAAGGGACCTTACGAGATGCCTAACCATGAATTGGCATCTATCGATCTATGGACATCAAAGTCTCCTTGAGGATGAGAGGTGGCCAACACCAGAGGTGGACAGCTATCCCAAGACACCAACAAGGCTTATACACCTATGGATTGATATTGAACCCAGAATCCATTTTGTTTGATCATTTTTACCTATTTGCCAATGATATTAGTCATAATAATTATACTTGTTATTTGGGTTTTTCTGCAAAGTCCAACTGTTCATGATTACTGAACCTGTACAAGATAACTGCTAATGTTCTTTTCATGGCTTATATAAATGTTATACTAGATGCCAAATATGGAAAAATAAGACAGAAAGCAAAACTTGGATTGTGATAGTTCATACAATAGAAATGATCCAAAGTATCATTTCTTTTCTTTTCCTGCAATGAAGGCCGTAAGACCTGACTTTCATTCATTTCTCTGCCCTTCCCTTTTGGGAAAAATTCAACGTCAACTCAGATCCCATGGGTACAGTATTGCCCCATCCCCAGTGGTCAACAAGATACTGAGACTTCCTGAGAATGAGCCTTCCTAGCACTGTGAGACCACACCATACAACTAAAAGGTTGGTCATCAGTGCAAACTTTGGATTGATTTTTGACCAAAAGGGGGAACTATGGACAAAAAAAGGGGGTTCTGTGGAAAGTAACCTCACAGGGTTGATCCGATCATAAGTTCCTAACTGGGCAGGTCATCGTGGGTAGTCATGCCCCAGGGATATGACTTATTTAAAAAAAAAAAAAATTTTATTGGGGGAAGGGGAACAGGACTTTATTGGGGAACAGTGTATACTTCCAGGACTTTTCCAAGTTAAGTTGTTGTCCTTTCAATCTTAGTTGTGGTAGACACAGGTCAGCTCCAGGTCCAGTTGCCGTTGTTAGTTGCAGGGGGCACAGCCCACCATCCCTTGTGGGATTCGTGGAATTGAACTGGCAACCTTGTGGTTGAGAGCCCACTGGCCCATGTGGGAATCAAACCGGCAGCCTTTGGAGTTAGGAGCATGGAGCTCTAACTGCCTGAGCCACCAGGGCCGGTTCCCCCACCCCCCAAAACAAGCTGTTTTTTAAAAAATCCAAATCTCTGTAGAAATTCAAGCATATTCAAAGACTTAAAAATGAAATTTCAGGAAAAAAAAATAAGGCTTAAAATCTAGAGGAAAAAAGGTATAATAAAATTACTTGAAGTCAGCTATTCTGGTATATTAACTTAAACTACAAAGTATCTTCCAACACTTACAGAAGTGTAATTTTCTAAATCACGTCAACTAATTTAGTTGTCAATTGCAACAAGTTATCATGAGGTATTCACCAGAAATACTACTTAAAGATCTATACACCGTGGGAGTTTGTCATTCACCCGTGGATCCCCAGTGCCTATTCTCAAATGGCCAGTTTCCCAGTTTTCAGGAATGTGACACCCAATATTTAATAAAAAATCATGTTCATACACAACTTCCAAATAGTGTATAAAATTTTCTTGTCGTTCTGTGCTTCAACACACGACAATATAGACCTTGGTACATTTACAACTTAAGTGAAAAGTATCACCTTTTGCCTCTGTCGCTAAAACAGGCAGCGAGAGATACCGAGTCGGTAAAACTTAGATTGTAGGGGCATTAAGAGGATGAGAACATAGGTTGTCCCTGGAAATTTGGCTGATCTCGAGTAAATCTGGCCCAGCAGTCAAGAATTGGGAGCTAGCCAGAAAGCCCATGAATGAAAACCTTGTAAACCAGTCAGAGGAAGGGTTTTATTGGTTTCCATACCCATCAGTGTAACTCTCCAGACCTGCATCAACCAACCATCCCAAGGCTACCTCTTATTCTGCAGTTTCATCCTCTCAGGATTACACTAATAGAGGTCTAGTTTACCAATCCAGATATGAACAATGAGCTGTTTATCCTTCAAGCAGGAACTGAGAGAAAAAAGTTTTGGTTTTTCTTTCCCTCGGGGAGGTGGAGATGGTCATGATGTGCAACACCTGTGTACAAGGCCAACTGTCAAAATTTCAGAAATGTTGAGCTGGTTGACAGCATGGCATTGTTGGTAGTTTCTAATTGCCAGGGTAGAGAAGTCAGCAAATGCTACAAACTGTTGAACATTTCCCAGCACATCACAGGCTGACAGTGGATGGCCTCTGAAACTTTCCTAGCAAGCTAGAAGTTTTGTTAAATAAAAATATGGCAAATGTCCACCTTGTGTGCCCACACTCACCAATTTCATTTTCAGAGATAATGTAGCTGAAGTTATAGTACTTAAACATTTATTTCCCTTTAGTCAAATTTTCAAGTACAGCTTTGAAAATTATTTAATATTTTATATTTAACCCCCACACACAGGAATAGTAAGCTGAACCACATGAAACTTTTTGTTTTAAGTCGATAATCAAATATCAGCAATTTCATATGGTTCAACCTAAGTACTCCATCACCCAGCTTTAGAAACATTGCCCAGTTAAAATTCATGTCACCTTTGCAATCACACTCCCCTCCTTCCCCATTCCTCAGAGGTGATTGCTGTCCTGAATTTTCATGCACATCTGAACGTTAAACACATTTCAGTATTCTTAAACAAGTTTTACATGTTCCTTTATATAATTATGTCAAACTGTATGTATTCTGCTACTTGCATTTGCTCAATATTGGCTCATCATGTTGACACATGCAGCTCTAGTTCATTTTCATTATCTTACTATATAAACAATTCTCAACTCTTTTCCTATCGAACATTTAGGTAATTAGCAATTTTATTATTATATAGAATACTGCCTGAAGCTAATATAATATTGAACATCAACTGAAAAAGAAAAAATACTGCAACATTCTTGAATATATCTCCTTGGGTAAATGTGGGGCAAATTTTTAACTTTGCATTCTGATTCTAGAAATGTTAGACGTCTTTTCCCCCATTTTATTGGACTGCTCTTGTGTGAATTGCCTCTCTTTAATCGTTAGCCAATTTTCTATTGGATTGTCTTACTAATTTAAAGGAGTATAAGTGTACTTTGGAGGTATCACAGGTTCGGTTCAAGACCACAATAAACCAAGTATTGCAATAAAGCGAGTTATGATCTTTTTGCTTGTGAAGGGTCTTGCCTTCAATTTGTAAAAAACGCACCATGTGTGAATAACAATAAAGCAAAGCACACGGTATGCCTGTATTTTATATTTTGGATATTAATGCTTTGTTTTATGCTTTGCAACTATCTTTTCCCAGTCAGTAGACTGCCCAAACACTTTTTAAGTGTATATTTAGGGAATTTTAGCATTATAGTGTATCTCAGCGGTTAGGAAACAATGGCCTGTGAACCAATCCAGCCCTTTGCATATTTTTGTAAAGTTTTGCTGGAACACAGCCATGCCCATTTACCTGTTGTTACTGCTGCTTTGAGCAGAGATGAATATTTCAGACACCATATGGCCCACAAAACGTCAAATATTTACTATCTTGCCATTTACAGAGTAAGTTTGGAGGCTCCTGTAATTTACTTAACCATTCCTCTAATTTTGGACATATAGAGTTGTTTTCCTTTTTAATTAAAAAACGTGATAAGTACCTTTCTGATTAAACTTCTCAACTTTTCCTTGGACTCTCAAATAAATCCTGGATCAAAGTGGAGGAAAAATTTTAAAGCTTTTGAGATATCTTATAAATACCTGCTTAGGTTTTCAATTCACCTTCCCATTAGCCTACTCCAAATGGTCTTCTACATTTGTAGCAATAAGCAGTATTAAAAAATTAATAAAAAATGAAATCTGGCTAAAAATTGCATGCGTATCAAGATCAATTCCTTTGCTTTTAATATTTTACAATGTTTGGTATCTCGTCAAGTCCCCCACTTCTTCCTGTTCTTTTCTACAAAAACGATGAATCTCCTCTTCATTCTTCTGAACATCAGAGCCAAATTACCAGTTAAGAACACAGGATTCTTGGACACAGATTTGTAACTAAATTCCACCTGACTAGAAACTGTGGGACTTAGGCAGTTACCTAACCTCTCTGGAAATGTTTTCTTTCTGAAAACAGAATATACCATCTGCTACACAGAATTGTTCTGAGGGTTAAAATAACATTGAAAGGACTTAGCATAAAACCTGGCATTGAGTAAGCACGCCAATGTTTGCCAAATGAGAAGGGTAGTTAATACTGTTCACTAAAAAATCTTTTGGCTATTGTATTAAAACCTATACTAATGAGAAAAACCTGGCACAGAGTAAGCATTAAATTCTTATTTGACATACTATCAATAAAGAACTTAAAAATTCTGCAGAATAAACCTATATAAATTGGGAGAATTCATATTTCTATACTTCAGTCTTCCCACCCTGGTATATGGTCAAAACCATTATTAGTTTTGACTCATGAATTTTTAAAAAGCTAGAACTGATTTTGCCACAGTTCCACAAGTGCTTAAACGGGAAAATTACAAGTTCTAGAAAACATGGAAAATCCTTACTCTCCTTGCAGATTCACAATGCGTATCATCTTTTAAAGACAGAGTAGTTATAGTAACTCATATGACTCTACTTAATAGCCAATCACACTATAATTTCTGTAGTTCATCAAATCGAAGACATCAATTTTTAGTTGCACTTATTTTATGTGCTGCCCTGTTTCCCTAAAAACAAGACCTAGTCGGACAATCAGCTCTAATGCGTCTTTTGGAGCAAAAAATAATGTAAGACCCAGTCTTATATAAAACCGGGTCTTAAAGCAAAATAAGACTGGATCTTATAGTAAAATAAGACCAGATCTTATATTAATTTTTGCTCCAAAAGACGCATTAGAGCTGATTGTCCAGGTAGGTCTTACTTTTGGGGAAACACGGTAAAAAAACGGCTTGCTAATTTGATACTAAATCTAAATTTATACCATTTATGATGTATCTTGAGATATTGAAATATTTAATAAATCCATCTTAGTATCCCTTCACTATGGTAACAAAATATATAAAATACTTTGGTATAATCTTACCCAAATAAGTTCAGTATTGTCAATACTCATCATTCAGAGATTCTGTAGTTGGGAAGTCACCTACTGGCTAACGTCGGTAACTCCAGAATCAATACTTGTTGCTTTCAGTCATGCATGTACATGCAGCAAAAAATCTGGCATCTGAGGCCGGCCCAGTGGCTCAGGCAGTTAGAGCTCCATGCTCCTAACTCCGAAGGCTGCCGGTTCGAATCCCAGGTGGGCCAGTGGGATCTCAACCACAAGGTTGCTGGTTCAACTCCTGAGTCCTGCAAGGGATGCTGGGCTCCACCCCCTGCAACTAAGATTGAACACAGCACCTTGAGCTGAGCTGCCTCCCTGATGGCTCAGTTGGTTGGAGCACGGACTCTCAACCACAAGGTTGCCGGTTCGAAAATGGCAACTGGACCTGGAGCTGAGCTGAGCCCTCCACAACTAAGACTGAAAGGACAATTTGACTTGGAAAAAAGGCCTGGAAATTCACACTGTTCCCCAATAAAGTCCTGTTCCCCTGCCCCAATAAAATCTTAATCTGGCACATGATGTACATGATCACAGATGAGGTTGAATTGTTTCAGCTCTCATACTGTAAACAAATGTCCTTTCATGGTCTATTTACTGCCACATTTTTCTTTTTTTTGTATTTTGTGCTTTTTGTTTGTGATTTTAAAATGGTCCATAAGCCTAGTGCTTAAGCATAGCACAAGAAGGCTGTCATGTGCTTTTCGGAAAAAATACAAGTGTTAAGAAAGCTTCATTCAAGGCATGAGTTATAGTGCTGTTGGTTGTGAAATCAATGTAAATGAAATAATATTAAATAAATTGTCCTTACACAGAAACACACATAAAACAAGGTTACGTACTGATCAGCTGAAAATGTGAAAATGAGAATCTAACTCTGTATTTTCCCTACGAGCACTGGTTTAGTATTCACTTACTGTTTGCTGCAATTTTACAGAACATAACTACCACAAATAACAAGAACCCACTGCACTTGAAATCTAGAGCACTTGCTGTTATTTTGTAAATTAAATCTCCCATTATATACCAACCTTACCCCAAATATAAAATAGACACCTTTAACATTTTACTGAGGAAAAGCTAGTTCAGATAAATGGAACACTACCATATTCCTACACAAAAAATAGTAAACATTGCAAATTCCTTTTCCTTTTCCAAAGTATGCCCCGTAATTTTTAGGATCCAAAAGAATTTTCACATTAAAAAATGAAGGCCAATATCACTTTTCCCCTTCTTCCGCTTCCCTCACACACCGGTTCAAACTACTGTTTCTGTCTAGTTGTGTAGGACACAGCTCCCTGGCCCATCCTGGTATGAGCCTTGCGCTCCCCCCTGGCTGAGGCAGTTGGCTGCTCACAGCAGCCTGCGGTAGGCAGCTTACACCAACCTCCTGGCTGCTCACAGCAGCCCAGCTCCAGGGAGAGCTGTTGTTCACAATCTTAGCTGTAGAGGGCGCAGCTTACTGGCCCACCACTGGCCCATGTGGAAATCGAACAGGCAACCTTGGCGTTAGGAGCATGGCGCTCCAACCACTGGAACCACCGGGCCGGCCCCCAATATCACTTTTTTATTGCAGTTTTAATTTTACTGTCTCTAGAAAATGTGTACTATTGGCTTAAGACGAACTTTCTTCATCGTGTTAAGTATCTTCCAGTTTAGCTTTTTAGGAATAAGTGCTTTATGCTATTAAATGCCATTCTGACATTATAGATCATGTGAATTGTTTGAATGCTAACTACACTAATACATTTCAAAATACTAAGTCACTCTTGCATAACCATCATAATTATAATAAATTAAAACACGCTGTGAAATTCGATTTTCTATAATTTCACTTACAGTTTCCTACCTAAATGTGTAACAAATTTATTTTTTTAGTATATGTGCTGCTCAAGTGAGCACACAAATTTATTTTTTTTAAAAAATCCCTAAATTTCACAAAATCTTAAGCTTTAATATATCAGATGTGTGCAAAATGCAGCAGCACTAAGATCCTATATACTTTTTTGGGGGAAGTGGGACAAAAGAAGCATATTATAGTCTGATCTGTTTTCTATTCATAACTCAGTGCTTCCTTTGTATTAGGTTGGTGCAAAAGTAATTGCAGTTTAAAAGGTTAACAATTACAAAAAAACAGCAATTACTTTTGCACTATCCTAACAGCTAACAATGGCAATCAGTTCAAACAGCTTTTTCTTCGTTATTTCTTTCCACATAAAAAATTTTTTAGAAAATGATCTCTAGTGGAATAAACTCAATCTAGTAACCACTATGGTTCAGTCTTACGTTTAAACTGTTACTAGACTGGTTTCACACGTTGCAAACATCTAGACATTAAAATGCACATTGTAAGACATCTTTTATGTTACATTGGCATATAACTTAAAATCAAAATGAGAAGCCAATATACAATAGACAAGATATGAAGCACTCTTTCATCAAGAGTTGTCACAATTTGTAATTATGTGTCAGTGTTTTACTTAATTCCGCTTCCCTTGTAGTCTACAAACTCCACGAAGACAAGAGTCAACTTATGTTGATTGACTTGTGCCAGGTCTTTTCTTTGCTTCCTTCAAGTCTCTCTGTCTTGCTGCACCATTGGACTCCCCTGCAGAAGACAGGTTCAAATGACAGGAGCACCAATAGATCCTAGATGGAAAAGAATCTCACACACCGATGCACGCTATTGCTATCTCTCAATTTATGTAACCCCCTCACAGGGCCCAAAACCTTCTTTTTATGTAAGTCTTTGCAGAAAATTTCCTCATTTAAAAAACAAAACTCCACAAGCATAATTAAGTGAAAATACAGACTTAGTTGCTGCCAATCCTCAAAGTTAGGTTTTCCCCCCTTAGCACATAAACAAATGGTGGTAAGCTTTGCAAGGAATTGCACATACTGAGAATTTTTCTCTAAGCTTAACCAGTTTTTAAAAAAAGTCCTTATTAACTTACTAGGAAGAATCCAATTTTGCTATTAAAGTAGGTATTTTTCCTTTTGTTCTTAAGAGATTCCTTGTAAAAGTACTTGATCAAAGAACCAGACAGGTACATTCCACATTAACACGTTACAACACTACTTAGAACTCGTAATCTAGTGAATGTTATCTGCAGTTTCAACCCAGAAGAATGTAACAAACTATATTCTATTGAGAACCTACTGAAAACAAAACAAAACAAAAAATTAACCACCTCAACAAAATCAATGAATCCTGAATCAGAAGATGTCAATTACCTTTTACTAAGTACTTAGTCTCAATGGGATAACACTCAGAAAAGGAGAGTCAATTTTAGACCCCATTCCATAGGGCTTTAACTTCTGAAGTACCAAAAATATAACATTATTTCACTTGTAGGTAGGTTCCACAGAAAATAGGTTCCACTGAGTCAAAGTAAAACAAACTCAGTGCATGTGAAGTAAAAAGGTGTATGTTCTACATGTAGTCATGAAAGAAATATTTTAGTTCAAAAATTAAAAGCCTGATCTAAGATTGGAATTCTTCTAAGATTGCTTAGCAATAATTTCATTGTCAATATCATGAATATATGAACTATTAACACTTAACTTGATATAGTCACCAGACAACTGTCCTACGTTTAACTTTATTAAAAACTGACATAAACAAACAAAAGCTGTACAAAAAAATACCCCAAATTATATGTCACTTTCAAACAGTAATCTTGAGAGATATTATCGCCTAGGACCCCCTCTTCCTCTGCCCCGGCCACGTCCTCTTCCTCTTCCTCGGCCTCGGCCTCTTCCTGCAACTGAGGGAAGAGAAACACAAGGCAGGGTAAATTCTCTTTTGTACTGTTACCTGGCCACCACAAACAGCATTTACGGTAAAGAAAACTTTAACTTAGCTTCTCTCAGATGTGACTTCAATCACTCCTCCCACCACACTATCATGTAGAACCAAGAATGGCTACAGAGACCTTTTATTGTAGTTTGTTTGAATATATTTACTGAGAAATTCATCAAGTTTTAAAATATTTTTTCTTTGTATCATGTCTCAAAATTACCACAAAATGAAATGCAAATGATATGAACCTCACACAAGATGGAAAAGATATCGTATCAGTGGAACAGAACATGAACACCATGTGCCCGAGTTTTTGTTACTGAATAGAATCTACACAAATTAATTCAAAGCCAAGAAAGTTTAAAAATATTATATCAAGCAACAACCTCATGACTCTTCAGAACCTTAAATCATCTGATCCAAGCATAACCTAGTATTTTAATCCATACAGCAATATCCCTGTCGCCTGGTCACCCTAACTCTACTTGAATATGACTGACAGAAAACTCTTACCTAAATGAACTTATTTCCTCTTTGGACAGCTCTGAATATTTAAAAAATCCTGACATAAAGTTCAAGTCAGTCACATTCTAAGTTTCTCACCAATTAAAGCAATAGAGTAAGTCTAAGACTTCTGTTAAAATAACACAGATTAACCACATATTTTGAAATACTATTCATATAGAAAAGGAATAAAAATGGTAAATATCCATAAGGAACCTCACCCCCCAAAAGTAGAGAAAATACAGTGTTTGAAAGATTTCAATGAATTTTCAAGTCAGAAAGTAGACTGAGGAACAATTTGTAAAAGACCTAAAACCTTGGGAACCATGGGTGAGATGAGGCCACTGTGCTGAAAACAAACAAAATGGTTGACAATCCTTATGCGGAGCAGTAGACTGGCCAGTCCTCTTGCCCGCCTTGTAAATCTAATGATTATTTCCCTGACAGGTAGGTAGGAGAGGAAAGGCAAAATTAACCTAAAGACATTGAGGCAGAATGGCTTCAGATTTGAAAACACTTGCAAACTGGATAGCAGCAAGAGGCACAGCGCTAAGGGGAAGAGAGAGGGGGATTAAGTCAGTATTTTTCAAGTTATAGGTTGTAACCTGAATTTTTTTTTAACTTAAAGAGAATGGGATAGAAAACTTAAGGGCATTTGCATGTATTAAGACCAAGTCACTGGTCCTGCAACTTTTGTTTCAGTTATGTGTATGAATGGGTCATGATGCAAAGTATATTTCTCAGTGTGGGTAGAAGGAAAAAAGTCTCAAAATCATTATATTAAGTGTCTACAACATACTCAACACCTTTCTCCTGCCCTGCTCCTATAATGCCAGCTGTGAGGCATTAAGTCTCCCACAGTAGGTGACCGGAATCTGTGAGGAAATAAACTCCAGAAAAGACTTCCTGAAATTTGGGTCTCTTCAACTCACTTCTGAACTGCCCTATAGTGATACACACCAGCTGAGGAGTCCAGCCTCCCTTCCAAGAACTTCTCTTTTTGGGTCCTTGTTAAATAATAGATGGCCAAAGAGTAAGATACTTAAGACTTCAATATAAAGACCAAATAAAAAGATAAATCAGAGGAAAATAACAATGCCAAGTACAGAATAAAACTTCAAACTCCCTCCCCCAAACTATAATATCCTACTGGTTAATATCCCATACAATATTTTTCAGATAGGAAAAAAAAAAAAAAATCCCTAAAACAAGAATAGGATTCTATGAAAAATCAGAGAACAAGGAGTATTAAAGATTAAGTATATGCTAGATTGGAAGATAAGGTCAAGGAAATTTCTCAGAAAACAGAACAGAGACAGAGAGAAAAATGAAAAGAGGTAGAGAACCAGCCATAAGACCCAATTATTAAGAATCCCAGGAAGAAATAACAGAACAATCAAAAGAGAAGAAATTTATTAGTTTTACAAGTAAATTTCTTAGCTCTAAAAGACAAGAATATCTATGCTGAAAGGGTCCACCATGTACCCAGAACAAAATGGAGGGAAAAGATGAAGGGCAAGCAAAGACTCCATGCCAACGGAATGGAAATTTCATTAGGAAATTTCAGAATACCAGGAATAAAGACTCAATCTCCAAATCTTCCAAAGTATGTTGGAGGTGGGGACCAGACCATGCACAAAGGTACAGGAAGAATGGCATCAGTGGTTTCAATAGCAACACTGGTAACAATACTATACACACTCATGGCAAGTAAAGGCAATAAAAAAACAAAAACAAAACAAAACCAAAAAACAAACAAACAAAAAACCTGTTGTTTGCAAATGTTTGTATTTTGAATAGTGGATTAGGGTATAAATATATCATTCACAAAAACATTTATAATCTTTTAAACTTACCAGCTTCCCTTTTCTTAGATTTCACCTTTGGCTCAACATCCACGAGTAGTGTATCCAGAGGTAAGCTGTCTGGCAGAATAAAATATCGAATGTTATTTCCTCGAATACTCAGTGTTTCCAGTTGTACAGGTTCTCGGTTCTTCAGGGTCATTTTCACAGCTTTAAGATGTGTATTCATGCTGACATCTACACCTAAAGGGAAAAAAGAGGGCAATTATTGGCATGAAAAGGAAGGCAACCAAATAATCTATCAAGTCACAGTAAATATATTACAAAAGAGTACTGTTCTGCTAAATTGCAAGTGTCTACTACATAATTGTGTAAAACTCATAAATGGGGGGATACTGTCAGTATAAATCAGAAATCTTCAGAGATTTTCCCTAGCATGTTAGTATTTTACACAGTTAGATATGCTCACAGAAGTGAATGCAGCAAACCATGGAAGAAGCCGACTGGCACATATGCCGATTCCCGCTATCCCCAGGCATCCTCCTCTTATCTCAAGGTAGGCAATGCTTATCGCAAGGTTCTTCCATTGTCCCCATAACTTCTTTACATCCCATTCCATGAAGCTACCTTCATCTTTGCTTGAAAAATAAAGTCCTATACGTACAGCAATAGTTTTCCTTACTACTAGGAATTTAACATGTCTTTTTCGCTGTTTTTTTGTTGGTGTTTAGGAGTGTTAGTACCGTTTTTGTTAGTATTTGGATTACCAAGTTGCACAGGTTTTGAATGGTGTGCTCCAAACTATTTTTCTCATTAAGGCATTATTTTTGTATGAGGTTTTGCAAAATAAAATAAAGATTTTCTAGGATGACTATATGGCATTGCAATAGAAATACTTGATTTGAGAACTGGCTCTGGGTGGTGAGCACACAGTGGGATTTATGGATGACGTGGTACAGAATTGTACACCTGAAATTACGTAATATCATTAACAATTGTCACCCCAATAAAAAAAAAAAAAAAAAGAAATGACAGGGCAAACACGATCCAATTAAAAAAAAATTAAATCAGTAATTTCTAATTTAAAAAAAAAAGAAATACTTGATTCTTGGAGCCCTTACCAATATATCTAAATAGGCTAACCAAAGGTCTATCCCTAGAAAGTTAAGGCCAGAAAAAAAACATGAATTCTCTCAACTTTCCCAACATTCACCTGAAATTTACTAATCTTATTACTAATATTTTCCTCCCTCCTTCGAGTCAGAGAAGTAGTCTTCTTTCCCAAAATTAATATATTTTTGATACATTCTATCTCCTTGGGGACCTTGATCCATCAAGGGAGAGGAAAAAAGTAAGATTTATGAGCCCTTTCTATGTTCTGGGAATTGCATGCTGAGACATTTAAATTTAATCTTCAATATCCCCATGGTAGATAGTATGATTATCACTACTCTGATGAATAAAATATATAAAGGGTACAAGAAACTAGTTAACGGTGGTTGTCAGTAGAGGAGGGAATAAGATTTTTACTAGATTTTGCTCCCCCAACTTACTGTTGCCCCCACCAACATCATCTATTAAGTGCCTAATGTATGTTAGGCAAATCTTGCATTATATTATTTTTGTGTGTGTGTGCCTTCCACCACTAGATTTTGAGTTCCTAAAAAAGCACAGAGCTCATGAGAAAGCAGACGACATCACTGTTTACAGAATTTTAACAGGACAGAAATTACACTTCCTTAAATGCGGTCACAAACTGTATCAAAATCTTACACTGTACAGATTTCTTTCCACAGTAACTGGTGTTGCAAAGTTCTAGTACACTCACAAATAATATCAGCTTAATACTGTACATTTCTCTTGGTTTACTCAGATGCTGTATCTATGCTTTAAAAAGTTATTTATAATTTACAATTTTAATATTTCAGAGAGTAGGCTCATATGCTAAGATAGCATTTTCTTTCATTTGGCTCATCAATTCTTTTGAAATTTTGCAAGTTTTGTGGGGGGAGGGGACATCTACTATAAGTAAATTGCAGTGACCTTAAATATTAAACTACATGTACAATAGCGTTAAAGCAAAGAGTTAGATATGTAAGAAAAAAGACTGAAAGAAAATATTCCAACATGTGATCCTATAAATGATCATCTTAGCAATGTAAAATTATGGTACCTCACTGCCCCCTTTCCATTTTCCACACATTTTTTTACCCAAGATAATCAGACATGGAAAACCCATCCTATATCTTCAAGGAGTTGACAGTCTAACAGGAGATGCAAAATTCTAGTAAAAGTAAAATATATTTTTGAAGATGCAACATTTCAGAAAGAGGAACACATATAGGCAAAAGCATGAAAAGCATAAAAGCGGGAAAATGGGTCATACATAGGATACTCTGAGGAATCCAGTTTGGTCTTAGCACCAGTACATAAAGTGAGGCTTAAGAAAGGTCCATGAAATAAATAATCCAGACAAAAAGAATGAGATCTGTACTACAATAATGTTCATTAGGCAACCAAAAATGAATTCTGGCCTGCATGTAGAAGAGATGGATGAAAAAGTAAAGCGGTAAAGTATTATAAAGCAGGTTAATCTCCATACCTGTGATTGTTCCATGGACCTGTGTTCCATTCTTTAATTCAATGGTTACGGTTTCGTGACTCAATTTCATCAAAAATCTATAAAGACAGTAAGAATAAAACAATAATTTTTCACCTTTGACACTTTAGTCATGTATAGTAAGTTAAAGGGTAAAATTTCTAGATGTTGAAAATCTGCTTAGATGCTAGGGGTATCAATTCCTATTAATAATCCTCATAACAATTTCAGCTTTCCCTGAATTAAAACCTTAACATTACAACGGAATATAATAAAAAACTGTTATTTGGACTTTTCTGATTCTCTAAACCATTATACAGCATCCATGCATACAGACCCTAAAGTCATTATAAGTCACAGAATTGAAATTAAGAAATTATATGAATGAAGGTGGTCAAAAGGCACAAACTTCCAATTATAAGATAAATGAGAGTGTAATGTACAACATGCTGTGTGGTATATCTGAAAGTTGCTAAGAGAGTAGATCTTAAGTTCTCATCACAAGGCTAAAACCTATTTTTGTATCTTATATGAGACTTATATGTGGCAATCATTTCAAAATATATGTAAGTCAACTCATGCAGTACAACTTAAATATATATAGTGCTGTATGTCAATTATTTATCTCTATCTCAATAAAAATGAAAAAAATGATTATAACTGGTAGTAAAAGATTACATGCTTTTTTATGTGCATATTAAAATAAAAGTCTCTCTTTCTAATCTCCTCTATGTATGTGGGGATATTCTTCCAGACTATTTTATATGCATTCATAACAATATACATAAAATTTATTTTTACATAAATTAGGCCATACTTCTGTAACTTGTTGCTCTCATTTAGCAGTTTATATTAGAGACATTAGTGTATGTACACAAACATACAAACACGCACACACACACACACACAAATCCATTTGTACAAATCTTCACCAGCACTAACTGTTACCAATCTTTGAAATTTTTGTCAATTTGATAAGGGAAAAAAGGGCAATTTATTTTTTCCTATTACTTGTGAGAGTGAATATCCTCATGAATATGGGAAATTTGGATTTCTTTTGTGAATTACCTATTTACATTATTCACAGATTTTCAATTAGATTGAATTTTTCTTTTATTTTCTACCAGTTTGCCATAGCCATTCAAGTTTGTGGTGTTCTTTAGACATACAATTTTTTTTTTCATTTTTATACTGTTAAAATTGCGACTCCTTCTTGGGTATGTAATTTGTTTAAGAAAGTATTACCCATCCTAAGATTGTAAAAAGTCTCTTATTTTCTCCAAGTTTTATATTTAGTTTTAATCCACCTGGAATTCATCTCTTTTCTACGCAGTGAGGTAGGAATCTGCCTTTATTATTTTCCCCAATTGGATAGCCATGTGCCTCAATGTTTTCTGAATAATCCCTCCATTCCCCACTTCGTCTAGTCTTTTTGTTCCCTCCCCAACTTTTTATTATGAAATAATGCAGAGGAAGGAAAGTTGAATGATTCACAAATTACTGAAGTGTTGCCATTTGTCTGTGGGTTCCCCCCCTCTACATACACAATTTAACACTTTCACCATATTATCTAAAAATAAATTTTGCAGGCACTTCGGCATGCATTTTCTAATGAGGACATTCTCCCAAGAAACCATAATACCACACCTAGAAAATGAAGAATAATCCCACAATATGATCTAATATGTAGTTCACATTCACAATTTCTAGTCTGTAATAGGTACTTTGTACACCCCATCATAGCATCTATCACACTAAATGGTACATGCTGGATTATCTATTTCCCTGCCTACTACGCTGTTGTTGAGGGTAAGGTTTATGACCTTTATTCTAATGAATTATAACAGGCACTGAGTAATAGTTGGCTGAAATGTTTCAATAATTAAAGGGAAGCCAGCTTTAAAACACTACATTTTTAGTGGTATAGACAGCCATCAAAAAAGGGGAAATTACTTGATCTGGGATAAAACAAGTCCCAAACTTTAAACAGCTCATCCGTCCTCATAAAGACTAATGGGTTGAATCTTTTTCTATTTGTTGTCAAGGTAAGTCTCTCTCAATGAATTGCTTTATTTCACCAGACAAAAGTTCTTTAACTTAGCTCAAAATTTATTAATCACTTTTAACTATATTAACTTAGATTGTTCACCTGCACTTGGGTTTACTTGGGTTTTTTCAAAAAAATCTTTTACTTTAATTGATCCACTCATTAATACCTTTTCCTTTTATAAAAGTTCTTTCAAATAATTTTTGGAAGCAGGCAGAATTAAAGTAAATACAAAATACCTTCTAAATCAAGCAATCTACCATATGGAAATAGAAAGAAAACCAGAAAGCAAAAAAAGACATCTGAAACTTCAAAACACACTTCAGAAAGCCCAAAAATATTTCTTTGATAATATTTATCATTACATAGGAGTCCCATAATGGTAGTCCCTGTGCTGGGTAATGAGAATTAAAAATTAGTAAGACCATGCCTCAAGGAACTGAAACTCTAGTAGAAAGGACACATAAAAGACATTTTTAAACCAAATTGTAAAGCCCAGTAGAGACCTGCACAGGTTTTTACCAGGCCCATGAGGTAGCATGAGAAATCAAATCTTAGTGGATTTTCTAGTAAGAAGCCTGAAAAGTTGGAAATATGCAGCAAAGAGTGAAGAGCAAATACAGTAGTTAAGAAACAGCACAATGTACAGAAAAATTATAGGTACAACCGACGGAACATTAAGTCTAAGAAAATGAGTGAGGAAGAGTTAGACAGGTTCCTTTTATGGAAAGCCTAAGCTTTGTTAAAAATTTCCTCTAGGAGAGCTACTGAAGGGTTTTCATCAATAAAGACTGCCAGAATCACATTTACATTGGAAGTCAAATCAGATGGCTAGAGCACTATAGAGGTTAAAGTTACAGTAATCAAGACATAGGAACAACAGATCAATGAAACAGAATGGAACCTAGAAATAGACTCACATTTATACAGTCAATTTTCTACAAAGGTGCTCATGGGACTGCCAAAGCAATCCAATGGGCAAAGGAAAGCTTTTCCAACAAATGAAATCCATAATAGGGATTTATGTTCCATAATAATACGGAATGACTTGAAATCCATCTAGAAAAAAATGAACCTAGACCCCCTAACTCACACCACTTACCAAAATTAATTGAAGACAGATTATAAACCTAAAAATTAAAGTAAAATTATAAAGCTTTTAGAGGAAAACATTGGAGAATAACTTCATGGTTTGAGGGTAGGCACAAGTTTCTTTGACAGTGCACAGAGAGCAATAACTATAAAAAAAAAAGCTGGTAAATTAAGACTTCTTCAAAATAAACGTATGCTCACCAAAGACATTAAGGAAATGAAGAAGCACACCACAAACTAGGAGAAATTATATCTGACAAAAGACTAGTATGCATAATATATAAAGAATTCCTACAACTAAAATAAAAAAAAAAATACAACCATAATTAAACTCTTCACAAAGATACACAAATGGCCAATAAGCAGGTGAAAAGATATTCAACATCACTAGTCATTAGGAGAATGAAAATTAAAGTCAAAAGAAGACACTACTATACAAGCACCACAATGGCGAAAATTAAACTGACAACAAATGCTGATGAGGTGGTGGAGCAAGTGGAATTCTAATATACCATTCATTCGAGGGAGTGTAAAACGCTACAACCACTTTGGAAAATGATTTGGCAGTTTCTTATGAAACTAAATGTATACCTGTGCTATGATCCAGCAACTCCACTCCTAAATAATTACCCAAAAGAAAATGGGGGGGGAGGGGGAAGGTAATGTTCCATATCTTGGTAGGGGTTGGGTTACACAGGTATATAAATTTTTCAAAATTGGGAACTGTACACTTACAATATCATTGTAAGAGATATTTAACTCAAGAGGTAATAAAAAACATGGGTGAAAAAAGGGAGCCTAAACAGCTCAGTGGTGGTAACGGGAATGGCAGGGAGGGTATCATGAGCAGGAGAAACAGACACAATAATTTGAGCCCAGAAACCAAGTAGATTGGAATTATTTTCTGATGAATCCTGCACTATCTGAATTCTTTTTACTTACTGAAACTTAGATACTCAGATACTATTCAAATACGGTATCATTCAGCATCCAAATTCACACTATTTAAATTTAAGAAAATCAAAGAGAATTGGATAGTGAGAGATACTTCCATTAAGTAGATAAAGATGTTCAAACCTGGCAATTTATCAGACATCAGGATTATCAAGAGAGGAAGAAGTCAAGACAACTCCCAGGTGTTTGATTAGGGTGACAGTAAGGATGACAGTTCCACCAACTTAGGTACAGAAATAAAAAAAAAGTCAACTGAAAATGCCATCCAGTTAGACAAACACCCATTTTCTTGGTTCAAAATGCCTTCTCCAGTCAGAAGAAATTTTGTTTCTTTATTCTAAGACACAGAAAAGGATTCAATACAGCCACTGAAATTAACAGGAAAATTGTCACAGCACAGAATATCTTTAAATGAGAGAAACTGATCCCAAAGAGCAGCACACTAACTAAATTCAGACTGCCGGATATTGAGAAATTGTGAAAATATACTTTAAATTTTCAGACGTTATTATCCAGTTACAGTTCAAATGAAAACGAACAAAGCGTTCACTTTAAATGCTTTCTCTATAAACTCCACCCTGAAGGGTTTATGTTATTTCAAACATGCTAGAAATTAAATGCAGCAAGATACAAAACGGAAGACACATCGGTCAACCGTGCACTCAGCCACAAACACACAAAAGTGATTCTGCCCCAAGTCGGGAGATTCTTCCCCCCTAAATGCGAGGCCTACTTTAAAGGGGAATGCAGGTTGAATAATCTTAAGTTTAGAGAATATCAAAAAATACTCTAACATAGCAATATTAAGTCAGAAGTCCATCCCTGACTTAAAACACTTCGAAAATGGGTTAGTTTTCCAGATAAACCTCTGCAGCTTCTAAGTACTCGTTTTGAAAGCGCATTAAACTACTCACACAGGGGAATACATTTTCTTTACGTCTCCCGTGTTCTCAGGGACCGTGGACCTAGTTACATTTGCCGGTTCCTGAGCACTGAGATGGGCCCGAAAAGTAACCTACACTAGAGCACGAGTTCTACTGGAAATGGAAATCGGTGGGTAACCGACAGCAAGCCCTCGTACGCCTGCGCCTGCACCTGAGACACTGGATGGGAAGAAACGGCTCGGCCTTTACAGCCACCTCGTGGAAGACACACCGGATGCCGGAACGACCCTTTCTGAAGACCAGGCCCGCGCGCCGGCGCCGCCGACACAGGGCGGGAGCGGCGGGCGCCGGAGGCCGTTAGCAGGCCGCGCGCGCACGCGGCTCTCGCGCTTCCTCCAAGTGGGGCAGCCGCCTCCTGCTCCCGGCCCAAACCGTCCTGTCAGAGCCCTCATTCCACTTGGTCGCCGCCTCACCTCACGAGCTTCATCCTAGCGGCGCCGTCACGCTCTCGGTCCGAAGAGTGCACAAAACCCCACAACCAAGGCCCCACGGACTGGAGGATGAATGGCCGGAAACGCCTACTCCTGGATCTCCGACGTAAAGGGCGCGCAGAGCTCTGCGACCGCGCGGCGGAAACGCTGAGGCCGCGCAGGGTCGCACTCCCTTCCGCCCGCGAGGAGCGCCATTGCGGCCCCTGGCGGCTGGAGGTGTGCCTTGCGACTGCTGAGGGCGTTTAGCTCTGGTTGACGAGGAAATTTCCTATTAGAGGGAGATTTGAGGATATTAAATTCAATTAGTGGACACTTTGGCACGGCACCTGTGTTATACAGCACCAAATATACCCGAGTGCGAAGGAAAGGTCTGAGAGAAGCCCAAAGGATTATGCTAATTCTGCTCCCAAACCAAGAACCTCAGCACTACTTAATGTACATGGAGAAAATGACACAATTTAGCTAATTATTTTCACTTTAAATTCTGGTCGCAAACTTCAAAAGGGTACCCTACGTTGCCCAGAGATAGTGTTCTGACGCTCTTATAAGCTCACAAACTATTTCATACTTTCTTTATTCCTCTCAAAACTTTTATAGTCCCTCTGCCAAATCACTCTCTGCTAATGTTTCCTACTTCTTGGAGAAACAGAAGCCACCCTTATGCTTTATTCCTGTTGCAAAGGTAGAAGTATTGCTTCTTTCAAAGGCAAATTCCTCTTCACTGTAATATGGATCCCCTCGCTCATTTTTTCAAAAATTTCATACCTTCAGTTATCCCCTTCTAACCTGAATCATCAGTTTCTCTGTCTCTACCAGATTTGTTTTTCATCAGCGTACAAATTTACTTTAAAAACAAAACTCTCTGGGGCGGCCGTTTTGTCCAATGGTTAGAGCACAGTGCTCATAATACCAAGGTCGACCGTCCAATTCCCTCATGGGCCAGTGAGCTGTGCCCTCCACAACTAGATTGAAAACAATGATTTGACTTGGAGCTGAGCTGCGCTCCCCACAACTAGATTGAAAACGACTTGACATAGAGCTAATGGGTCCTGGAAAAACACACTGTTCCCCAATATTCCCCCCCACAAAAAAAATTGAAAAACAAAACAAAACAAAAGCTCACCTCTGATGCAGTTCCAGATACTGCCAGACTTCTTTCACAGAAAAACTTGAATGAGCTGTCTATGCTTGTTTTTATGACCTCCAATTCACTCTTCAAACTACACGGAAATTGCTATTCTAACAGTCATCAGAAACCTCCAAGATAAACTTCTGTCCTCATCTTAAACATCTCAGCAGCACTCAACACAAACATTCTCCTTTTGAAACACTCTCTTTCCTCTCTTGCTTCCAGGATGGCAAATACATCTGGTTTTATTCCTATCCTACTAGCTACTCCTCTTTCTAGCTGTCTCATCCTCTACTGAGCCATTACATATTATGGTACTCTGGGGCTTTCTCCTTTTGGATGCTTTCTCCTTTAGCCTAGATGATCTCCTCCAAAACCATGGCTTTAACTTGTATCATCAGTTTGGACTTCATCCCTGGTCATCGGAAATCTTGGACTTCATTAAGGCAATGCTCATCAAACTTTAATGTGTATAGGACTCACCTGGAGCAGACTTCAGAATGAAAATTCTGGTTTAGTTGGTGTGGGCTCTGAAATTCTACATTTATAATGTTAAAGAAAAAAAAGCCACATGCCCTAAAGGGCATCACTCGTGCTAATAGCCCGTGATACCAAACCTAGATTTCGTACCTGAAATTGCAGTTTCCATCTCTCCCAGAACCAAAATCTTAATTAACCAGTTAGGAATTTTCTGGTCAAGCACCAGGAAGGTCATCTGACAGCTAGGCCCTTTCTATGCACCCGATAGAAAGAAGAGGCGATCTACATGATGGAAACCCTTCCCCTTCTTTCCTGAAAAGATGTCCTGGCTTCTTTTCTTTCAGTAATAGCCCCCTTGCCCTTTTCTGCTTCCTACTAAAACCTTCCAATTTGTACAACCCCTCAGAGTAGTACCCTTCTAGTTGATAAATGGTATGCTGCTCGATTCATAAATCACTTAATAAAGTCAATTAAATCTTCAGATTTACTCTGTCGAATTTTGTTGTTTAACACTAACAAGCCTTCGGTTGGTGAAGATGCCTGGAGTCCATGAACCACAATTTGAGTAACAAGACTGTAATTAACATGTGCTGCCTTCTCAACATCTATCCCCTTCCTTTTCCAACAGTTTCTAATAATCTGGTGATTCGTATGGTCCTAAGGAAGCTGACTCTACCTTTAGATCAACAATCACATTCCATTACTTGTCCACAGTGGACTTCGGATGTAAGCTGATTTAATCACTACTTCGTAGGAATACGCTCCTTTTGGATATGAATGGAGAGGTAGTTATTGGAAACTTCCTTAGAAACAAGAGAAGAACCAGTTCTAAGAGAGAGTTTTAAAAAAACAAAACTCATCATGATATTAATGAGCCCCTGGATTAAAAATGACTAAGTGAGGCTATTTAAATTAAAATTAAGTAAAATTAAAAATTTATTTCTTCAATTATAATAATCACATTTCAAGTGCTCAATACTCATATGTGGCTATAGCTACCTTTTTGGACACTGCAGATATAGAACAATTCCATAACCAAAGGAAGTTCTACTAGACAGTGCTGCTCTATTTATTACCACATTTATTTCCTTATTTGCGTGTAATTGTTATTTGTTTACTTATTTATTGACTGACATGAGAATGGAAACGGTCTGAAGGCAGGGATTTGCATCTGTTCTGTTCACCTTCTGCATACCCAGCATCTAGAATAGCGTCTTGCACACAATGTGCCCTCAATAAATATTTGTGAAATAAGTGAATGTCTCCCCATCAGAATGCATGCTGTGTGAAGAAGGGGACCTTGTGTGTTGTTCACTGCAGTATCCCTAGTATTGAGCACAAAGTACTCCTCCCTAGTGTCCTCAAGGCTCTTCCTATTTGGAGCTCTGCCTACTTTAATCCCTTTTCTACTCAAAAGTATTAGAATATTTGAGCTCCTGGAACTCTTCAAGCTCACTCTCCTCTCTAGACTATTGTACTTTCAGTTCTTCAATCTGGCTAACACTTACTTATCCCCTCTCAAGTATGTGGGGCCAGCATTATTATTTGTATGTGTTAGTGGTGGGTTTACCAAAGGATGGCAAATTGAAATGTCATTATCAGTTGATTTATACCAAATTGTTGAATTTTTCCTTGTTTTTATTTTCTACCTTAAAAGTCTTTAGAATTTTTACTCTCTCATCTTGTAAAACTGTCAAGAGTCCTGAAATAAAGTCAACAAGAGTGGAGCAACAAAGAAAAAGCCTTTATTTGCTGCTAGCAGAAGAGTCAGTCTACAAGTGAGACTACCCTGTCTTCTGGGAGTTAGCAGAGGTTTTATATGTTACAGGCATTTAGATTGGTCACAAGGAAGAAAAACAAGGAAATGAGAGTATAATGTGTGTGACAATGCAACTATTCCATTGTTAGCTTTTAGAAGTAGATGTCCTAATGATAAGCAAGTACAGAAAAGAACATTCTGCAGTTTGGAGTCAGGAAGGCAAACAAATAACTTAGGCAAGTCCAGGAGATTACATTCACAATTTTGAGTTCAGCAACAGAATTTGTGTAGGGATTGTAGAAATGAGCTTCACAATTTACAGAACCACGTTAAACATCAAGATGAATCATCTAGGCCACAGTATTTGTTTTTAGCATGTGCACATGGCAAAAGGTGTACCAATCAGAGCTCTCCCCTAGGACTTTCTCAGGAGTTTTTAGGAATGGAGACCTCTCTTTTTGCTGGGGTCAGGTCGCTGTGAGCTTGTATAATCTTTGAAAGCTCAGTCAAGCAAAATAATTTATTCAGTTGAGCATGATTATTTTTAGTAGACAACCAAGTCAAATGAACAAAATTCTAAAGTTTATTGATAGACAACTCTTAAAAAAAACAACCCATTGATAGAAGGCAAAACAAATTTTGTCAAACATGCTATTACAGAATAATTAAGATTTAATCAAACTACAGATTGAGCTCTCTGGCATTAATGAATCAGAATTGAAAAATATATTTTAAAATGATAAAGAATAATAGTGGGGAAAACTACTTTTCCCCACAAAAACAAAATATTTTTTTAAATTTGTTTTTATTGAGCTGTAACTGACATACAAAATTGCATAACTTTAAGGTGTACAGCATGTTGATTTGATACATTTATGTATTGCAATACAATTACCATGGTAAACAATACCTGTATCACTTCATACAATTATTAATTTTTTTGTGTGGTGGGAACAGCTAGTCTCTTAGCAACTTTGAAGTTTATAATACAGTATTGTAAAAGCAAACTATTTTATGCTTTCGCAGCACATTTAAGAAACTATGTTTAGTTTTAGAAAAGAAAATCTAGACTTGCAGAAATGACTTGTACATCAAATATGATTTACTTATGTATCAAAAATTAGAGTGTAATTACACATGATTTCATATAGTCTGACATTTGTAAGGATTCCTAGGCTCCTGATTGTGGCCAATACAACAAGTAATGTGGAATAGGTTACTCAGAAGCAGAGACCTATTTTGTGGGAATGGAAACTTGTAAATACGGTTTGTGTATTTATAAATATGTCAGAATTTGAGTTCCTAAAGATAAAGAGATTTACACACGAAAAGAAATCCCACCAGTTGTCTGACAATCTAAAGGTAAAGGCAAATATAGGTCACTCTAGTAGATAACCAACTTTAACCAGGATGGCAGTCTACTCTTGAGGTTTTTCTCCCCATTTAAGCCATTTGGCATATGCCATTAAGGTATATGTATATATATATATATATATATATATATATATATACATACATATACCTTACATATATACCATATATATATATATCAGGGACCAGGGATGGGAGTGGGGGCAGTAGGCAGGCTTTTGCCAATTAACACAATGGTCATGTGGGCAACAGCCTCACCCATCAGAACCAATCTCTGTTTTGGTTTTTAAACCATAGCCTCCAGACTAAACTGACAGCTCAATAAAGTTTTGTGGAAGATGTATTGTCAGAACAACAAGCTTGACAAACTTAGAGCACATTTTGGTTGTACTTGGTGTCAAAAGAAATCAGGAAGGGGAGAACTCACCTAGGACCACCTCTCTTCAGATTCTGAAAGGCAAGATTACTGATTTATCCATCCTCAGTTCTGCAAATAAGGAAAGAGTAGCATAGAAAATGTTCAAAAGCAGTGTGGGAACCATGAATCCTAGTGATTGAACCCTGGATTCTATCTGTAGAGGCTTCGAAGAGCCAAAACTTTGACTATCCGCCATGACTAAACCTAGTGGAATATTGTACAATTTCTTGTAGACTCTTGTGCTCGTTTACAAGGAATAAAGTGTGCAAGCAGAAGGAGAAGCCCTGCAGTTTTGGAGACGTTGGAGTGCAGTTCAGGGGAACGAGAGAAAAGGGTCAATGCTTCCCCTTTTCTTTACATTGGCCCATTTAGACTATTAAAGGTATTTGAATTAGAGAACTGCCTGCTACCTGCAGAGGAACCTGTGGCGACGGATTTCCACCACAAACCACTCCCACTAGGAGCGTGGGTGGCTTTATTCCAAGAGACGACCCCGGGAGGGCAAGCGGGCGCCGCCAGGGGGCGCCGCCTCTTCCCTGCGAGGCGCCCACCCGCGGTGCGCGCACGCGAGGCCTCCCACCGCGCCTGCGCCTAGGATGGACGCAGGCTCGCTTTTCCCCGACGCCCCGCCAACCCCGCAGGGGTGAAAAACTGCGTGACACGCAGCGAGCGTGGCGGCCATCTTCGTCTTCAAGGCACGTCAGCTGAGCCCGTTGGGGCCGAAGAAGAGCGTTGCGCAAGCGCGCCCAAGACGGTCACAGGTAACTCCCATCTGACGGGCGAGGCGTCGCTGTCGTCGCCGGAAGTTTGGCGTTTCTGCGCCGCGGGGGAGGCGGCGGTCGCGGCAGAAGCTGCGGAGTGTCCTCTGATACCCGGATGTGAGGCGGTCTGCCGGCTCTCGTTGGACCCTTGGCCAAGAGTGAGGGAGGTACCGGAGCGTCCCGACCGTGCCCGCCAGCCGCTGTCGCACCTCCTGCGTCCTCACGTCCCTTTTGCCAGCCCTTTTGGAGTGCCAGAAGATTCTCCCCCTTCCTGTCCCACCCTTGTGTTGCCTCGCACGCCTTTTCTGAACCCTCTCCTTCAGGCTCCTGGCGCCCCTGGGAGGGAGTGGGCGGCTCCGAGACGCCGTCGCTGGAGGTAAGCAAACAACCTGCGGGTCTTGGCTGCCCAGTCGCCGCCTCACCTGCCGCCGCTTGCTGGGCGGTCAGCGGTCCTGAGGGGCCGTGAGCCAGGACCGGGGCAGGCTGGGGTCCCTAGGCGGCTGCGCGGGCGCCAGAACCCGAGGTGGCGTGCAGCCATGGCGACCGCCGGGCGGCGGGGGCGGGGGCGGGGGCGGCCCGCAGGTGGCCGGGCCTGGCGCTCACCTCCGCCGGCTGGCTTCCTCGGCGTTTCCCCCGAGCCGTCGCGGCGCTGCGGTCCCTACGGCCGGCTCCCTGCCCCCGCCGCCGTCCGCCGACCCGGCCCGAACCCCGAGGCCTCTGCGGTCTGCGGGGAGGGACGTGGGGGTCTTGGTTTCTCGGTCTGTAGTTTGGGAGGGGAGTGGCGGCCCGGGACCAAGGTCACAGAGTCATTGGGGTTGGACTTGAGCGCCGGGGCACAGGTAGAAGAACTGCTTTGGAGTAGAAATAGATGCAGTGAGGTCCGTAGGGAAGTTTACAGAGATAGGTGCGAGCAGAAGGGGATTGGGTCCTCGATTTTTTTCACTCTTCAGTAGATGGTTTGACAAGGAGGGCTTGTTTTACTCCGGCGGCAAGGGACAGCAAGTCCAAAACTGATAGCACTCTCCCACCTTGTACCCCCAGCCTCTTCCCACCCTTCACTTTCCCCCCCCACACCCCTCCCTGCAGGTTAATATAAATATGAATGACATTTTTCTATTAAAAACAACTGTTTTCCAAAGTAAAACAGTTTAGTCAAAGAACGGCAAATGTTTTATATTTTTAGAGATCTCTTTAATGTTTGGCCTCATGGAAGATATCAATTCTCCTATCAGCTTCTGCATTTAATCTGTAGTTGTATGTTGTTCTGGTTGAAGTATAGGAAGAAAGTCCAACTTTAAACATACATTGGGAGGAGTACTTTAAATAACCTTTCAGATAAGTGTGATATTCTTTAATTCTACAGCAAAACTCAGGCAGTGGTAATTTCTTAAAGGTTAGGTGCCATGTGGAATCTGAAAGCACATCTTCATACTTAACAATATTGCACTAAAGTTTATTGGTGTGTTTTGCACGTTTACCCATGTATGGTTTTGATCTTAATGAACCCCCTGAAAGAGTCTCTGGTATCTTCAGAGTCCCTTACCACACTGAGAAAACTACTGCTTTAATGTAAATAATTGAATAGTTTAGAATTAACGTAATTATTGATGTTGAAAGGGATAATGATAATACTGAAATGGAGTTGTCAAACAGTTAAGTAAAACTAGGAGTAACTAAGGTAAATATTTTCTTTTTTATGTTCTCTTTTCATCAGAAATGTTGTATCAATAATATTAACTCTTATAGCTAATTATTATTGTAGCTGATAGTTAATAAGTGTCTATGCTGTGCCAGGAGTTATTTTAAGGACTTTATATTAAGAAATGTTTCTATTGTGTCATCATTAGTGATTAAGAGAAAGCAAATATAACTTATTTTTTCCCCTACAAATAGTATAGTCTTCCTGACATATATAATTCTTTATAATACAGATAGAGTCCCATAGACTGAAGGCTTTTTCTCTAAGATCAGCAACAAGACAAGGATGTCTGTTCTTGCCACTTTTATTCAACATTGTACTGGAGATTCTAGCCAGGGTAATAGGGCAAGAAAAAGAAATAAAGGCATCCAGATTGGAAAGCAGGAAAAAATTATTTCTGTTTGCAGATGACATGATCGTATGACGTGTGATCACAAAATATGGTACATGTTTAAATTAAAAAAAAATTATTACAGTAAAAGACACATTGCTATTAATCCCTCTCAAAATACTCCCTCTCACTTCAAACACACTTATCCCATCATTCTTGCCATTTCTGAAGCAGTTCTGGAAGTTGTCTTTCGTGAGTGTCTTTAGTTTAGTATGACAACGCTCCATGTTGCACATCGCTTCTGGTATTGCAGTTTCTGTCAAATAAAAACATTATGGTGTGTTCTTATCTACCTTACTCACCGTGTGACTTCTGACTCTTCCCCAAAGTCAAAATGACCATGAAAGGAAACATTTTGATTCGATTCAGGACATCGAGGCAGCTATGACACTGCAACTAAAGACACTCAAAAAAGAGGACTTCCAGAACGGCTTCAGAAAGTGGCAAAAAGGATGGGACAAATGTGTTCAAAGCGAGGGGGGTGTTTTGAGGTGGATTAATGGCATGTCTTTTACTATAATAATTTTTTTTTTTTTTTTAAGGAGGGTGCCGCTCACCATAGCCCATGCGGGGATCAAACTGGCAACCTTGGTGTTATTACCACCATGCTCTAACCAACTGAGCTAACTGGCTACCCTGTACATTTTTTTATTTAAACATTCACTGTAGTTTTTGATCACATCTTGTTGTATAGAGTCCACACCAAAAAACCCATATTAGAACTAATAAATTAATTCAATAAGGTTATATACTGTGTTTCCCCAAAAATAAGACCTAGCCGTACCACCACCTCTAATGCATCTTTGGAGCAAAAATTAATGTAAGACTCAGTCTTATCTAATATAATAAAATATAAAACTGGGTCTTATATTATTTTTTGCTCCAAAAAGACACATTAGAGTTGATGGTCCAGCTAGGTCTTATTTTCGGGGAAACATGGTAAGATACATGGTCAAGGTACAAAAATCAATTGTATTTCTGTATGCTAGTGATGAACCATCCAAAAAAGGAAGTAAGAGAATTTCTTTTATAATAGAATCAAAAACAGTGAAGTACAGTGGGTTCTTGATATTGTTTCATTCAGCGTTGTTTCTTTATAATGTTGATGGGGTGCCATAGGAACTTAACTCTTGTTTATATCATCAGTTAGCCTATACCTATGGTAAAATTGGTTTCATTCTACGTTGTTTCACTTAACTTTGCAGAACTTATTGATGACTTTAAGTGAGGACTTACTGTACTTAGGAATAAATTTAACAAAAAAAGTGCAAGGCTTGTACACTGAAAATCACAAAACATTGCTTAAAAAATTAAAGATGACCTAATTAAATGAAAAGATCCATGTTCAAGGATTGGAAGACTAATTAAGATGGCAGTATTCCGTGAATTGATCTACAGAATCAGTGCAATTCCTGTCAAAATCCAAGCTGGCTTTTTCGCAGAAGTTGAAAAACTGATTCTAAAATTGATATGGAATAGCCAAAAAAAATCTCGAAAAAGAATAACAGAGTTAAGGGACACACACTTCCTCATTAAAAAACTTACTACAAAAAGAGCCAAGAATATACAATGGGGAAAGGGCAGTCTCTTCAATAAATGGTGTTGTGAAAACTGGACCCGTCTTACACTGTACATAAAAAAATTAACTCAAAATGGATTTAAAGATTTGAACATAAGACCTGAAACTGTAAAACTCCTAGAGGAAAATATAGGTGGTAAGCTCCTTGACATCAGTTTTGGCAGTGATTTTTTTGAATCTGACACCATAAGCAAAAGTAACAAAAGCAAAAATAAACAACTGGGACTATGTCAAACTAAACAGCTTCTGTACAGCAAAGGAAACCATCAACAAGATGAAAAGATAACTTATTGAAGGGGAGAAAATATTTGTAAATAATGTATCTGATAAGTTAATATCCAAAATATGTAAAGAGCTGATAGGACTCAATAACAATAAAAAGCAATCTGATTAAAAAATGGGCAGAAGATCTGAATAGATGTTTTTCCAAAGAAGACATACAGATGGCCAACAGGTATATTGTTGATAAAATGTTCAACATCATTAATCAGGGAAATGCAAATCAAAAACACAATGAGATATCACCTCACACCTGTTAGAATAGCTTTTATTAAAAAGACAAGCAATAACAAATGTTGGCGAGGAAGTGGAGAAAACGGAACCCTTGTGCACTATTGGTGGGAATGTAAATTGGTGCAGCCATTATGGAAAACTGTAGAGGTTTCTCAGAAAATTAAAAATAGAACTACTATGTGATCCATCAGTTCCACTTCTGTATATTTATTCAAAGAAAACGAAAAGCACAAACTTGAAACGATATGTGCACCCCTTGTTCATTGCACTTCATTGCAGCAGCATTTATGGTAGCCAAAGTATGGAAGCAACCTAAATGTCCATTGTGGGGTTAATGGATAAAGAAGATGTGGTACATATATACAATGGAATACTATTCAGCCATAAAAAAAGAATGAAGGCACAACACAAATGTACCTGGAGGGGATTATGCTAAGTGAAACGAGTTAGAGAAAGACACAGATACTGTATCAGTTAAACTTCTGTACCGAATTTTCGAGTGTGTATGTATGTGTGTGTGTGTGTGTGGGGGGGGACTTCCCACACAACACAAAGTAATTCTTGGACACCAGCGTGGTGTCCTACAATTTAACTCAATTCTGACACTACACCTGGAGATAGCATCAGAGCCCACAGGTTAAGGATTTAGTCTTAATCTCTGTCTACCCCCAGACACACACACACATTTCGGACGCCAGTCACAAGACCAGGTTGTTGTTCCCTGGGTTTCTCTGACTGACTAGCTACAGACGGGGAGTTCCAATGACTCCCTCCGACTCAATGATAATTGCAAAGCCCAGGTTGTTAACCTGTACTTTTATAAGACTGGCTATAAATTAGAGGTTCCCACAGCCTCCTCTTTGGGTTCAATTCATTTGCTAGAGCAGCTCACACAACACAGGGAACATTTTACTTACTAGATCACTGGTTTATTATAAAAGGATATAACTCAGAAATAGCAAGATGGAGGAGGCAGGAGTAGGTATGGGGCAAGATCATGGGGCTTCCATGTTCTCTGAGCATTCCCAAATCTCTTAAGTGTTCACCAACCCATAACTTTTCTGGACCCTGTTCTTTTGGGTTTTTATGGAGGCTTCATTACATCTGCACAATTGATTAAATAATTGCCATTGGTGATTAATTCAACCTGCAGCCCATTTCCCCTCTCTGGAGATTGGAATAGGACCAAAAGTTCCCACGCTCTAATCACATGGTTGGCTCTAGTGGCAACCAACCTCCCTGGTTAGGTGCTTTCCAGAACTCAACTAATGTAACACAACAAAAGTCAGCTTTATCACTCTCAGCACTTAGGAAATTACAAGGGTTTTGGAACCTGTGTGCCAGGATGAATACCAAATATGTATTTTTCTTACAAATCACAACATTGCACCATATGATCTCATTTATATGTAAAATCTAAAAAAACCTTCCATAAACGATAAAAAATACCCCACATTGGTTGCCAGAGGGTGGGGGTATGGAGTGGGGTGAATAAAGGGAGTCAAAAGCTACAAACTTCCAGTTACATAAGTTACGGTGATGTAATGTACAGCATGGTGGCTATAGTTAATACTGTATTGCATATTTGAAAGTTGTTAAGAGGGTAGACCATAAAAGTTCTCATCACAAAAGTTTTTTTTTGTAACTGTAAGATGATAGATGTTAACTAGACTTATTATGGTGATCATTTCACATTGAAAACATCAAATCATTATGTTGCATATTTGAAACTAGTATGCCAATTGTACCTCAAATTAAAAAAAAACTTACTACAAAGCTACAGTAATTAAACTTTGTGGTACTGGCATAAGATTATGTGGATCAGTGGAACAGAATTGAGAGTCCAGATATAATCATTTATGTTTATGGGCAATTGACTTTTGACTAGAGTGCCAAGACAATTCAGTGTGTAAAGAATGGTCTTTTTAACGAATGGTGCTAGGACAGTTGGTTATCTACATATAAAAGAATGAAGATTTTACCCCTACATCATACCATATATAAAATGAACTCAAGATGGATCAAAGTTCTAAATGTAAGTTAAAACTATAAAAATCAGAGAAGAATACATAGATATATATTTTCATGGTCTTGGATTAGGTAATAGTTTCTCAGAATGGCATCTAAATCACAAACAACCAAAAAAAAAAAGATTAGTTGGACTTAATGAAAATTAAAATCATCTATGCATCAGAGGATTCTCACAAGAAAGTGCAAAGAAAACTGACAGATTGGAGAAAATACTTTTAACTATACACCTGATGAGAGTCTAATACCTAGATAAAGAACTGCTACAACTCAATAATAAAAAGAAAAATGACCCAATTTAAAAAATGAGGAAAGGATTTGAATAGACATTTCTCCAAAGAAATGCACATGAAAAGATACTCAACTTAATTAATCACTAGGAAAATGCAAACTAAAGCTACAGTCAGATACAACTTTACACCCAAAACGACAACTAAAATATAAAAAGATAATAACAGATGCTGGCAAGGAAGTGGAGAAATTGGACCGCTCATACATAGCTGGTGGGAATTTAAAATGATGCAGCTGGTTTGGAAAACAGTCCCTCAAAAGTTAGAGTTACCATATGGCTCTGCAATTATACTCCTAGATATATACCCAAGAGACTATTTTATGTTCACACAAAACTCATTCAGGATTCTTCATAGCAGCAGCATTCATGATAGCTAAAAAGTAGAAACAATTCAAATATTCCGTAAACTCATGAATAGGTAAACAAAATGTGATAGTACATTCATACAATAGAATAGTATTCAGCCATAAAGGGCCAAGGTATTTCTGATTCACGCTACATTATTTGAAACTTGAAAACATTATGCTAAGTGGAAGAAGCCAGTCACAAACCACATGTTTTATGGTTCCAATTGTATGAAACATCCAGAATAGCCAAATCTGTAAAGACAGAAAATAGATTTGTAGTTGCCAGGGGCTGGAGGGAGCAGGAAATGGGGAGTGATTGCAAATGAATGGGATTCTTTTTGGGGTGATGAAAATAATCTGGAATTAGTGGCAATTGTTGCACAATTCTGAATATACTAACAACAACTATAAAGAGGCGAATTTTATAATATAGGAATTATATCTCAATTATAAAGTGCTTTTCAAAAAAATCACTTTAAAGTTAAAATGTATTGGGTGATATACAATGTAAATGTTTTAATGATTAAAATGCACATACTCTAAATTCATGGGTACTTTCTAACATGTATCTTGTATCTTTCTATAGTAAAATATAAATGTTCCTGTGGGTTTTCTGAAGTGATTGTTTTATGTAAAGTTTGATTATTGGTTTTTGACCCCAATATTGATTTCATTAAGCTTGTATTAATAAGCTAGCTATAGGTGTGTGTGTGTGTGGGGGGGGGGGTCTTATCAATTTGGTAGTAGGTTAGAGAATGCATTTTGGTCCTTGATTCATTAGAAAGGGGGTTATTTTATGGTATATAATGCTAGATTGGTGATGATTTAGCATGTAGGGCAAACTAAAGTGAAGCTATCTTTGTTTAGCATACCTGATGAACAGGTGATTGACAATTACTGTAGATTTGTGTATCAGTTTATTTCTTTTCTAGAGTAGGCGCCAACTGCCATATGTATTAAAACATTTAGAAATTTGGAGGAAAATAAGTAATTCATCATTTTATAAATTAGGATTCTTTGTGCTAAAGTAATAACGAAAATTACATGAACTTTACTTTTTCAAGTTATTGTACCTCTGAGGCTTACCACACTATGTATTAGTCAGGTATTGCTGTGTGAGAAGCTGCTCTAGAACTCAATGGCTTAAAACAGCAATTATTTTTGTTTACATATCTATAGAGCAGCTGTGGGTTAGGTGACTTTGGTTAGATTTGGCCGGGCATCTGAGTGTGGGTGGACTTTACTTCTCAATGTGGTTGGGCTTGGCATCTCATTTAGGGTTTGGCTTAGTTGTACTCTGTTTATTATGGGGCCTAGGCTGAAGGGCCTAGGTGTCTACCTGGTGAAATCCTCCGTATGATGATGTCAGAGGTACAGGAGGGCAAGCCAAATTGCACCAAGACATTTCAAACCTTTGCATCATTTCTGCTAACATCCTATTGACCAAAGCAAGTCAGATGGCCAAGGATTTGGGGGCAGGGAAATACACTCTGCCCACCATGAGGACAAAGTAAGGCATGTGGCCAAGCTTAGCATCAGTTGGGAAGGAAAATATACTCCTTCCATGAAGGTGGAGTTTAGGGTAGGATGTAGTGATTATTTTTGAAGAAAACCCAAATCTATTAGACCATGTAAACATGAGATGGTGCCCATATTGCAATTGTGTGATGTTTTGCATATAATTGTGAAAAGTCATTAGGCCATTGTTTACTTTTGTCTTGCGTAGTGTAAATTATTTTAATGTATGAGTTAATAGACAATACTGTTTTTGTATTCTCATGTTTTTTAGAGGGTTGTTTTACCTTAGCTATAGAATTTTATTTTTTTTAAGATTAATTCTGAAACACACAGGAAGTTATTAGAAGCATCATTCATTAGAAGCATCATCAGTCACCTTAAAGACAAAGTGACATGTGATTTTCATTTCAGTAAGGTAAGTGGTTTATACTTTTATAATTTAGTGCCTTCCAAGATCAATCAGTGTGCTAAATGTACTTTCTGTTTTCAGAGAGAAATTTAATTTATATTTTAATTTTTTGACAAGGTTATATGTCTACATAATAAGATATTTAAGAGGGTATGTAGTGAAAGTAAGCTTTCTTCACACTCCTGACACTTGGTCCCCTAGTTTTTTTATATTTATATTATTCTGTTTTTATCAAACTAGCCATCTGTGGTTTCTTTTCTGTGAATATGTTATGGTGATGAGCTTTTGCTATTTTTTACCAGTATTTTTCCCCAGTTTGTTTGTTTGTTTGTTTGTTTGTTTATTTTATTGGGGAAAGGGAATAGGACTTTTTTGGGGAACAGTGTGTACGTCCAGGACTTTTTTCCAAGTCAAATCGTTGTCCTTTCAGTCTTAGTTGTGGAGGGTGCCGTTCAGCTTCAAGTTGTCCTTTCAGTCTTAAATGTGGAGGGCGCAGCTCAGCTCCAGGTCCAGTTGCCGTTATTAGTTGCAGGGGGCACAGCCCACCATCCCTTGAGGGAGTCGAACCGGCAACCTTGTGGTTGGGAGGACTGCTCCAACCAACTGAGCCATCCGGGAGCTCAGCGGCAGCTCAGGTCAAGGTGCCGTGTTCATTCTTAGTTGCAGGGGCGCTGCCCACCATCCCTCGCGGGAGTCGAGAAATTGAACTGGCAACCTTGTGGTTGAGAGCCCACTGGCCCGTGTGGGAATCGAACCAGCAGCGTTTGTAGTTAGGAGCATGGAGCCCTAACCGCCTGAGCCACTGGGCCGGCCCCTTTTAAATTATTTTTAATTATCTAATTTATTCATACGAATTTCAGTAATAGCACATGTGTTATCTTTTTTGTTTGTTTTCTTCCGAACTCCCTCCTCTTTTCTCCTTTTCTCATTCATTTTAATACATTCATTTCATGGTACACTTTCTCTAGTGTCTCGTAGAACGTGTGTGGGAGGTAAATTTTTTGAATTTAACCCTGCATGTCTGAAATTATCCTTATTCTAGACTCACTAAATTGTTTGGGCATTGAATTCTACTTTGGACATAATTTTATTTCTGCAGTTTGAAGGATTTTCCCATTATCTCTTCTGTTGCTATTGAGAAGTCTGATGTAATTTTGATTCTTAATCTTCTATATGTGGTTGAGATTTTCCTCTCTAGAAGCTTGAGGGTCTTCTTTGTTCTCATGATATGCTTTTTAAAGTCTTTTTCGTCCATTGTGTTAGGTTCTCTTGGCCCTCTTAATCTGGAAACTCATGTCTTTTTCAGTTATAGGAAAATTTTTTGTGTTCTTGATTTGTTTTCAGTGCTTTTTCTCTGTTTTCTAAAGCCCCAATTACTATGCGATTGGATATTCACTCACCGTCCTTTGATTTTCTTATCTTTGTCTCTTATTTGCCATGTCAGTCTTTTTGTTCTGCTTTGTAGATCTTCTTACCTTTATATTTTAATGTTTCCATTGACTTTTTCATTGCTTTTACATTTTTAATTTTAAAAATATCCTTTTTGTACTGTGAATGTTCTTGTGTATTTATTTCATGGACGAATTAGCTTATTTTTAGTTTTTGTCTTTGCATAGTTTGTTTCTTCGGAGCTACTTGTTTCCTGTTCTTTTTGGTTTTTTTTTTAAGGTTTTCTTCATGTATGTGGTGATTTTTGTGTATCTGCTCATGGTTATAATTGGGACACTAAAAACTGATAGTATGCTGTCTGTGTTAGAATAGGGGTTGGGCTGGTAGTCTCCTTACTGTTGGGCGTGAGAGAGAGAGAGAGCAAGCGAGCGCATGCATGCATATGTGTGAGTGCACGTGTGTGCCTGTGCACACATGTACTTAGTGACTGTGGGCCTTACCAGTATTTTTTAGGTCTTTTCTCTAGGCTTGTCAGATTCATTAGAAAATAATTTTTCTTCGCAGTTGATATAGTCTTGGCTGCTTTCTTTTAGGAGTATCTGAGTAGGCAAAGAGGCTTTGGGTGAAGGGAGTGGGTTTCAGCAACCAGTATGTGTATTTCTACTTATTTCCTCTGTCAGTATAATATGTCTTCCCTCAGCTATGACTGTTGAGCCCCCAGATGAAAGATTTTTGGTTTTATTCCTTCCAGGGATTTAAACCTCCAGTCTTTAGGGAGTAATGCAGGGCAATCTTCTGGGTGTTAGTAACTGGAAAGGCAGTCTGGGAGTCTTTCTGTTCTTTTGAGTCCCATTTTTATCCCCATGTCCTACGGAGCCTGGTATTGCCAATTCCTGAGTCCTGGGGGATTCTGTGGTTTAAGTAGAGCTGCTTCTCAGTTTTCTCTATTTCTCGCTTAGGATTCAGGTTTTCTTCAGTCTGGAGGTTAGTTATTATTGCTCCTTCTTTGTAGCATCCATACTTTTTATTTTTATCATTTTTTTCTTTTGTTCTTTGTTCTTCGGGTTTCTAGTTTTGTCTAGTTTTAATCTATTGCTCTTTATAGTATGTTTTACATGAAAGTAGAGGTTAATGTGTGTGTTTAAATATGCCTTTTTAACTGTGTCAGTGTTTTTCTATGTATATAGTTATTTATGTAGCTCTGTTTTTCCTCAAAATAGGATTTTACTTTACCAGTGTAAGCCATTGTATGCATGTGTGATTAATTATTTTTTGTATTTTAAAACATTTTCTATAACAGAATAGATGCATGCTGTTCTGTTGTGTGTATGTGCCATTGTTTTTTACTTCAGGTTGGAAATACTGAAATTGTGCTATGCATAAAGTAAGCTCTGAAGACTAAGGATGGTAAAATTATGGAGTGTTATATTTGATGAGAGGTGAATGAATGGTTACATCTTTATTTGTACCTTTTAAACATTTTAAAATATTTTTTTTTCTTTTAGGTTCTGTGTGATGTGTTAAGAGGATATTGTAAGGAATGATTTTATCAAGTTTTCATGAGTTATGGTGGCTGAAAGATCAGTTCTGTCATGTGGGAAAAGAACTGTAAGTAACCTCAAGTACAAACTGATTTTTAACTATCTGTGTTTACATAAGACAAGTTATAGATTATTCATAAGAATGTACTTGGGATACTTTTTTGTGTTAGCCTTAAGTATACAGACTAAATAATTCAAAAAGAGACGTTAGATTTTTTTTATAAATCAAGATTATTTCTGTGTAGTTAATACTATTACATTAACTGTAGTTAATACTAGTGCATTGCCATATTTTTTGGATTGTACAAAATTTAATTTTTATTTTTTTAAATTTTTCAGAAATGGCAGCACAAAAGGAAATCTACATTGATAGAGTATTTTATTAAACGGAAGAGGTTAGATAAGAACTTAAAACATACAGACTCAGCAAATAAGAAAAGAAACGTGTTAGCTATAAGACATGTTTCAAATGAATCAAAGTTCAATATTTGTAGACTTCAGAAGAAAAAAGTTTTCAAAAACATTGTCAAAACAGACAGGCAGTGATAAATAACTCCTCCAGTAATAGGGCCAGGCCTGAAAACCAATATTAATTGAAATATTAACAAAACAGATTGAACCTGAATTAAAATTTTTTCATGAAAAGTTATAAAAATATCAAATTAGAATTAAAATTTCCTCAAATTTCAGTTGCCTTGCTCAAAATAAAATATCTTTCAGCCTTCATGCCAGCTTTTCTCATATCCTAGGAATGACAGAAACCTTACTTGAAGCAAAATAGTATTTTTGTTAAAAATGTGTATCAGCATCAAAGTCGATTTTTAAGACCTGCTCCTCAGTAATAATACTGGACATTCAGCATTCGCACCTGCCAAGATACGAAAATCCTTTCAGAAACTATTCAGAAAGGAGGACCTGACTCAGGAATGATGTCCATTCAGGAGAAATCAAAAGAAAATTCTTCCAATGTTACTAAAAAAAATGATGATAAGAATTTAGAAGCACATATTCAAGGTTCTCAAAAGAATCTAGTGAAAAAATCAGGTCCAAAGGAAGCTATAAAATCACTGGTTAAATCTTCCAGTGAAAGTAAAATAAATCAGCCTGAATTAGGAACATGCATGAGTACAAGGTCAGCAAAAGCATCATCCAGTGATGAAAAAGCTAGTAAGTCCATTAATAAAAATACGATGACTGTGAAGGGACATTCACAACAAGAAAGTACAAAAAAGAAGAAATTATCTCAGAAAAAATCAGTGCATGAAACCCCTAAATCAAATGAACAGCTTAATCGGAGATCACAAAGACTACAACAGTTAACAGAGGTTTCAACAAGGTCTCTGCGTAGGAGAGAAATTCAGGGTCAAGTTCAAGCAGTTAAACAGAGTTTGCCACCAACAAGAAAAGAGTACTGTAGCAATACTCAAAGTAAATCTAATAAAGTTAAAACAAGTCAAAAACATGCAAAAAGAAAAGTATTGGACGTGAAGTCTGACTCTAAAGAGGATGAAAATCCAGTAATTAATGAAGTAATAAACTCCCCAAAAGGAAAAAAACGCAAAGTAGACCATCAGACAGCTTGTACTTATAGTTCTCAATGTGTAAAAGGATCTGAAAACTGTCTTCAGAAGAATACTAGAAAAGAGGAAACAAAATCTGTGCCTGTAACTTCTGAGATAAAAAGATCAAAAATGGTTACTTCAGTGGTCTCTAAGAAGAATGAGATGAAGTCAGTTCATTCACAAGTGAATACCAGTACAAAATCCCAAAAAAGTCCACAGCCATCAGTGCCTGAACAAAGTGTAGATAATGAACAAGCAGGAAAGAGCAAACGAGGTAGCATTCTCCAGCTCTGTGAAGAAATTGCTGGTGAAATTGAGTCAGATACTGTAGAGGTAAGAAAGGAATCTTCACAAATGCAAAGTGGGAAGGAGGAGAAACCTACAGAAATAAAATTGGAAGAAGTTGCTATTGAACAACCAATACTTCATTCAAAGGAAACAAATCAAGATGTTCAGTGTAATCGTTTCTTCCCCAGCAGAAAAACAAAGCCTGTGAAATGTATACTAAATGGAATAAACAGCTCAACTAGAAAGAATTCCAACTGGACTAAAATTAAACTCTCAAAATTTAACTCTGTGCAGCAAAATAAATCAAACTTTCAAGTTTCTCCTAAATTGGGCTTATTACGAACTAGTTTTTCACTACCAGCATTAGAAATGCCTCATCCAGTGACTCAGAGTACATATTTAGGGACAAAACCACATGATGATAAAAATACACTTTGCCAACAGGAAGAAATGAAAGAAATTAATTCTGAAGAAGTTAAAACTAATGATATTACAGTTGAAATTAATGAAAACACAAAAAGGGTTGCTGAAAATTATCATTTGGATAATCAGATAAAACCACCTCCTGATCCACCATTGGAGAACCAGATAAAAGATTCTTTTGAATCCACACCAAATAAGGTAATCTATTTTCATTATGTACAGTAGAAGTATCTGAGTACTTTCTGATAAAAAATAAGTGTTTACAACATATTTTATCTTAGGAATCACAAAAGGCTGAAGAGGCATTTATTAAGGTATCCTGTCAGTTGTTGGCAAGGGTTTTATTAACGCAGTCTTGTAGTGAGTGATAGAACTTACTGACTTCTTTAAATGACTCACATTTACATGAACGCCTCTCATTGTTTCCTCATTTTCACCCTTTGTTTTTATTTTATGTGACGCATAAACCTGAGCTGAATTTTAGCTTTTGTTTTTCATTTAATACACTGATATGTTTCATTTTTCTGTTAATTGTAACCACAGAAACTGTGTTTCATAGTGACTAAGATGTAGAACTTAAAGTTGGGCTCAATTCAGACCAAGCTGTTAAAATTAATTTCAGCTGGCACAAATCAACCTTTTTTGCACACTTGATAAAATTTAAAAATTAAGTATTTCAATTAGCAGGGATGCCTTTTGGTTTGCCACTTGAACAGATGGCACATAAAATGTCTGAAAGATATAAATAATTCAATCTTCAGTCTAAGAATAAAACCGTGGTGGTCAAGAATTTTTAAAATGGAAAAAGTAAATTGAAAAACAGAATCTAATAGCTGGAAGAAAGATTAATGAATTATCTGAGGAGGTAGTTTTGAAACATAAAAGCAACTAAGCCCATTTCTTCCAAGTTAAATCATTGGTAAAAATAACCAATACATAAAATTAATAAGCAGAAATTTTATATGCATAGCACCACGGAGCTCTCTAATACAGATTTAAAAAATTTTAATAATACAGATTTTAAAACTCATTTGTTTCAGTTATTTTAGTTTATAACAAGGAAACAGTAACAGAGCAATGTGATTTAGGTCATATATTTGGTGGCATAAATAGGATTAGAATCCAAGTGTCCTGATTCTCAGTCCAGCATTCCCTCTATAGCAACATACTCTGAGCATTAGAAGATGATTTGAGAAAAAAATTATGAGTAGAGAAATAAGTCATGTTATCTTAAAGTTTTGGGAGTGTGTTGAAGTTCTCTTTAGAAGCATTTTGGTCTAGGAGCAAATTTGAGTAAGGAGTCTGGGCTTTATGCCAGAAGCCATGAAAATATAGATCATTTACTCTCGTGGACTGAAAATCAGCGTGAACTTACAGGGAACAGACACCATATGGTACTTTTAGATTTTATTTTCTGTACAAATGGGAATGAAAGTATTAATTAGAAGATAATTATTTAAATAGTGATAGTAATTAGGAATAAGTAGTGAGTGGTAGTAGTATTGAGTTATAAGTGTGGCTGCTTGCAGAGATGGAGTGGCTTTCAACTCGGTGCGTTTTATCAGCAAACATAGCTTATACTCCAGGTACAGCTGGAGAGTGTATCTTCTAATTCCTCGCTGCAAACATACCTGTCAAAACTCAAAAGGCAGCTTGTGGAGAATATATTAAAGAATAAGAAATATAATTCATTTCTTTGGACTAAACTGTACAAGAACAGATGTTTATTTAGGTCACATTATTTTGACCTTCTTTATTATTGCTTTTACTAAAATGTGCTTTGGATTTACATAGTCCCTCTGTCTTGAGGAACATGATGAGAAACATTCCTCTGAAACTTGTGTTAAAAATTTTATTTACACTTGAAAATTCTTAATATTCAAACATTCAGAGTACTATACAAACTAACATTACACTAGTTTCTACTCAAATTTGACAAAAATTAACATTTTATTGAATTCACGTGTTTTAAAGTAAGAAAAGCACGTTATAAAGACCATACCTCCTCTTTCCATTCTCCTCTCTCCCGAGAATTAAATGTGTTCCTGAAGTTGGTGTGGATCTTTCCTGTTTTCATGATTTTACTGTGTGTGTGTGTGTGTGTGTGTGTGTGTATCCATATCCATAAAGGATATTTAGCATTGTTTGTGTTTTACATGTTTACATAAATGCTGACATAGTGTGTGTGAGTAGGAGAATGTAAAAACACAGCTTACATCATTTAAAAACTTTTTTATGGCTACCTGTAATGTTGCTCTTTTAATTATATGGTGTCAGTCTTAGTTGTCAGTCTAAATTAGCAGTGCTGAGAAATATGATTGATAAGGCAATGTGCCTTCTGTGAATTCTTTGGGCTAAATTATTTGGATTATATGAATTTTAAAGGTCAGTTGTGATTATTTGCACCAATTTACTTCCTCTTAATAGAGATAAATTAGTAATATATCACTGTGCTTGTTTTTAATTTTTCTGCTTTTTAATGACAAAATATTCATTTTTTTCAGAAATATATTAAAAAATAATGTTACATGTTCATTGTAAATTCAGTCACAATACAGATAGATGTATACATATACATGGAAAGTTATTTCCTTCCTTATTTCTATTTCTTTGAGTGCCAGTGTTGATGGAGATTGGAGTATTTTCTTTTGCTAGTCATTGAGTTTCTGCTTTGACAAGGTTCTGATTTAGGGGCTCTTAGGAATACGGAGATAAATGCTCTTAAGAGTTATAGGAAATGAATCAAAAACAATTCAAACTAGGAAGTGATAAGGGCATGAAAGAGGTAGCTATTAAATAGATGGAGAATTATTCCAAAGTTGGGGAAAGAGGATGGGGAAGCTTGGAGAAGGCTTCGTGGCAAAGGTTAATATTTAAGTAATGAGTTGAGTTTTTATGGGAAGAAAGGTGTTCCAGATCAGCACTATCCAGTATAAATATAATGTGAACCACATATATCATTAAAAATTTTCTGGTAGCCACTTTTAAAAAAAATAAACTGGTAAAATTAATATATTTTACGTAATCTGTCATAAAAATACTGTTATTTTAATGTGATCAATTTTTAAAATTGAGATATTTTACCTTTTTTTGTACTGCCTTAAAAATCCAGTGTGATTTACATTTATAACAAAGCAGTCATACTAACCACACTTTTTAAGTGTTCAGTAGTCAGATGTTGCAGTGGCTACTGTATGGGGCAGTGCAGGTTTAGATAGATAAAACTCAGAAAAAGTGTCAGGCAAATATGAAATACACTATGGGAGAGGTAAGTTTTTCAGTTTAGCATGAAGGGGAATAATGGGAACTGATGCAGACAGGGTAACTTATGGGGAGATCGTGCAGAGACTTTTATGGCATATCTAGGTGAATTACTCCAAATATGAAGTTATTACCTTAAATTTTCTTAGTATGCTAAAATTCACTGAAAGTGTATTGGGATAAGACCCAAAGATTGTTATATAAAAGCAAATATTAATAGTTTGAATTATGTTTTCAGAATTTCAGCTATTGTTTGGAATCTAAGCTTGAAAACAATCCAGTGGAAAATAACACTGCTGTTTCAACTCTGCTCAGTCAAGCAAAAGTTGATACCGGGGAGAGTAAATTTCCAGGTAACACTTTGAAAATATTATTTGGATTTCACAGTGTTTAGAGATATTTTTATCAGTATAACAGGAAACCATATGGGCTACCAGATAGGCCTGTTACATCCTTCTTAACTGCTTATGTTTTTCACATGTGTGATTATCACCATTATTTGGGAGAGAATTGCTTCTGTTTATTGGCTTGTTTAAAGTATTTAGGTCTGATTCTTTGACTTCCTACCAAAAGTTCTTTTGTTTATTTTAAATCTTTTGTTTGTCAGTTACTGTTTGGAGAAGGGTTACTTAATGTATTGCTTTAGTTAGTGGTAGCAACTTATTTCTCAAATATAAATAACTATTTGTGCTTTACCACTTCAGGTTCTTTAATCCTCAGTTACTCAATTTTTCATTTTAGTGATTCTGTCTTTGAATTAAAGATATAAATGCTGCAGTTTGTCCACTTATAGTATACAAAAATTTATTCTTGTAACCTTGTGAAAAAATTGTGGCAATAATATCATTTGAGCTGTTGGATGGGGATTTATCTATATCAGATGAAGCACATCAAAGGATATAGGAAAGAAATTCCTTATTTCTGTTATTTCTCTTTGCTAAAGGAAAGGTATACTTGGAGCAAAATATTGAGGTCAGATAATTTCTTCCAGGTTAAATGGGTATCATTTAACCTTTTCTTTTAGTGGGGGAAGGGGAAGTATAATACGAAAATGGGAAATGCATTTATGCATTAGAAAATAAAATGATTATTGCATTATTTATTAATGTGATTAAAACTCCAGAGACTACAGTTTTTTTTAAACAAAGATATTTTCATTTGTTTCCATTTAGAGATTGTATAATTAATTATGGTGGCATTTAAACTATTGTTCAGTGTTACTATTTATTGGTAAACTAAAGGCAAACTGTTAATCTGTCATTAGATCTCTTTGCTACTCTCTAGAGTCTTCTGCCTCTTATCTGAAAATCTAATTTCTAGAAAGAGGGCTCTAATTTTATCAAATGGTCTTTAATAAAAATAAAACATTTAGTGCATTGGGTTTTTTCTTTCTGTAAAATGATTTTCAACTGTTAGATGGAGAGCTAGTACAATGCTTAATGCATAACTCATCTTGATTAAATTACAGGTTCAGCTCCCAAACAGCTCAGTATACTCAATAACCAAACATCTAAGACCATTGATAACAGGTAAGGTATTAGTTTAATATAAATGTGAATATGACAACAGTTAAAAGATAAACTGGGGCATATTAAAAATTTTAAGAGTTTATTTGAGCAAAAATCAATTAGAATTGGGTGGCATTCAATCTAGTAGATAGGAAGGATCTGCGAGGAGCTGTACAAAATGAAAGACTTACAGGCTGAAGTGAGGGGGAACAAGGAAGTTATATTTGAAGAAAGGGCCGGTTAGTTATTTCAAAGTTACTTTCCTTTAGGGGATGGCAAGGGTCTGTCAGGCAAATTACTTAACTAGTGCTGATCAGGTGATTCCTGATTGACTGGTTTAAGATTCCATTGCTGAGAGAGCTGAAACTAATTAAGTTTTAGTTTGATGAATTGGGGCTTAGCATAAAGGACTCCATTTTGGGCCTGCCATTTTGTAATTAACCAGAATTGAAGGATTTTAACTTGTGAGTTTTGAGCTTGATGGATTTTTCCTAAAAAGTTGTGCCTAGTAGCTCTTAGTTTTTCACATAAAAAGTGATACTCACAGATTCTCTTTTCATTATATATTTTTTTCTATGCCTGTACATACTGTTTTATAGCTTTTGGTTTTTTTTACTTCATGTATTATGGGCATCTTTTTTACTTTCTTAGAACCTCATTGTTTTGAAATCTGCATTAGATTTCCTTGTGTGTATGTTCTCTTTAGTAGTTCTCCAGTTTATAGGCATTTTGGTTTTTCTAGTTTATTTCTATCAAAAAAAAGTCCTGTAAGAAATACAGATCTTTGCCCACTTGTGTGACTATATGTAGGATAAATTTCATAGCTATGGGACTTAACTAGTGTTGGTAAATTTCCTTCCAAAGTGGTTTTGTCTTTTTATTCTTTGAGCAAATGTTTGAGAAAGCTCCATTCCTCTAACCCCTCAAAATACTGGGTATTATAAACGTATAAACGTGTTTCAATTAGATTAAAAACTTTTTGTTCTGTCTTTAATGTCAGAATTAAATTAAATCTGACTTATTTTACCTTATAGATTACTGAAAACAGATTACAGATTAACTCAGATGCCTAACACTATGAAACTTATTCAAACTATAGTAGGTGCTGCAGTTTTTTTGTTGTTGTTGAAAATTAGTGTTCTTGGGTTTTCCACTCCTGATTTTTAAAACGTTAGTATTTTCCCCTTGGAGTTGAAATTTGTCAGTGTTGTATAGAAAATAAATTTGTTTTTTTTTTTCCTTCCAGTAATTTGAAGTGATATTGATCTATAAGATTTAATAGTATTTTGTTTTTTTAAAGGGAGACACCACCAAATCATTCTTGGCCTAAGTGTAATTCCCATTTGGAGATAACAATTCCAAAGGACTTGAAATTAAAAGAAGCAGAGAAAGCTGATGAAAAACAGTTGATTATAGTAAGCATACAACTTGATCTTCTTGATGAAGTGTTGTCATAAGCATCTTATTTATGCACATTGTTAAAGAATGAATTCATTTCTCTTTTCTAGAGAATCTTTTTTGTCACCATAAATGTTTATTATGAAAATATTCCTAATATTACAAATTTCTTCCCAAACTTACAAGTAGTGAGTCCATGGTAACAAATAATAAAAACTCAAATTTCCATACTTCAAGTGTTATTTATAACAGATTGATACTTTATTTTACATTCATTACTTTCTTAAATATGTCATTTAATCTATCTTAGTTGGTTTAAATATTAAAGTAACATGGAGCTTAATACATAAAATGATTTTAAATATCTATGTTTTAGTATACGTTATAATTTTAAAACTACATTTTATAGGAATATAAACCAGTAATTAATTGAAATAGAACGTTATAATTTTAAAACTACATTTTATAGGAATATAAACCAGTAATTAATTGAAATAGAACATAGGTACTTTACAGTTTTTGGTTGCAAGGTGGAAAAGGGAGAGAAATTTTGACTGATTAAAAATCTAATTTGATTGAGTGAACACAATACAAAAAAATGAAGGGACCCAATATAATCGAGATATTTGTTGTAGTTCCAGTCAACATCATCAATAGGTTTTTTTTTGGATTGGGTGATTGATTATAATTTTAATATGGGAGAATAACTTTGTAAGAATTGTCTAGAAATTTTTGAGAAGGATTAGTGAGGAAAAAAGTTGTTTTATAAAGTTTAGTAGTTTCTATTGTCAAATCAGTGTGATAGTGAAACAGAATTAGACAAGTAGAATCTAGAGCTATACTGTCCCAAACAGTAGCCACATGTGGCTTTGAACAATTGAAATGTGGCTGGGCAGAATAAGATATGTGCTAAGTGTAAATATGTATACTGCATTTCAAAGATGGTTACAAAAAAGGAATGTAAAGCTATCACTAATAGATTTTTAAAATTAATACATGTTGAAATTATAGTATTTGTGATATGTTTTGTTAAATATATTATAAAATTAATTTCACCTGTTTGCTTTTATGTTCTTTAATGTGGCTACTGGAAAATTTAAAATTACATTTCTGTTGGATAGGGCTGGTCAAGAATTGATGATGTTAATGATCATGATAGCAGTGAATACTTTTTGAATGTATTTTTCTATGTACTGCACTCGTGTTAACTAAGTTAAGCCTTATAAAGAAAAAAGCATGAGATAGGTACTACTCTATATCTCATTTATGGATGAGGAAACGGGCAGAAATGCTTACTCATTACTGTGAAAATGGCCTGCTTGAAAGGTATTTGTATACCAACATTCATTATTCACAATAGCCAAAAGGTGGAAGCAATGAAAGTATCCATCAGTGGATGAATGGATAAACAAAATATTGTGTATTTATATATACAGTGGAATATTATTCAGCCTTAAAAAGGAAGACACATGCTAAAATATAGTTGAACCTTGAGGACATTAAGCTAAGTGAAATAAGCCAATCACAAAAAGACAAATACTATATGATTCCACTTCTGTGAAATACCTAGAACAGTCAAATTCATAGAGACAGGCAGTATTAGGTTGGTGCAAAAATAATTGCGGTTTAAAAGGTTAAAAACAATTGCAAAAACCGTAGTTACTTTTGCACAGACCTAATAGAATGGTGGTTTCCATGAGCTGGGGAGGAAGGGGAATGGGGAGCTGTTTAATGGGCATAGGGTTTCAGTTTTGCAAAATGAAAAGAATTCTGGAGATTGGTTGCACAAGTGTGAATGTACTTTACTGAACTGTACACTTAAAAATGGTTAAGGTGATAAATATTATGTTGTATATGTATGTCTTAACCATGATTACAAATTGTTTTTTCTGCCTGACATAAATTTGCAGGTAACATTGTCAATAGTTTGAATCCTTTCGAATGAACTTCCCTTTACTTTTATATACAGTCTTTTAGTTACCATTTGAGTACTCTTTGCTATTTAACCCAGGCACTAAAGATCGTTCTTTTAGATCTTATTTTTTTCAGTGATTAGTTCACGCACAGTTTTAGAGCAGAAAGGACAGGATTATGTTTTTTTTAAATTTCTTCCCCCCACTTCTTTCTCCTCCTTCCCTTCTTCCGCCTCCCTCGCCCCCCACTCCAGTTCAAGCCATTTTTTTCTCAGTCTAGTTCTGTAGGACACAGCTCCCTGGCCCATGCTGGTATTATGACCCTTGCGGTTTATGCTGGCTACCGGGCGCTCCCGGGGTAGCCCATGGCAGCTCATGCCATCCTCCCGCCGCTCACAGCAGTCCAGCTCCAGGGAGAGCTGTTGTTCACAATTTTAGCTGTAGAGGGCGCAGCTCACTGGCTTATGTGGGAATCGAACTGGCTACCTTGGCGGTACGAGCATGGCGCTCCAACCATCTGAGCCACTGGGCTGGCCCCTAAATTCTTAAAATTAGATCATATTGTTGAAATTTTCTTGTCAAATAAGAACAAGAATGGGAAACATTTCATAAACAGTATAAGCATGAATTACTGGAGAACACGTGATTATAGTCAGTATTTGATACTTATTTAATATAAAGATAATAGGAAAAATCTAATTTTACCTTTTCTTAAAGAGTTTCTGGTGACATTAAAATATTCTTTAATATCTACAAACTAGAATGAAATCATTAAAGAGAACAGACTTTTAAGCCATTAAAAAGAGTCTGTAAAGCACTATTTTCTCTAAACTTTGGCAGTATAATTATTGCCAATAAAAATACATATTCTCATTTGTAGAGTATTTGCTGTTTGGGGCTTTAGGACTACGATTGTAGTGTTAAAGGTATTTTTCAGTTCCTGTCAATTGTTTTTTTTTGTTTCCAGCACAATGTATATTTTAATCAAAACCTGCGAGCAACTAGTTTAGCTTAATTTAGAAAACTAACAGCCTAACAAGCAAAGCCAATTCTTAGCAATCCATTCCTAAATGAGTTTTAAAAATAAACATGTATCCCTAATCGATAACTTTCCATTTTCTAAATTCTAGGACAATAAACCATTATGCTGGTGAAATAATTTTATGAAATTAAGGATCTGGATACAGATCCCCTTAAAACCTATCTAAGGCATGTGCTTTCTTGTAGTCTTTGTGTCCCTCCACCAGGGGTGAGCAGACCTCAGTCTATGTCACTTCCTGATGTGTTCCTCACTCAAAGACACTTTTTTCCTTACTCTCCTAGTTCCTCTCTCCCATTTCAAGAACAACTAGACAGGTTAAATTAACCTAACACTCACAGATACCTTAATCCCTTTTTCCATATAGCTATGCAAACTGGGGAGGCAGAGGATACAGATACAAAAGACACCCAAGTTAAGGCATATAGATAAGTTTTCTCCCCCATGAAAAGACAATGTGGCACTCTACACTTGAATATGTGGTAAAAGCAGTTATATGTACTATGACATACAACCCCCACTCTAGCTGGCAACATATATACTCAACATGCTACATACAGTATAATTTCCATTTTATTTTATTCCCCAGAGAATATTTCTTCAGTCCTTAAGGGTTTACCTCCTTACATGGGCTTTGGCAGAGGTAATGGGGTAGCACCCACAGGTCTAAATCGGGGTGGGGGTATTTGGTCCTTCTGGGCTTCACGGGAACAGTTCCTGACTACCACGCTGTGAATGGCACAACTCACACAGTAATGTTTCACATACAGCTTGGGAAGCACATACGCATCAAAGACACTCGCTTCAGATAATGGCTGAACAAATATGTTTTTGTTTCCAACACAATGTATACTTTAATCAAAACCTACGCGCAACTAGTTTGTTTTGAATGATGATCTTAATGGCCTTTTCCTTGGGCATACATTGGGCGCAGTTGGTGCAACGAGTCAGCTGCACGTGGCCATGGCCCTTTTTGGCTTGACCATTGTTCCTTCTTTTCTTGGTCATCTTGGAAATGAGGACCCAAGAGAGCCTTTCAATTGTTATTAAATGCTAGTTATCATATTACTAAAATGAAAACAATTGTTAATAAAATTGCACACAGATTTTTAAGATTAACATCTTCACTTTTGTAATCAACATTGAATGTTGTTATAGGTTAAACACTTCTAACTTTATGTTCACATTATAACTTTAGAGGCTAATGTTCTGAAATTATTCTTTTGGGAGAAAAAAAACCCTCTTGTTTGTTGTTTACAAATAGGATGCAGGACAGAAAAGATTTGGAGCAGTTTCCTGTAATGTTTGTGGCATGCTTTACACAGCTTCAAATCCAGAAGATGAAACACAGCATCTGCTCTTCCACAACCAGTTTATAAGTGCTGTAAAATATGTGGTAAGTGGAATTCATGACTTCTAAAATGCAGAATCAGGTAATTAGGTCAGGATCTTAAAGAGGTGAACTGCTAAATTTAAGTCATTGAAACATTTCTGCTTTTAGGAAACGATAATATGTATGTATGTATGTATGTGTGTACACACAACACACACACACACACACACACACAAACAGCTTTGTAGTATATATACTGGCTTTTTAAAAACAAAGCCAAACATAAAACCGGCTAATTTGGCTGGTTTATGTTGTGGGATTATTTATTTAAATTACATTTTTAAAGTAGTTATTGCATCTCTTCTCATCTAACAAGTAATGCTGTTCAACTTGAGTATATTTGAAGTCTCCTTTAATTTTAATAATTATGAGCTATTTAATAAGTGTTTAATATTCAGATAGCTTGGCACTTTTTATTTGGGGGTTGATAGTGATATATGTATATTATACCACCAAATAGATGATGTTGTTGTTTTTTTTTACTTTGTTATCATGAGTTTTTCTTTATAAAATTAAAAAAGAAAAATTCTTGAAGGTGAAGACCTCAGAATTTGTAGAATACTAGGTAAAAGAATTCCACAAAGTAAATGTTTTAGTGTATATATTTTTAATGTATGTACATTTGAGGCATAATGGGTATTGTTTAATATTTGTTTCTGGAAATAGCAAAATTTTAAATAATTTTGAACCATTTTAGATATCTTGTGAAAAATAGTAATTTACTGTAATTGCTGTTTACCCATATCTGAAATGGAATCAATTTTTATTCTATACATGTTACCTTCAGTACTGTACACTCACATAATAAGACCTCCAGGATATCTGAACTGAGATCACCAATTCATTTCATATAGGCTTTTATACAAGCACCAGTTGTTGGATTAAAGATCTTTATTGGCTTCAGTTAAAGTTACAATCTTACCTTCGGTTGAAGGGTTCATATTCATTGTTTCATTTATCCAGTTACTTCTACCTAAGATAGGTGGGGTTTTCTTTTTGTGGTTCCCTACTGTAGTAACCCTTTATATTCTTTATTTCGTCTGCCTTTTCCACACACACACACTCCTACCACTTAACTAAATAAAACATTAGGTATGTGGACATAGAATATCTATAGCTTAGATGTTGATTTATCATTCGAAATTTGTACTTTTCCAATTTGACTACATTAATGTCCTTACAACTTGAAAAGAAAAATAGTTCTATCAGGTACCTAAATTATAGAATACTTCTGGGGCAAAATTATTTCAGTTTATTTTACATACATGAATCTGGTAGAAGTTAGTTTAAATGAGTTCTCAGTTTACATTATATGATTCTTGTCATCAGTTTCCTAAAACTATAAAGAGATTAGGTTTAAATGGCTTGATTCTTCACCTTAAAGGACATTCTTAATTTCTGAGAGAAACAGTAAAGAAATCAGTCAGGAAATATGTCCTCTGCTCTCCACAGTACCAAGAGAAGTTGGCTTATGGAACAAGGTGGAGTCATCACCTACTAAACAAATTGCAGCTCTTGCAAAACTAAAGCTGTGTAGTAACTTAGGGAAGATTGATTTTTGCCCCACCCTCCCTACTCCCCCCCTTTCCCCTTGATGGGACAGAGCTATTGGTTTTTTAAAATTTATTTTTGAAATAAGCTCATGAGAAGGAATTGAGTTTAGCAGTTGGTCATCCTTTGCTAACACTGAGGTCAGTATTCTTATCTTTTGCTGTTTTGAAATGTAGTCTAAGGTAGAAACTCCTCCAAAACATTGTAGCATTGTTTTTAGTGTATGGAGGGAAGGAAAAAAACATACCTATATTAAAGATGTTCTGCTGTGATCACAACTATGGATTTTAGGCTGTGACATTAAACATTTATTGGGCACCTAGTATTGTGCCTTTGCATTCAGCACTCTTTTTTTTTTCTTTTTTATTGAGGTACAGTTGAGTATGAAGCACTTTCTTTTTTCTTTCTTTTTTTTATTGGGTAATGTTGGGGAACAGTGTTTTTCCAGGACCCATCAGCTCCAAGTTGTCCTCAGTCTAGTTCTGGAGGGCATAACTCAGCTCCAAGTTCAGTTGCCGTTTTCAGTCTTTAGTTGCAGGGGGTGCAGCTCACCATCCCATATGGGAATTGAACCTGCAACCTTGTTGTTGAGAACTTGCGCTCTAAGCAACTGAGCTATCGGGTGGCCCCTCAGGAAGCTCAGTGGCAGCTCATTGTCTTCAGTCTAGTTGTGGAGGGCGCAGCTCACCAGCCCATGTGAGAATTGAACTGGCAACCCTGTTGTTCAGAGCTCGCGCTCTAACCACCTGAGCCATCTGGCCGCCTCTGAAGCACTTTTTAAGTGTTTGACAAAACATCTAATTTTTTTAATGCCAATTTTATCTGTTGTGTATGTTTCTCGGAGAGAAGCACATAGAAAAGAAGTCATTTGGTCTCTGGCTTTAATTCATTTTAAATAGACAGTGTTCAGGGACTGGAAATAAAGTTTTGTTCTATTTAAGACTATTTAAAAGTAGAATAAATTTCAATATATGGTGATGGAAAGAGAGAACTGACTCTGGGTGGTGAACACACAGTGTGATATATAGATCATTTATTACACCTGAAATCTGTAACTTTACTAGCAATTGTCACCCCAATAAACTTTAATATAAAAAAAGATAGAATAAATTAGAACAATGAGTTTTACTTTTTAAGTTTTAATCAAATATTCTCTAGAAAATAAGCAGCTTTTCCTTATGGTAAAAATTTTCCCTTAGTAATAACCAATGACAGTTAAAAATGGCTAAAGACCTGTTTTCAAAAGATGTAAATAGTATTTAAATTATATAGTCATGATAGAAATTGATGCCCATAGAACCCATTTTGACTGACTAAATATTTTCTTTTTCTTATCCTCTTTGGTTTGTACTGGGGGAGAGAGTGAAGGTGCTCTCTTTCTTTATTCCTTCACTTTACCCCATCTGCCTCATTGACATTATTTGAGGAAATGCATTTTATCTGACTTATTAGAAACTATTTAGGAAGGAGCCTCTTAATGCTTCAGGGGGAGCCTGTACTCTGAGTTAGATCTGGGAACACTTCAGTTTTTGTTCATGCACTAAGGTACTGTTTCCGAAAGGTGTGAAGAGAAATCCCCCTTAGAACACTGAGCCATGTTGCCAGGCCAGGAACCTCTCCAGAACTAAGCTGTATTTTGAGCTCCCCCTCTCTTCTGCTTTCTCCCTTCACCCCCACTCCGGTGCAAGCCGTTGTTTCTCAGTCTAGTTGTGGAGGACACAGCTCCCTGGCCCGTGCTGGTATTAGGAGCCTTGCGCTCCCCCCTCCCCTGGCTGAGGCAGTCGGTAGCTGGTCATCGGTGGACCGCTCACAGCAGCTCACAGCAGCTCTAGCCACTGTGGGCAACACGCAGCAGCCCCGCTCCAGGGAGAGCTGTTGTTCACAATCTTAGCTGTGGAGGGCGCAGCTCACTGGCCCATGTGAGAATCAAGCTAGCGACCTAGGTGTTAGGAGCATGGCGCTCCAACCACCTGAGCCACTGGGTAAACCCCTATTTTGAGCTTTTAGTAATACAGGAGAGGAGTACTGTTTGGGTTGTTTGCAGAGAAGCTCCTAACTTAGTCCTTTTTTCCTCTATCCTTTCTTATCTCCTTTGAAATAACATCTGATAGCTCTGTGGAGGGCCCTACTCTCAGGGTATATGATATGCCCTTGCCTTCAAGTTTAGGAACAAAGCCTGAAAGAAATGAAAAGTTAATTAACAATAAAAGATTAAGTAACTATTAAAGCAATAAATCAGTATTAACTATTAAATCATAAATTAGCTTTGCAATTTTGAAGTGATAATTGCTAGCGCAGTGATCAGAAGAGGGGGTTTGTTTTCATGGGTGAAGAAGAGTTACGATTTGATTTTTTAAAAATTGGACATAAGATGGTCACGTATGCTTGATAGCATTGTATAACTAATGAGAAAGCTTAACATCCTGTGGGGAATAATGAGATCTTTTTTTACTGAATCAGGTTTTTGTAGGTAATAAGACTAGAAGAATGAATTAAATCAGATTGTGATATTTTGATTTTGAATGCCATGTGAACTTTTTTCTGTTTTAGATGTTGAAGAATTTTGAACATTGTGAATCATATAGTTAAGTTTAAATAATGTTGAAATAATATTTTGGTGGCGTATAAGGAGAGAATGTTGAAATAATATTTTGGTGGCGTGTAAGGAGAGAATGTATGAGGTGTTTGTAATACTTAGTTACTCATGGCATTGGTAGAAATGGGGAAAATATTTATGACAAGGAAAATTTTTTTTCTTTTTATTATTATTTTTTTAATTTTAATTTATTAGCTTCAGGTGTACAAGACAAGGTAATACTTAGACGTTCATCATTTATATCCCTCACACTGTGAACCCCCCTCCCCCATCCACTATCCCTCCGACCTCACACCGAGCCATCACATTATATATATGTAAAATTATAGTTGGCATTCATTAATGTTTAGCTTCTGGTGTACAATGCCATGATCAGGCATCCACAGTATCCCTGAGGTGGTCTCCCAAATAGGACGCCTGTCCATCGGATACCCAACAAAATCTTTACAACATTATTGAATACGTTCCCCAAATTAATTTTCAAAAAATCCTGAGGCCATCTTGTGGTTACCAGCTGCTTCCTAATCCCTTCACCTTCCCCTTATCCTCCCCCCCACCCCTGCCCATCTAACAACTCTCGGTTTTTTCTTTTTGTCCCCAAAACTGTTTCTGATTAGTTCATTCACATATTCTTTTCTTTAGATTCCGCATATAAGTGAGATCATATGGTACTTGTCTTTCTCTTTCTGATTTATTTCACTTAACATAATGTTCTCTAGATCCATCCATATTGTTGCAAATGATAAGATTTCTTTTTTCTTTATGGCTGCGTAGTACTCCATTGTATAAATGTACCACAGCTTCTTAATCCAGTCATCGACCGATGGTCATTTCGGTTGTTTCCATATCTTGGCTGTTGTGTAAAGTGCTGCAATAAACATAGGAGTGCATACAGATTTTTGAATTGGAGTTTTGGATTTCTCCGGGTAGATGCCTAGGAGTGGAATTACTGGATCATAGGGTAGTTCCATTTTCAGATTCCTGAGATACCTCCATACTTTTTTCCATAGTGGCTGCACTAATCTGCAATCCCACCAACAGTGCACTAGCATTCCCTTTTCTCCACATCCGCGCCAGCATTTGTTGTTTGTTGGTTTATTGATGATAGCCATTTTGACTGGGGTGAGGTGGTATCTCATTGTGGTTTTTATTTGCATTTCTCTGATGGTTAGTGAGGTTGAGCATTTCTTCATATGTCTTCTTGCCTTCTGTATGTCCTTTTTAGAAAAATGTCTCCTCAAGTCCTCTGCCCATTTTTTAATTGGGTTGTTTGTTTTTTTGGAGTTAAGTTTTTTATAGATTTGACAAGGAAAATTTTGAAGAAAGATTTGATAGAACCCTCATTGGCTACAGAGTTGCACTATCCAGTATAGTAACACTAAACATAGTGCTGTTCCTGTTACACTAGTCAGTGCTCAATAGTCACATTACTAGATGTGGCTGCTGTATTACTGTAGATGTAGAACGTTTTTGTTGTCACAGAGAGTTCTTTTGCACAGTGCTGCGACAAAGCTGACTGAGGGAACCTGTGATCCAATAATCCTTAATTTCTTTTCTGTGAAATTTGGATACAGATGAATTTACTTCTGTAGACTTTTTGTATCTTCCTTTTGAAGATGATTAGGAAAAAGAGGAAACTGAGTATTAAAGAAAAGAGAAGTAAATAGTAGAGCAGGAATAGAGATTTAAAGTCTTGAGCATGGAAAGGAATCAAGCAAAACAGCCTTGGCCCTTAGAACTGTATTTTGGCATCATTGGGGAATAGGGAGCTGGTATTTTTGTAGGAGGGACTCAGAGCCAGGTCAGAGAATTTGGTCTGAGTTGCATTGAGTTTCCCAGCTTAAAGGTAAGGCTGTGATAACCTGTTGAAAGTAGAGAAATAGTCTTTAGAAACAGATAAGAATTTGTTGCATAAAAATTACCAAACATTTGATATTTCAAGTTTTTGTTTCTGTCTTCCCTGACCCTCATTTTCCTTTTTCTGCTTCATTATGTCTTAAAGACTTAGAATATTTTGGTATTTAAATATAGGATGAGAGCAGCACTTCCAAATCTTAATCAGAAAGTAATTCTGTTTTGAGATGGGGGGAGCCATATAATGGATAAAAAAATGCATTTGGAATAAATATTACATGCACCAATTTTTATATTTTATTTTTTTATCTGTTTTTATTGGTTTTATTAAAGTCTGATATTTAGAAAGGACTTTTACAAAATGTGTAAAGTTTATAGAATACAGCTAATATATAATTTTTAACATAATTTCCAGTGGAATTATGTAAGACCAGAGTATATTCTTTCATTTACTTATGCCAACTATTTTTTAAAAATATTTTTTTGACAAAACAATTATTCTAGGTATACAACATTTTTATTCTTTTTAAACTTTTATTTATTTTAAGCGTGTTTTTCCAGGACCCATCAGCTCCAAGTCAAGTCGTTGTTTCAGTCTAGTTATGGAGGGTGCAGTTCATAGTGGCCCATGAGGGGATTGAACCGGCAACCTTGATGTTCTAACCAACTGAGCCAATAGTAGGCCGCCCCTACATTTTTAGAAAAAGTTCACAAACTCTTGGAGGGAAATCCTGTAACGTTATCTAGTGGCAAATAACCTTTCCAATCTGTTTTCTCTTTTTTTCCTATACTCATTTTTTATCGCAAGCTGAAAACTTCAGAGTAAGCTTTCAGTTTTCTTTTTACTACACTCCTTATACTCAATTCATTAGTAAATCTCACCTTCAAATTAGATTTCAAGCCCTCCTATTTTTGTCATGTCCACTGCTACCGCTCCGATCCAAGCTGCCATCATTTCTTGCTTGGACCGTTTGTGTAATGCTCTCCTAACTGATGTCCCAGCTTCCATGTTTCCCTACAGCCCTTCTCCACATTTTCCACAGCAGTCTTTTAAAAACTTAAATCAGATTTTATCCTTTCTTTATTTAAAATTCTCTGATGAACTCTCATCAGACTGAATCAAGTCCAGGGTATTTACTGTGGCATCAAGGCTCCACACTCGACCTTTTCTAATCTCATCTAACACTCTTGCGCTTACTTGCTGTACTCCTTTCATATAGCTCTTCCTTCTGTTCTTAAACCATTCCAACGATATGGCATTCTTAGTGTGATTGTACTTTACCTTTTTTTCTGGAGTATTCTCTCACATCTTCACATGCTGGCTGTCTTCATTCAGGTCTTACAGTCTCAGAGATGCCCTCCTTGACCCTGAAGAAAATAGCTCCTTCTGCCCCGTCTCTATCTGTATTTTATTTTCTTTAGATCACTTACCACACTCTGAAAATTTGTTGTGTATATTTCCCACTGTTGTAGAAGCTTTGTCAAAGCAGTTTTTGATAATCTGTTTGTCTTGCTAAAGAGCTCCTGCCAATGAGCAGGGCCTCAACAAATAACGTTGCATTAAAGAGCGAATTTTAATCTGAAGCCACAGAACAGTGGTGAGTCTCAGTTATCTCATAAAAATGAAATTAAACCAGAAGATTTCCCTGGGCATTGGCAATTCTGTTTGTTTATATTAAATCATTGGGAATTGCTACTATAAATATCTTTTGGGACATGGAGCATTTTGTGTATATTTGATACAAGTTAGGTAAAATAATTATTAGTAAAGTACTTCAAAATATGTAAAGCAAACCAAATTTGAATTGATTGGGGCAATTAGAGGTTTATTAACTAGATTTGCTTATAAAATTATATACCTGACTGAATTTAGGTGCTAAAATGGTTCATTCTTCATGAGAAAAATAGTGTAAGTAATTTAACTCTGTTTCTTACTAAGATATAAAAGGTTACCGTGGGTCATTTTATGCCAGTGGTTTGTGTTTAAAATTTTCTGTAAGATATATATTCTTTTATGGATGAAAATAATGTTTCTAATCCTGTCACAGGATGTTCATCTTTCAGAGTTTCAATTTCTCTGCTGAAATCCTACTTTTCACATAGTTTGATCATTTTGTCTTTTAAAATCTTTAACACATTTACAAGAGAAAATTTTAAGTTCTTTTCTGATGATTCAAACATCTGGGTCATCACGGGGCCTGTTTCTCTCGACTTCTTTCCTCTTGATTTTGGGTCATCCTTTTTCTATTTCTGTCCATGGTCTCATTAAGGGCTTTTTTTTTTTTTTTTTAAATAGACTTTATTTTTTGGAGCAGTTTTAGGTTCATAGCAAAATTGAGCAGAAAGTAGAGAGTTCCCATATACCCCCTACTCCCACATAAGCTCAGTATCCCACACCAGAGTTGTGCATTTGTTCCAATTGATGAACCTGCATTGACAGATCATTATTATCCAGAGTCCTTAGTATATATTAGGATTCACTCTTCCATGGGTTTTGAAAAATGTATAATGACATGTACCCACCATTATTGTATATAGAATAGTTTCATTGCCCTAAAAATCCTCTGCTGTCCATCTTTTTGTCCTTGCCTCCCTCATAACTCCCGGCAACCATTGACCTTTTTACTGTCTCTATAGTTTTGCCTTTTCTAGAATGTGACATAGTTGGAAGCATACAGTATGTAGTTTGTTTAGATAGACTTCTTCACTTAGTAATGTGCATTTAAAGTTACCCCATATCTTTCATGGCTTGATAGCTCATTTCTTTCTAGTGGTGAGTAATATTTCATTGTGTGGCTGTACCACAGTTTATCCATTCGCCTACTGAAGGAGATCTTGGTTGCTTCCAAGTTTTGGCAATTACGAATAATGCTGCTATAAACATCCCTGTGAAGGTTTTTGTGTGGACATAAGTTTTCAGCTTTTTACAAATGCCAAGGAGTGTCATTGCTAGAATGTGTGATAAGAGTATATTTAGTTTTGTAAGAAACTGCTAAACTGTTTTCCAATGTGGCTGCACCATCCTGCATTCCCACCAGCAATGAATGAGAGTTCCTTTTGCTCCTCATCCTTGTCAGCATATGGTGGTGTCAGTGTTCTGGGTCTTGGCCTTTCTAATAGATGTGTAGTGGTATCTGATTGTTGTTTTAATTTGCATTTCCCTGATGACATGTGATGTGGACGGCTTTTCATACTCTTATTTTCCATCTGTGTATCATCTTTGATGAGGTGTCGGTTCAGATCTTTGGCCCATTTGTTTAATTGGCCCATTTTAAATTTGTTTTCTTATTGAGTTTTCAGAATTTTTTGTATATTTTGGATAACAGCCATTTATCAGATGTCTTTTGTAAATATCTTTTCCTGGTAAATATCTTTCCTGGACTAATGAAGTCCAGTTTATTCTTTCTTTCATGAATTGTGCCTTTGGTATTGAATCTCAAAAGTCATCACCATATCCAAGGTTATCTGGATTTTCTCCTTTGTTATAGTCTAGGAGTGTCATGGTTTTGCATTTTACATTTAGGTTTGTATCCATTCTGAATTAATTTTTGTAAAGGGTATATACACATATGGTCTTTGTCTAGATCCTTTTTTTCGTGGGTTGGGGGCCTGTGGATGTGTAATTGTTCCAGCACCATTTGTTGAAAAGACTATCTTATGTGCTTTACTGTTACTCCTTTATCAAATATCAGTTGACTGTATTTATATGGGTTTGGTTCTATACTTTCCATTCTGTTTCATTGATCTATTTGTTTTTTCTTTCACAAATTTCACATTGTTTTGATTACTGTGGCTTTATAGTAAGTCTTGATGTCAGGTAGTGTCAGACCTGTGATTTTGTTCTCCTTCAATATTGTGTTGACTATTCTCTTTTGCTTCTCCATATAAACTTTAGAATCGGTCTGTTGATATCCACAAAATAATTTGCTGGGAATTTGATTGGGATTACATTGAATCTACAGATCGTTGGGAAGAACTGACCTTTTGACAATATTGAGTCTTCCTACCGTGTTTCCCTGAAAATAAGACCTAGCCGGACAATCCGCTCTAATACGCCTTTTGGAGCAAAAATTAATATAAGACCCGGTCTTATATAAGATCCGATTTTATATTATAGTAAAATAAGACCAGGTCTTATATTAATTTTTGCTCCAAAAGATGCATTACAGCTGATTGCCTGGCTAGGTCTTATTTTCGGGGAAACACAGTATCTGGTCTGATAAGTTTTTATTGGAGGTTGGACGTTATTTATAAAAGAACGGTCAAGACTGAAGTAGATAATGCACCTTCCTCCCACCAACCAAAAGAGCTTTCCTTTTCTTCTGTCAGGCAGCTGGTAAGGGGCTGATGTCTTAGTTGTAATGAGGAATTGAGATGGGTTGAAATTTCATTCATTTTGGGTTTTAATATCGAGAGTTTGGGATCAGATGCCTCTCTCCAGCAGAAATTAAGGATCTAAACTCTACAGGACACAAATCTCTGTATACTTTTCAGCCCAGCTTGGCAGATGTCCCATGGGAGAGAATTGATGGAGGATTATCTCTGTTGGGAGCTTCTCTAGATTTCAGACTGCCATGTCCACCTTACTTATGACCATAAATATTTGATTGTCTCAGCACAGGAGACTCTTCTCTACATCTTCTATCTGTGGTCTTAAATTGTGAGAAGGCACTGAAAAATTTTTATTATATATTATTGTATTACCTGAAAGAAAGAACATTTAAATACTTCCTGTTTAACATTTTCTTTTAAGGGCATTGGATTCTTCAAACTCTTTGTGGAGGAAATTTTCACATTCTTTTCCTTAAAATTTTTTTAGGTGAATTAAAGGATAACCTTCAAGGTTTTGTTTTCAAACTTGTATTTTTTTAAAATGTATAAAAGCAGTGTATGTACCTGGAAATGACAATTGAACCAGTATTGATTATAAGGTATAAAATGAAAAGGAAAAGCCTCCTTTTCCCCTACCCTATTTCTAGTCCCATTCTCCGATGATTAAGCACTTTTGTCTGTTTCATTGTTTCTAACATAACTAAATAAATCAATCTATGCATGTGTTGCTTATATATATCTCAAGCTATACATAAATGTGTTTGTGTGAAATTTTCTTTTTTCTTCCCAGTTTTTATTAGTCATATTTTTATGTTTAGTTCTGTTAGTTGCCTTTAATTTTAATATTTATAATTTACATTTGACTCCTTGATGCTTGCATTTTTCCCATCTCTACCTTCCAATTTCTTGGTTGTAACTAAGTATTGTGTTTTATAAGTACTAACTTATTTAATTCACTGTAACCCAGTGAAGTAGTTTTCATTCCTCTTTATGGGTTGCAAAATTAAGGCACAGAGAGGTTAAGTTCTTGGTTTCTTAAATAGAAGCTTTAGTCCTTCTAGCATGCTCCAGCTTTTCAAAAATAAATATTTATTGGATACTTAATTTACTATGCTATGAGTGTGTCAGAGTCTTGGTGCTTTTGGAGCTAATGTTCTGTGTAGTATGTCTCATTTTAGACCTTGGTGGTCTAGTCATCCTAAATCCCAGATTCTTGTAGTTTCATTAATCTTGAATCAAAGAGAACTGGTCTTAGGATACAAGATTTACCATAACAATTTTGCTAGAGGAATCAAAGTTTTAGGGGTTCTTTAAATATTGCAGAGAACCAAAGAAGTATTACTGAAAGAGATCCTGCTGTCATAGCATACCTAAAAATGAAATGTCCGTAAACACTTACGGAATTGAGTCAGATTTGTCTAAAATAAAACTTAAATTCATGTATATATTCTTTGATTCCTAATTCACTTAATGAGTAAAAAAAAAAAACTGCCAAGGGACTTTTGTTTTTCTGAATACCTTCTTTCAAACTATGACAATTTAAACAGGTTGGTTTGTTTTTAGTGGTTAAGTAATTCAAAATGGGAAACTATAATCTGGAAATACTATAGTGATAATAAACATATCTAACAGATTTGAAGGTTAACTTTATATAGTATTGTACTTAGATCAGTTATATCATTTATGCCTTGTTGACTGAACATGGATCAATGTTTAAGATATTTTCATAGTTTTTTAAATTCCCAGAGAAATTTTTTGGAGTAAATAAATTGATACCAATTAACTTATTTTACATCTAGGAGAAATAACAATAATAAATGACATTAATTAAGGATTTCCTGTAAACCAGAGGCTGATCTAAGCATTTTATCTGTATTAAACTCCTTTAATTCTTTTAGCAAATCATGAAGTAGTTACAATTAATTTCTAAATGAGGAAATAGGCAGAAAGAAGGTTATGTATTTTGCCTAAAGTCATATATACGCATATAGCTAGTATGTAATGGATTTGGCTCTAGAGTCCTCGAGTAATAAACTAGGTTTTTACTATTTTATTTGAATTTCAACAAAATATATTTTGTGTAAAATATAATTTAGCTCATAGAAATAAATGGACCTCAGACACTTTTAAACTTTTAAAGTCCTCTCAGATAATCTTTAGTGTGCTCTTTTGAATTTTTAACAGTACAAAGATTTTGAGTGATACTTGACACATTTTAGAACATTATTACATTTCTAATTGGAAATTAAAACCCATCTTTGACATATTTTTGCCATTGTACATCTGGCCTACATACAGCTGCCAAATTCATCTTCATTAGGTTCAACTATAGTTATGAAATTTGGCTGTCTAAAACCTTCCTTAATTTCTCCCTATTGGACCCAGGCATTTGTGTCCCTCTGCATTATGATTCTTGTCTGTCCTCCTGGATGTATTTCTAATAATTTCCTTATAAATTCTCATCTCTATAAGCAGAATTGATCCATTCATTGTCTTGTGCATGGCTCATAATTTTCTGCTTCTGTTTTTTTAGTTCATAACATTCCATCACCAGGAATGCCTTTCCAATTCTCATCTGTATCCCTCAATCCCAGGGCAAATACCATCTCTTCTGTTAAAGATTTTTTTATTCCTCTTTAATCCCAATAAGGATTTTCTCTCCTTCTCTTAAAATCACTGTAACACTTTGCTTATATTATTTTTGCCTTCTTTTCGAGGTCCCTGCTTCAATTTCCTAACAGCTTTTTTGAAAATTAAATACATTAAATATGTACATTGATTGTAAGACTAATTCTGGATTCAGAAACATTGAAGTATAACAAGAAACTTAACTAGAAAGATGTCTTTTTTTTCGTGAGCCACTTGCTCGTTATATGACCATAGCAAGTTATCCAACTTACCACTTCAGTTTTTTAAAAATTTTTAAAAAGTGAACAAATAATATATTGGGGAAATTTTTTTCAAGGCTCATTTTTTAAATTCAAACATTTATGAACTATTTACTGTATTCCAGGACTTACAGGGGTTTTAAAAAATAATAATTAAAAACATACAGTTCTTACCTTCATATAAGATGACAGGTTAGTGTGAGGGACAAGATAGGTAAACGTATTTAAATGGTATGGAAAATGCTAGAGTAGTAATACATATATGATACTGTCTGAACATAGAGGAGGGATCTCTGGCCAAGATTAGAAAAGTGAGGTTAACACCCGAGTAGAGTCAGAAAGGACAACTAGGAGTTCCCTTGTTCCCAGAATGGTGTAGAGCAAAGGCATATTGGGCCAGAGAGATTGTACGTGCAAAGGTTGGGAGATTTTAAGTATTTCATTATGAGCCGTGACTGTATCAAACTTCAAGAAAAGAGGCTTGAAGAGGTAGGTGCGGGGCTGGATCATCAATGACCTTGTAAGGCACAAAGGTATGAAGGATTAAAAAACCAAGAGGAAAATGCTTAGTAACCATAATGATGATAATAGGAGTTATTCATTGGGCACTTGTTATTGTGCTAGGCACTGTGCTTAATATTTTATAGTGTTTTCTCAGCTTCTCAATAGTTCTGTGTTGTAGTCGTTTTTATATCCATCTTGTAGGTGAGGAAACCAAGGCCACACAGTTAGGAGGTAGCAGAGCCTGGATTTGAATCTAGGTCTTTCTGATTTTTAAGGCACTCTTGACATTTATGCTGCACTTCCTAGATCGGGGGTGTCACACGGTAGGTGCTCAGTCCATATTGCATGAGTTGACAGAAGTTTTAAATCTAATTTCCATTTAATTATTTAATGTTTTGAATATTTTCAAGTTCAGTAAAATCACACTGACTAGAAACACATCTTTATCATTGTTGTTAATACAATATTAATTTTGCAAAGAAATGTCGAAACATGCATTTAAAAACAGCTGCTTGGGATAAATATATAAATATATTGATACTTTCATTTATCATTTTATTAAAGTAGAAAAAATAGGAATTACAGATACGCTAAAAGGAAAAGAAATTAAATCACTCAGATAACATCTGATTGTATTTTGATGTTTATCCTTGCTGACTTTTAAAATATTCTTAAATATAAATATTTACATTCAAAATCCATTTTAACAAAATACTTTGTTTTCAAGAGTCTATAGTTTCTTTTTCTTAAGTAGTTTTTCTGCATTTTTTTATGCTTTCTGCCTATTTAATGTCAAATGAGCGTGTGACTGAATTTTGAATGAGCTATCTTAATTTACTTTCATTTCTAAAGACTTAAGATTTTAAAAAGAGATGGTTTTTTAAAATGTATTTCAACATATAATAGCTGTTGAACTAAAATGTCTGTTTTTCAAATTAATAATTGTTTTTAAGTAAAATTTGTATTGAAATAACAACATATAAGGAAAAGTACACAAATAATGAGTGCACAGTTCAGTGATGTATTTTTACGAAGTGAACACTCTTGTAACGAAACATTACTAGCTTCTCAGAAGCTATTTTGTGTCCCCATTACAATCACTGCTTTTCCCATCTCAGGTCTAACTGCTCTACCGACCAGATTAATTTTGCATTTATTTTTCCCTTCTAAATAAATAGTATTTGAGCAAACCTTGGGCCATTAGTAGTTTTGATGAAGGGTGATTTGTATTTTCCAAAATAAAGAGTTTAAACACACATACGCACACGTACAAGCACACGTACACGCACAAATCCCCATGTACTCATCACCCAGTTTCAACAATTAACAATTCATGGACAGTCTTCTTTCGTCCAACCTTCCCAGTTATTTTGAAGTGAACTTTAGGCATCATACTATCATTTTAGTAGATATTTAAAAATATGTATTTCTAAAAGATGAAAAGATTACTTTTTTATAAAAATGTTTTAAATATAACCACACATTTAAAAAATCAACTAATTCCTTAATATCAAATATTTCCCTCAGTGTTCAAAACTGCTCAAATATAATTATACTGTTTGTTTGAATTAAGGTCCATATATGACATTGGTTGGTATGTTTCTTAAATCTCTTTTAATCTGAAGGTTATTTCCCTATGTTTTTTTTTTCCTTGCAATGTTTGATAATTATCTTTAAAAGCTGGTTGTTGGTTTTATTTCTCAGGGTATTCTCATTTAACTTTTTATGAAAGTGATTAGTATGAAGTTTTAAAATTGGGTATAATTTATGTAAAGTTAAACTTATAGGTTGATGAATTGTATACATCAATGTGTATATCTATCCACCACCCAATGTATTTTATTTTTAGTTATCTTTTTTAAATGGAAAAAGAGGAACAATCCCCTCCATTATTTAGACTCTAAAGTTCAGAGTAACTGCAACAGCACGACACAACAAAAAAAATCATTGATTGCTATTAGGAATGTAAAGATTTCTGCTTTTCAGCAGCCGGATGGGTGAATTAAAACTGGGGTTTGGGAGAGCATTTGAGGTCTTGGTCCTTGGCATATGTGGTCAGTTTGGCTCAAGTAAATGCTTATAAAAATTTTTAAAAAAAGAAAAAGAAAATTGGAGTTTGGAAAATACTACTTGCTATCAGAGGGATATGTGTAACATGGTAGAACTAAAGGTGAGAATACTGTATTGGTATTCATATCTTGGCAAAAGACCTGTGGCTTTTTCGTTATTCCTCTGAATTGAATGTACCCTTCCTTTCAACTTCCCCATCTGCTTCAATTTCAAGCAGTAGACTTCATGTCCTCTAAATTCTCTAAAGTCAGAAGGATCATGTGATTATTGATTCCAGGGAAAAGTTAACTGCATTTGCAGCATATAAATGTCATGAGTATGTTATTTGACAGACATTAGCCAACTTGGTTCCTTCATCTTTCTTTGTCCACAATTTGAATTTATTATTGGGGACTTTATTATAAACTTGTGTTTTCTTAGAGTAGTGCATTGACGTTAGTTTGATACCAATAGGAATGCAGAATGGAAGTTACTAAGAATTGCGACTATGTTAGGAATCATCTTAATACAACCCTTTTAACTGCCCAGTGTGCTAGAGGTGATGACCACCATTTTGTCCATAACCTAGTTCAGGAAAGAGAATGAAAGTTCCAGTGATATTTGCCCAAAGTCATATAGCTAGTGATACCAAAAACGGATTTAAACCCTGAATTTTTACTCCAAAACTCTTAAAAAGTTTTCACTAAAATATGCTGTCTTCATGAATACTAGAAATCTAAGAAGTAGTAACTGTTCTTTTCAATTCCTACTTCTTAAATGTGTGCATGAAAAAGCAGAATCATATTTAAAATGTAAAATTATGTCAAACCCATTTGTGAGAAAATTTTCTTCATGAACATGCAAGTCTCAAGTTTTTTTCAAGAGAAAGTTTTGTACTAAAGTCAGTAAAGTAAAATAATTTAGCACCTGTGGTGCAATATAATGACATTAGACCAGTATTTTTGTTTTCAAAGATAATAGGAAAATAGCTTATCAGATTATCCTTAGATATTTAGTTCAGGAAGTATTACTTTCTTATAAGTTGGTGTTACTTAAATTTCTAGTTGTTTATTGAATTTGTAGTTTAATTTTTAAAATGAAAAGTCTCCATTTTCATTTTATGGAAAATAGATTTATTTTAAAAACGTTTCCTCAAAATAATGTATTAACATAAATTTGTTTTTAAAGAGGTGATATCTATAATGTCTTTATTCAGATTTGGATATAATTCAGATCTAGTTTCTAATTTGGAAAAAAAATGACTTCTATGACTATTGTTTCTGCTCCTTTCCTTCCTTCTTTTCAAATCTTGAGAACACTTTACCCATCGTAATCACCTGAATTTTGCTTTTACCTTTGGGTGTTCTGTTTTTTCAGACAAATTCTGATTTTAAATTCTTTAATCCAAATATCAAATTACTCCAAATGCTTGATATATACTATATATATCAAGCTGTTGCTAGACTTTTTGTCCCCAGTTAAGATCCTGCCCCTTTCCCAAAAAAACCGTTCTGGATTATTTAAGAAAATCAACCTCCTTTCAGACTTGCCATACTATTTTTAAAAAATGTAGTTGCCATTTTCTTGGTTTCGTTGAGCTTTTATATTCTTAAAAGTAACAAATCTCAGAAAGAAGGTGATGGTTTTCTCTCTTAGAAGTACATATTGCTTCTTGAAAGACTTTTTTATATAAAGTTGGTTGGGTAAGACAAATGGAACAACCCGTTAAGCTCATTCCTTCTATGCTTATTATTGACTTCAAAGCTCCTAGTTTTAACCTTTGGTTCAGTCCCAACCTCCTAGATTTAAGTGGCTTTTGTTTTGTTTTTTTTTTCATGCAGGTTCTGCTCATTAATCACCACGAGTGTGGATCTGAAGAAGAGTTTATTACCTCTCTTTTTTTGAGTATGTTTAACTTCAGATACACACAACGTAGCCTCTCCTTCCCTATTAGATTCTTAGAAGGTAGTTATATTTTTATAGTCTCCTTCTTGTGACTTTGATAGTTGTGATCAATAAGAATAAACACTTATTCCTTACATATTGGACTACTGCATGCAAATCAGTTCATTTAAAACCTCCTGGAGGTCTTTGGCATGCCAGACATAAAACCATGAGTGTTTGTGGAGGTAACCATGTTCCAAAGAAGTAAGAGTTTAATTCTTTTATCATGAAACTGGGAGAGTTATCCTTTAGGTTCTGGGAATCACTGACTTTAAGGGGTTGCTTTTGGTGTGTGAATTAATTTAAAATGGGAAATGATAAATTAGAAATATTCTTGTGGTATCTCTGAGTGAGTAGTATAAAGAAATTAGCTTGCATTGTACCTATTCTATGCTTAACAAAATAGCTTATTTATCTTGTCATTAAACATTAATGAGCACATATTTTTCCATGTTTGCAATTTTTAGACACATTAGTGTGTTTTTCTTGTACGTGAATATGATGAATGAAATGTACATAAAATTCATTTTTTTAAAAAAATATCTAGGGCTGGAAGAAAGAAAGAATTCTGGCTGAATATCCTGATGGCAGGATAATAATGGTTCTTCCTGAAGACCCAAAGTATGCCCTGAAAAAGGTAAATTTCTAGTGAAATTTCATGTAGAATAGGCAAATTTGCAGCTGATTTTAAGAGAATAATGCATTGCTAGCGCAGCGCATTTAAACACCAATTCTGAAAACAAGAAAATAAGTGTTTAAAGAATACAACTCAACCGAAAAATTATGCTTAAACTTTGTGGTGTGTCTAGCAAATGTGAAATGAATTTTTAGTGAGTTGATCACTGTCCCGTATATATATATATATATATGTATGTATGTATGTATGTATGTATGTATATGTATATGTATATGTATATATGTATGTATATGTATATATATACATACATATATATAATATATGACATATAATAAAGATATATAATAAAGATATATAATAAAGATTTTTAAAAAAATCTTTTTAAAAAATTATATATACATACATATATAATATATATATGTATGTATGTATATATAATTTTTAAAAAAGATTTTATTGAAGAAGGGGAACAGGACTTTATTGGGGAATAGTGTGTACTTCTAGGATTTTTTCCAAGTCAAGTTGTTGTCTTTTCAGTTGTAGTTGTGGAGGGCACAGCTCAGCTCCAGGTCCAGTTGCCGTTAGTTGCAGGGGGCGGAGCCCACCATCCCTTGCGGGAGTCAAGGAGTCGAACAGGCAGCCTTGTGGTTGAGAGTCCACTGGCCCATGTGGGAATCCAACTGGTGGTCTTCGGAGTTAGGAGCATGGAGCTCTAACCGCCTGAGCCACTGGGCCGGCCCTGTCCCATATTTTATCAGTAATTTTGAGTGATGGTATAGAAGACATGCTAGTTAATAATGCCACATAAGTGATTTCAATAATTAGAATTAAAATCTGAATCATAATTTAGAAAATTAAAATTAATAAATACAAAGTTTCATTCTGAGAGATTTCTAAATAAAAACTTACTGCAGACGGGGATCCAGTAGTAGGTCATAGTAATCCTGAAATTAAACATGAGGCAGTCATAATGTTAAGAGAAAAAAGATGTATTCTGGTTTATAGATAAAATGTAGAAAACTTAAAATCCTTATATCTAGGGTGAACCAAGTTTTAGTCCAATTTAGAATTCTATACTTTTAAGGGTTCACAGAAATGAACCAGAGAGAGAATGATATCTGGAACCATTTTATTATATAGAGTGAGTATCTTAAAAGACAAGAAACCATAAGATAAATTTATTTTTAAATAATTCATTAATTACATTTCGAATAATATACTCAAAATGTTTTTCAATCTCCAGATACTTTCAGAATTGCCTCATGATGTAAAGCAGTGGGTCCAGCTGTTCATCTGAAAAACTTAATTACACTAGAGTGTGTCCAAAATGTCTAGAAATACAAGGAAAATAATTTATTGTACTTTTTTTATATTAACAGTTGGGCCTCTTTAAATTTAGGAATACTTCACCTGAAGTGGAGATTGAAGGAAAACACTTTGAACCGATTATTTTGAAAATTCATCTAACGTTCTACTTAAAGTTTATCCTGGGTTCCTGACTTTTCAGATAATACTGAATATGTGACTGGACAATCCCAGACACCCAAATAAGCCCCCATACTACTGCTGCCTAACAAGTATAGACTGTAGCATTTAAGAGTGACGTGTAAACATGGCCCCCGTCTTGTACTTGAAACATTGATCCTTGCACAAAAACAAATATTTGTTGAATTAATGTTCGATTAGTGATTGACTAAATGAAAATTAAATTATGGAAGTTTTGGAATTCCAACTACGATCATTTGGAAATGCACAGTGGAAACTTTGCTACACTAACATATGTGACATCCAGACTTTATTATTACTAAGAATCCTCAGGAAATGCGAATTTCCTCATTTTAGTTTCTCAGGATAAAGTCTTAGTAACCTATAATTCAGTTTGGTACTAGTTAGTAACCCATAACAGGTTAAAAATTAAAATCTAGGCAATTGTGAGTAATTTGTCTTTAGGAACCAAATCAGGAGTTGTATTGTGAAAAACTGTTCCAGGACTAGAAAGATTTGAGTTTTTATTACTGAATAAGGGATATAGTATTCTGCATGTCAGAGGTATGGATACTTAACTCTCTTAGTGGTTATTTACATTTTTAACTTAGTGACACAAATTCATATTTATTGGGCTGAGTATTTGCAGATTATTTTTTAACTGGGGAAGGAACTAATGTTGAAGTGCCTATAAAAATCTCGACTATGAATGCCTATAAAAGTTTGAGCTTGGGCGGCCAAATGGCTCAGTTGGTTAAAGCACGAGCTGTTAACAAGGTTGCCGGTTCAATTCCTGCATGGGATGGTAGGTTGTGCCCCATGCAACTAAATATTGAAAACAACTGGATTTGGAGTTGAGCCCTTCGCAGATAGATTGAAGGACAACTACTTGGAGCTGATGGGTCCTGGAGAAACATACTGTTCCCCAATATTCCCCAATAAAATAAAATAAAAAAGGTAGAGCAATGCCTAGTCTAGACAACATTGGAGTGCCTGAGCCCGCCTAGAGCCAGTCACTTGAAAAAAAAAAAAAAAGTTTGAGCTTATACTTGACTTTGACCACCACAGTTCTAGAAGGTAAACTAGAAAAAGCAGTTTGATGCCACATTAACATTAGGGGTTCAAATGCCTGCTCCTTGGCTTTCTAGATGTCCAGTATCTGACATGGGAAAGTTACTTAACTTTGAATTTTATTTCTTCCATATGTAAAGGGAAGAACCATAGCCCTCCAAGAGATACTCGATTTAAGTAAGATAATATTCATGAAGTACTTTGCATAATGTCTGGCCTATAAATGGTTGATAAAGGAGTAAATATGTATTTCTTTCCTTTGTGCCCATTTCCATTTACTAATGAAAGTACCAGTTAAGGCTCGGGAAGAAAAGTACCTTCCTTGGCTGAGGTTCCAGTGAAGTTCTTTCCAGTTCGCAAACCCATGATGCTAATAGGAATCCTTAATATTCTTTTTGCCTATTGTAGGAGCTGTCACTTCTTTTGTTCCCTAGACACTGGGTTTGGTATTACTCTCTAGTTCTTCCCTCATTTTGCAAATTGGTCCTTAGGGCTTGAAAAACATTATTAGTTAACATAGTCATTCAAAAGAACTTGTTAGAGGATGTCCTACTTGGAATGATATACTCAACTTACTTAATTGAAATAGTATATTTGTACGTATATACAAATGCTTTCATTGTTAAAAAATACTGTTCTTTATTTGGCAGGTTGACGAGATTAGAGAGATGGTTGATAATGATTTAGGTTTCCAACAGGCTCCACTAATGTGCTATTCCAGAACTAAAACACTTCTCTTTATTTCTAATGACAAAAAAGTCGTTGGCTGCCTAATTGCAGAACATATCCAATGGGTAAGTGATTTTTAAAGTGTGCATATGTATTTTGGTGTTTAAAGAGTTTACTGCGTAATCTTGAATAACATAATCCTACTGAATTTATCAACATTTTATGTAAAGAAGAATGTGAATGCAAGAATTCCTTTGTGTAATTCTTTACTACAGTGGAGCTATATTTTCAGTGGTAATTAGTTTCTCAAGTATGTAAGATAAAAATTCTATAAATCAAAAGTACTGTTAAATTTTGTTCAGGAAGTTTCCATGTTGGATACTAAATGTAATGTCTTTCTCAGTCCCTTCAGCTCTAGAATAAATCAAGCGTTGGCAAACTATAGCTCCGGGTCAAAATCCAGCCTGTTTTTATAAATAAAGTTTTTTTGGTAACATAGCCACACTCATTTGCTTACGTATTATTTATGGTTTCTTTCACACTACAAAGACTGAGTTAAGTAGTTAACACAGACCAGGTGGGCTGCAAAGTCTAAAATACTATCTGGCTCTTTATAAAAAGTTGCCCACCTCTGGAATAAATCACCATGCTTTGGTTGAGCTGTAAATGAGGAGTTGGCTTGTGTTTAGGATCCAGATTGTACAGAAAATAGTAGAATCACAGTAAAAGGGATATGTTCACATTATAAGACTTAAGTAGTAACAACTTAAGAGACCAACTTAAGAGAAGATTCTGGACTCCCTAATCATGCTCGCTTTGAGGCATACCTTTGAGTTCTTTTTTCAGCTGAGTTCTTGCTGATGAATTCAATGCACATTGGATTTGACTTCTGTTCAGTTGATATCTTTTAGTATACTAACATTCGCCTGCAAATGTGCTTCATCATAAAATTTTCTATTAAAGTCAAAAGTCAAATAAGTCAGCATGAGTTGATTTCTGAATGTTTAGCTATTTTTTAAAGAAGATTCAGCCTGAAATGTATAGTTTTATTAATCTTGCTATTTATAACAAAATTAATTTAAATCAGTAGCTGGTAAGGTAGTTTGAGGATATAAATTTGATATAAATTGACTAACTCATAAAAAAGTTTGCCATACTGAAATTGAGTTAATTTTATACAGTGCAAACCCTTGTGTTTTTATTCTGGTCTACCTACTTCCAAAAATGACTTATAGAAGTGTTTATACTAGAAGATAGCTATGTCCTGCTTGCTTTTTTGTTATTGTTAATTCTTACTTGTGTTGTCTGATTGCTTTAAGTTTTATGTCATGTTCTATCAGAACACTGGCTGTGTTCTTTTTTGCATCTGGACTGGTAGAGGAGATGTATGTTTTTTAAAGTGATTTTTTTTTTTTAAGAGATGGGAGTGTGGGGAAAGGACCTTTCTAAATTCTTGATTACTCTGCCATCCTTAGTCCTAGTTCCCACACAGCTGTGAACCCCAGAACTATGGCAGCAAGCACAGTAGCAGTTGTTAATGACTGCTGAGTTCTTAACCATGTACTTTTTTTTCAAGAGGATATTAAATCGTTTATTGATTACACATGATAATGGATGATACACAAGCTTCATTGCCAGCTATAATTTTATCTGGTACCATAATTCAATTTAGATGTATTGCATAGGATGTGCCAACAATCATTAATCACTAAATAAACTTCAGACTCTGCTTGGACGACCCTTTTAATGGTGAGCTCCAGATCACCAACACAGTAACCGTCAGTTCAACTACACCAAGGTTTCTGAAGACAGTGGCTTCTGACTGAGCCCAAGCAGGTTGTAAAGAAATTTCAGATGGAACCTGGCATCACCCTGAAGGAATTCTAACTTCATACTGTTGGGGTAATTTACCAAGATGGCTTCAGAGTAGACTTTACACAGCACACTTAAAAAAAGATACATTTATTCAGCTCAGATTTAGCAATCACAGCATGGGTGCAAAAAAAACAAAACAGAAAACAAATCTACATTAAAACCCTTTGTTAGAATGGTTTACACTTTCCACAGAACAGAAACTAACCTGATATACAATTAGTCACAAATACAGCCCTTGAGTTTTTTTGCTCATACACATGAGTATTGTCTAAAACATATCTTCTTTGTAGCAGCTAGGCCCTGCCACCACTGTGCTTGGCTGAGTTCACAAATCTGTTGTAACCTGTAGCTTCCCTGTCACTTCTGGCTCTCCTCTCCTGCTAAGCTTTGTTTCCTGGCAGTAATTAATACCTTCTGCCATGGCCATAGCTACTGCTGCTGCTGGAACCACCACAGCCACCTTGGTTTCGTAGTTTGGCAAAGTATTGACCTCCACCACCATAGGGGCCAAAGCTTCTGCCTCCAAAGTTCCCTCCTTTCATGGGTCCAAAATTTAAAGATTGTTGTAATTGCCAAAATCGTTGTAGCTTCAGCCACCTCTAAAATTGCTTCCACCATTACCAAATCCATGATAGCCGTCTCCACTGCCACCATACCCTCCACCACCATGACTGCCACCAAAGCCACCTCAACCACGGAAGTTTCCTCCACGACCAAAGTTGTTATTCCCATCAACATCACTCCTCGACCACCACCGAAGTTTCCAAAATCACTTCGACCTCTTTGACTGGATGAAGCACTGGCCATCTCTTGCTTAGATCTGGCTTTTCTTACTTCACAGTTGTGGCCATTCACAGTATGGTATTTCTGAATGACAATCTTGTCTTACAGAGTCATGGGCATCAAAGGCTACAGAACCAAAGCCTCTCTTCTTGCCACTGTCTCGGTCAGCCATGATTTCCATCACTTCAATTTCCCCACACTGTTCAAAATCATCTCTTAGGTGGTGTTCTCCATTGTCTCCTTTAATACCACCCACAAACATCTTTTTCACAGATAAGTGGGCACCAGGTCTTTGAGAATCTTCTCCTGAGACAGCCCTCTTGGTTCCACAACTCCTCCATCCACCTTGTGTGGCCTTGCCTTCATGGCTGCACCCACCTCCACCATGGCATAGGAGACAAACCTGAAGCCTCTGGAGCGCTTGCTGTTTGGGTCTCTCATCACCACCCAGTCTGTGAGCGTTCCCCATTGCTCAGAATGGCTCCTCAGACTCTGATCAGTTGTTTCAAAGCCCAAACCTCTGATGAAGAGCTTTCACAGCTGCTCCAGCTCTTTGGGAGACTCTGACTTAGATGTGACGAGCACGGGAGCGGAGACTTTAGCAGTGCTTATTCAGCAGCGTCCACAGACAGAAAAAAGCTTACCATGTACTTTGCTGGTCCTTACAGTATGGGAGGTAGAGAAAACTAATATTCAGTTCCTATTATGGGTAAAGTACGTGACAAGGTGCTTTGTATGTATCCCCTTATTTAATTTCTCAACGATTCTTTGAAAGAAATGGATATTTCTGTTTTATAGGTAAGGAACCTAAAGCTTAATTAAGTAACTTCCTCTCATGGTCATGTAACTAGTTAAGTGAATTAGAACAACGTAGATCCAGGTCTATTTCCTCAAATGAGAACGAAAGCGTAAATGGTCTGCATAGTTTTTTAAAAAGCCAGACAAATGTAGTGACCTCTTTGTTAAGGTTAGTACTAGACGGTTGCTAAGTAATTTTCTCACTTTAAAATTTTTTTCCAATTTTGATACCTACAGGGCTACAGAGTTATAGAAGAGAAACTTCCAGTTATCAGGTCAGAAGAAGAAAAAGTCAGATTTGAAAGGCAAAAAGCCTGGTGCTGCTCAACATTGCCAGAGCCTGCTATCTGTGGGATCAGTCGAATATGGGTATTCAGCATGATGCGTCGGAAGAAAATTGCTTCTCGCATGATTGAATGCCTAAGGTAACTTGAATGTAATTCCTCAACTCCTTTTCAGTAGTTTAGGATTTAAGTACAGTTTTAGTGTAAAGACCAGCATGTAATTAATCTTAAATGTATAACCTTTATATTAATTTAAATTTTTCATAAAATTGTCAGTGTATTGGATCTGAAAGTACTTATTTTATATGAAGCTAATCTGAGAGGGAAGAAAGCACTGTTGGTTAAATATTATTAAATCATTTAAAATTACTTATTTGTAACTATGATTAGGCCAAAATAACGCATTTATTCAAACTGTGTTTGATATTGAAGAATTTTAAAGACTAACAAAAATAAATGTGGAAGTTTCTTGAGAGTTTAGCTTTTAGGACAACTTTTCTTAATTTATTAATATTATTTGTAAATTATCTAAATCTTTTACTAGCTTTTCTTTTTGCTTTTATCACTTGATCCCTTAATCAAAGATGTAGAGGAAAAGACTCAGACAAATTGCATGGTTTTATTTTATTTTTTGGTTGTTCTTTAAAGTACCTTTGCTTTGAAGGATTAATGGAGGAGGTTAAAATCAATCACATAAATGAGGTTTTTAGTTCAGTCTCTTGTTTTTGTTTATTCATAGAGTCCTTGTTGACTATCTGTAGGTATAGCTTTCAGAGTAATCCATCATTGTTTTAAGTGAGATCCTAAGGCTCTAGGAATCTCGAGCTTTAATGTGTTTTGGTTTCTCGCAGTTATTTTATCACTGAGTAGTGATTGAGTAGGGATCAGATCTGCCTACCCTTTCCATGACAAGTGGCAGGTCTGTTTTTAGCTCTTTCAGAACTAAACCTGGAAAATGGAGCTGATTAAATAATATCCTAAGTGAGAGTATGGCCCCTTCTTTTAAATCTTGTAAATTTAGGTTTCGTGACAAACATAAGATGGTTCTAGTTTATAAAAACATAAAACAGTATAGCCATTGTATTTGTTCTGTGATAGTGAGATCGCCACCATAATCTTCCTGATAAAGCACATAGAGTTTTTACTTTTTTTCATTTATTGATCCTTCATATGTACTCAGCTCACCTTGTTAAGACTATGTTACAAAAATGCTAATAGTAGTCTATATCCTGGCTAAATTAAAAATAATTTTTTAAAATAACAGCTGTATTGAGATATAATTACATAGCATAAAATCCATCTTTTTAAAGTGTACAATTAGTGAGGTTTTAGTATATTCAGAAGGTTCTGAAGCCATCACCACCATTTAATTCTAGGACATTTTCATCATTCCCCCCAAAAAACTCCATACCCATTAGCAGTCATGCCCTATTTTCCTTTCCCACAACTTCTGACAACTGCTAATCTACTTTTTGTCTCAATGGATTTGCCTGTTGCTGAACATTTCAGATAAATGGATATCTATAATATACAACTTTGTATGACTGGTTTTTTTCACCTAGCATGTTTTCAAGGATCATCCATGTTATAGAGTATATCTGTGTGTGCCCTTTCTTTTTTATTGCAAATAATATTCCACTGTGTACAGTGGTACCTCGGTTTTCTAACATAATCCGTTCTGGAAGACGGTTCGAGTTCTGAAACGTTCGTAAACAGCCGACAGCTAGGCCTCAGGATCTTGCACTCAGCAGAAGCCCCGTGACATGTTCAACTTCCGAGGTGTGTTCGAAAACTGAAGCATTTACTTCCGGGTTTACGGTGTTCGTAAACCGAAATGTTCGTCAACGGAGATGTTTGAAAACCAAGATACCACTGTATCTGTACCACATGTTGTTTATCCACTTACCAGTTGATGAACATTTGGCTTGTTTCCTCCTTTTGGCTATTATGAATAATAATGCTATGAACATTCATGTATAAACATTTGTGTGTTTTTATTTCTCTGGGAAATAGAGAAATATTTGCATGTTTTTATTTCTCTTACTTATACTTAGTAAGTATACTTAGTATACTTGGTGTATACTTAGGAGTAGAGAGTCTCATTGGCCCATATGGTAACTGTGTAGCATTTTGATAAATGGCCAAACTTTTCCAGAGTGGCTGCTCTGTTCTACAATCCCACAAACAAAGTACGAGGGTTTTAATTTCTCCACATCCTCACCTTCACTTGTTACTGTCTTTTTAATTTTAGTCTTCCTAGTGGGTGTGAAGTATCATTTCGTTGTGATTTTGCTTTACATTTCCCTCATGGCTATATGTTGAGCATCTTTTCATGTGCTTATTGGCCATTTGTATATCATTTTTAGAGAAATGCTTATTCAAATCCTATGTCCATTTTTAAATTGGTTTATTTATCTTTTTCTTGTTGAGTTGTAATAGTTCTTTATATGTTCTGGAGACAAGTCCCTTGTCAGATACATGATCTATAAATATTTTTTTACTATTTTGTGGTTTTTCTGTTCATCATCTTCGTGTCTTTTGAAGCACAAAAGTTTTAATTTTTGTGAACTCCAAATTCTAAATCTTTTTCTTCTGTCATTTGTGTTTTTGGTGTCATTTCTTAATCGAAGGCCACAAAGGTTTATTGCCTACATTTTCTTTCAAGAGCTTATAATTTTAGTCCTTATATTTAGGTCTTTGATCTATTTTAAGTTCATTTTTGTGTATGAAGGGAGGTAGGATCTAACTTCATTCTTCTGCATGTGGATCGCCAATTTTCTGAGTACCATTCTTTCCCATTGAATGGTCTTGGCACCTTTGTCAAAATCATTGACTGTAAGTGTGAAGTTTTGCTTATATTTGGATTCTCAGTTCTATTCCATTGGTCTATTCTTATGCCAGTTGCATACTGTCTTTAATACTGTAGCTTTGTACTATGTTTTGAAATAAGGAAGTGTGAGTTCTCCAACTTTGTTCTTTTTCAAGTTCTTTTGACTGTTCAGTGATTTGCAAAGAAGACAGATTTACCAGTTTGGGGAGTAAAGCCATTTTAACAATATTAAGTTTTCTGATTCATAAACATGGGGTGTCTTTCTACTGGGGATGCCTAAAAAGTATATACACATGACTTGTATTCATGTTTTGATACCGGTATATATTGAGTATTACTATTTTAATACAGTTTTTTCCTTTCTTAAAATGTGTATACTTGTTTTGGCACCCTTTAATGTCTTTCGACAATGCTTTATAATTTTCATTTTATAGGTCTTGCACTTCTTTTGGTAAATTTAATCCTATTTATTCTTTGATGTTATTTTAAATGAGTGTTTTCTAAATTTCATTTTTGGATTCATTGCAAGTATATAGAAATACAGTTAATTTCTTAATATCGACCTCGTATCCTGTAACCTTGCAGAACTCCTTTTAATTAGCTCTGATAGTTTTTTGGGTGTGAATTCCTTAGGATTTTTTTATACAAAATCATGTCATCTCCAAAAAGAGATAGTTTTACTTCTTCCTTTCCAATCTGGTTGCTTTTTCTTTCTTTTCCTTGTCTAATTGCCCTGGGTAGACTTTGTGGTACATTGTTGAACAGTAGAGGTGTATGCTGAGAGAGCTTTACCTTGTGTCTGATCTCTCGGGAACAGTTTTCAGTCTGTCACCATTAACTTTGATGTTCCTTGCTGCTCTTTATCAAGTTGATAACGTTCCTTCTACTCAGAGTTGTTATTTCTATAATGAAAAGGTGTTGTGTGAATGTTTTTAAAACCGTTGTTGCTTTCATAAACACATTTTAAATTTCAGATTATTAATATTTTAGATGAACAATTATTTTCAATAATTTTTAGAATATACGTTACCTAAAAAGTCTAAGAAAGTCAAATTATATTTGACGGGTTTTTATAATTTTAGTGACTAAACATAATACTAATTTTTTTTACCCTTTCACCCCCCCTTTTTTTTTTTAATAGGAGTAACTTTATATATGGCTCATATTTGAGTAAAGAAGAAATTGCTTTCTCAGATCCCACTCCTGATGGAAAACTGTTTGCAACACAGTACTGTGGCACCGGTCAGTTTCTGGTATATAATTTTATTAATGGACAAAATAGCACCTAAAACAAATTCTTGCCTACAGTACTAGAAGACGTCTACTGAAGAGTGGATTGGTTGCTGACTTTAACCAGGATCTAGGGCCATTTTTGTTATAATGAACTCAGGACTGGCAACAACCATAAGGTTGTTCCATTTTCATAAAATTGGAAACAATGCAGTAATAGCTTATTATTGTTTTGTTTTATAAAGAAGATATTTTATTATCTTTTACAGAAATTTATGATTAATGTATTTTATCTATAGTTATTTAGACATGTTTACATGCAGCAGATAATGATAATTGTTCATAGTGGACTGAAAACTAATGCAAGGACTATGGTCTCAGTGATAAGTATATTTTGAAGTTCTTAATATGGAAATATACCAGTGTAGTTTGGTACTGTATTTTTTTATAGTGATCTGCTGATACCAGTTACAGTTTTAAAGATTGTATTTTCACAGAGCAGAAACCAGTGTTTTTGAGTTATTATTCAAGGAGGGTGCAATATTACATGTCTAGGAATTCAAAGCTAATTCTTTAAGGGCCTGAAATACACTTTGAAGGAACCCCCACCAAAAAGCAAAGTGCCAAATGAGCAGGAGGAATTGGAATATTGAGCTTTTACTTCCATTTCTCCCTTTCCTATTCTTGATGGTAGGAAGAAGTGGAAGGTGTAAATAATTGAAGCTTTCCTTCCTGGAGACCTAAAAGTGACTAGAATTAGGAAGGTACCCTCTGAAGTTTATTATTCTTTCATTCTGGTTTTACTTCTTAAAAATAAATGGCAACTGGTCACACTTAGGCTGTTAACAAATCCCAAAGAGGTTTATAAAAACCTGTGGAATAGTTGCAAGCTAAATATTGATGACTTGGAATCTGCTTTGTTATTCCTCAGAAATACTACACTGAGTATATGCCCTCATTACTGGACTTCATTTTGATACTTGTCAATCCTTCATAGTGCCCTCTACTTTTAAAGGGTTTATATGTTGAAAAACTGCTGTGGCCTTTTATGACTTGTATATAATGTAGAGTAAAATAATAAAATACTTGATAGCTTTTCTAAGTGATAAATGTGATAATGGTGTGTTGTCATTTGTGCTTTTTCAGAGAGTTTTTTAAGTTTTGAGACCTTGAAAAATGATTAAAACACTGGCTTCTTAAAAGGTAGTTTTCACCAGTTTGCCACGAGATCAGTATGTCAGCAACAACTACTGAACTTTATCTCTAATAAAAGGCAAAATCATTATATGAGAGTACAAAGACATAAAGAGCCTCAGCCCAAGAATGAAGCGCCACTATGATTTAACATAGATTATTTTTAAGAGCTGAGATTATCATATTTCCATTAAAAATGGCTAAAAGTTAGGGCTTTAAGATTAACAGACAGGTGTACATTTATCCCCCTATAGATGTGTACTTTTAAAATTTATAGTGTTGTAAGGCTCTATGCTTTTTGTTAAGGGTGTAATGATAAGGCAGTGTAAATACTTTCCTCTCATTTATCATGATGGTCTGACTTTTGACACTCCCTTTCCCTTAGGGCTTGAGACTTGTAGTTATGCTTGGTCTCACTGCCTGACAGGGACCATAATTGTTTTAAAACAGGATGAAATTTTTGGGTATAGTGTAGATGCCGTAGTAACTGTTAATCTCATAATACAGGTCCAGTTTCCATGCAAGCCATAATATGCTGCTTTGGGGAGCCAACCTTGGTGGTTTCAAGGGGACCCAGAGGTAGAGAGGATATATTGATTGCTTGGTTAAATATTACCATTACTAGGAAAACAGTTTGTTTTCATGTTTATATTGAAGACACAGCACCTTAAATAACTTTTAAAATTTTTCTAAGAATAGTATTAATAATATCTAACATTTGAGTTTTTGCTATGTGTGGTGCTGCATTATTTTATTTAGTTGTCATGACAACCCTATGAGATAGTGTTTACAAGTGAGCAATCTGGAACTTAGAAAAGATAATTAAGAGATTACTATAGCAGTCTGAAAAACTTGGAAACACTGAACTAATAGAGCTGTGATGTATGATGAAGATGAGGAGATGGATAAACTTTGAGAAGACACAATGGAAGAATTGACGTGAGTTGATAACTGACCAGCGAAGAATCACAGCGAAGAATCTAGGGTAATTGGGAATTTTGATTTGGGTAATTGAGGCGATGAATTGACTGAGAAGGGAATACTGGAGAATTATATTGGGAGGATTGGATGGAAAAGGATGAGTTCAGTTTTGATAAAGATTTTAAGGTGGTTGGAGATTCTCCAAGTGGAGATACCTATTTGATTTATAATTGGATATGTTAATCTAGAGTTTGGGAGAAGTTTGAATTAAGGAAATTTATTAATTTAGTTGAAGGTTTTAGAAGAGCTCACCACCCTGGGGTTTATCAAATGAGAGGGTAGGAGAAAGTTGTGAGGAACAGCATCGTTTACGAGTGTCAAAGCACTTGAGAAGGCATGTCCATGGGAAGAGTTTCAAGAAGCAAAGACTATTCAACACTGTCACAGCGCAATTGAAGGCTGAAGAGTGAGGTTAGAAAAAGAAGAGTGGTCTCTACAGAGAGGTGGGGCGATAGCAGGCGCGGCAAGTGTGCACCAGTGTCCGTAGTCCAGTTTCAGAAGAGGTTGATTCTATAATTGCTGGTTATATAAGGTGTCTCTACATTTCTGTCAGCTGCCCTTGAATAGTTGTTGCTTCATTGTAAAAAATGTCTACTTTATAGACATTATAGGAACCACAAGTATAGACAGGAACCATGAGATTTTATGGGTTATGCTCTTGTCTGCATGGACATGCAATGATTTTATTTTGCAAGAATTATAAAAGTCATTATTTTACCAGTTCATAATCTATAATAATGAACTTGGTGTATCTACGAAAAGCATGACTATCACAAGGACAGTAGTCCTGCAGAGATACTTAAATTGTTCTTGCTGACTCTGCATGGCTCCCCAGCTAGGGCATTTTGGGTAGGAATACGGCCCTATTCCTGTCTAGTCACCACTCACCAGGCTGATTGCTGAGCTAATTTCTGGGGTGGTGACTACAGATGTAGTAAATCTACCGGGTCTCATGACTCTTGGGCCTTTTGGTAGATAAAGGGAAGACTGTCTCATAACAATCCCTCCACTCTTCTGGTAAAAATAAAATACACTGGACTACTTACAGAACAAAGAGGTGGTCAGAAAGCGTTGCTTTTTCTGTCGTACAGCTTACTCCATCTGTCGTCATAGTCACTGAAGTAGGTGCTTTCCTTAGCTCAGTAATTGACAGTTAAGAACACAAGGAATTTATTGTGTGAATGAATGGCTTATTTCCTTGGCCTCAGAGGCCCTTCCTGGAATCATAATCTTTAGTGAGGGCGTTTTCAGTGACACCAGGTTTCAGTGTTATGGCAATATTCTCTTAAACCCAGAGGAAGCTTAAGGGCCAGCTTCCATGACTAAAGAGTTCTGAGGAATGTTTCTTCCCTGGATATTGTTCCAGCTTTAGACATTTGAATACAAAGGTTACGGCAGTTTCACAGCTTTTAGTCTTTCCAGGGCAGCAGCTTTGGGATATGTAATGGAACAGGGGCAGTTTCTACTTGCTCCTGAATCTATTATCATACTTACAAATATTTATTGCACCTCCCGAGGTAACAGGGGCCTTTGGCCTAGAAGAGTGTTTCATGGTTCTATATCAAAGTTTATTATTTTGGCACTCTACATAATAGAACCGAACGGCATTTTTCTGCAATAAGTTATTCTCAAGAGTTGGTAAAATTAGGTAGAGTTTATAAATAAATGGGAGATTAATACCTTATGTCATACTACACAATTTTAGCAACTCAAAGTTCTGCTTCTAAGAAGGATACCAAAGTCAGTACAGTTGCCATCTATAAAATAAAAGATTGGGGATATACGTACTATGAATATTTGTAACATCTTTTTAATACTCATTTCTAGGTCTGTGGTGTATAATTAAGTAAAACTCTGCAAATGGGCAATATATGTAGGTATTTTATGTGTGTGTGTCTTTGTAGAGGCTACAGATTTTCATTCAGTTACCACTTTTGTGCACTGTTACGATAGAATTGTACAGTCATCAACCTGTGATATGTGGACTTCCAGCCTTTCTTGGACATTGTCAGAATCAGGGAGCTCATTCACTTGTGAACATAGCAGAAAATTAGTTTAAAGAAGACAAACTTTTATTTTGGGGGTGAGAAAATTTTAATATTCACCAAATTAAATGGAAGGACAAGAACATACTGTAGACACAACTTAAGACAATTTAGAATCATAAACAAAAATGTGAGGTAGACTGACTAGTGAAATTCACCAAATTTTGGTTAAGGAACTCTTACAGTAATAAAGTAACACAGGTGCCTCCTTTTCTAAAAATCACAAAAAGCAATTGCATAAATTACAGCTAAAAAAAATCGAATACAATTCTCATTCTAATTTTAGTTACATTCAGTATTAACCTGTGTGAACTGTCATACATGGCAAAGTTCAACAGGTGTATAGGTTAATTATTATGGAGACCTAGAGGACACATTCATACCACAATGTTCTAAGGGATGGCAAGGCTCGAAGCGGAACACACCAAGGTATCTAGTAACAAATGTGGTGTCCTGTGCTTGTGCAATTTTATCCTTAAAGGAGAAGGACCTAACATTCTTTAAAGAATTATACTGATAAGGTGATTTTAAAAGATCCAAACCTTAGTAAGATGAGCATTGAAAAGAATAGGCAGGTCAATTTGAATTGTCCATCACTGGGGTGACAGTCTTTTGGCTTTATTCTGATTTTTTCTCTTCCACAGGGTTAAATAGTGTTTAAGAGATTCTAATCGTGTGATGTTTTCAGAGTGCAGCCCTAACTAATATGGAGTACCTGCATCTAAAGTAACTATAAAAAATGCTCTTCAGACTATGAAGCCATAAAGCCATAAGAAACCCTGAGAGGCCATCTGCCCCAGGTACAACTGTTTTAGAGTAATTTCAAGTATTTTATTTGCCCTATATAGTAAATGTTATTGGAATATTGCACAAACAGTGGGTTTCTTGATACCATCTACATTAGGCCCTTTCAACCAAACAGGAACAACTGAAATACATTCATACCTAAATCATCCTGCTTCAAAACGTACCTCTTTGCCAAAAATTCTGCTGTACTATAAAATTAGGGAGTATTTTTAAAGCATATATAAAGGCAGATCCTCTTTGAAGGATAATTAAAAACGGGGTTTAAAGGAATTGTTCATTCAAAATATATTTAAAGCATCATAAGTAGCTATATTAAAATCAAGAGATCTGCAAACCATTTTCAGATTAGTTCATTCCATCTTTTCACTAGCTGTAAACTCCTTATTATCACAAGCTAATAAAACTGGTCAGTTAGCACTATTTGCTCTAAGTAAATGCAGGCTTAGCAGGCCCCCTTTCAGTAGTTTCTGACCACAAATAAGACATCAGTTCAAGTAATAATGGCCATCTTTAGTGGGAATAAAGTGATTGTGAATAATGTCAAGAGATTGTGTGATGAGAACTGGAGTAATTTAAGAGTGAACTTCCAAGAGACTTAATTCTAGAATATTTTCTAAAACTGTTTTTGATTGAAATACATGGTGAGAAATTTATAGAAACGTATGCCTCCTGTTGATACTGACCAAACACCCCCTGCTGATTTTAATGAGTCAGAGAGAGTGTAATGGAATCTTCTTACTCCTTACAAAAGAATCACTGGTACGATTAAAAACAGTTCTGAGTCTTTCTATGGCTCATTTCCCATTTCAGCAATTTCTGTGTTGTGGTCAGTATAAGACAGCTAAAATATCAATTAGTGTATCTTTTAAAGTAAGCTTTTCTTGAGTCCCTGAAAGGAAACTAGTTCCACTCCACACAAAACCTTAGCCTGACATTTAGCTTTGCTGGTGCCAGCTGCATTAATTCTAGCAAATGGGGTGGGTATGGGGTGACTGCTGAAAGCTGCTTTTAATTGGCTCAACTACTGAATCAGGTTCTCCTTATACAAGATTAATCACTGTTCCATATCCTCATAGACATGGTGTGCTTAAAGACTGGAAACATTTTTCAAGAATGGAAAAAGCTAAGGAATTTAAGCAAGGAGAAGCTGCTGTGTGCACACAATGCCTGCTCTGCATTTACTGATTTGTTTGTTCAGTTTAAATAGTAAACTTTTAACTCCTGTGGAAATTTTGCCAAAAGTTTCAATACATATAAGATTATAAATCTTAAACTAACACTGCACAGAGAAAGACAAAAGCTACTTCTTTTTTTTTAAATACAAATATCTTCTACATTCTATCATTTCAGACCCCTGAGTAATACTGTACCAAAGTACAGATCTGAAGAGAAACTGAGGGTTCAGGCCTCAAACGTTAATCTTCAATTAATTCCACACCAACGATGTGAGTCTCATGTAACACATTCAGGCTAGCTAATGCTGAGAGTCAGCTATCCCCTAACATAGTGTAGAAGAAAAAACAATGCAAACTCCTTGTTCGTTCTTCAAAGCACATCATCCTCAGGCCCCGCGGGCAGCCCATGTCTTAAGTAATTGCATAACTGCCTAGGGTGGAGTTAACCTGAATGTAAGGTCCTGAAATTGGAACTGAAGGAGAGTGGTGCCCTCAAAGACCTGGATCAGATTTGGCGTATTCTTTGGAGAACAGACAAATATGTTGCACTTCGCTCCACAGTGATTGTACTTTAAAGGAAAAAAAAATCCCAAATAATTGTTTCTGTCCCATCCCACCTAGGCATCCCTTTGCTAGTTTTGGTCTCTTCAAAAGCTCATACATGACGTCCAGTAAGAAAGTAAAGGGGTTTGTCATCACTGCTATTAGCAGTTTGAAACTCATCCCGGAGGCGGAACTGCCACTCATCCTCTAGTTCTAAGCGGACAATTGTTTGGCGTAAGGAACTTCTGTCTTGGCAGATGACACACAGGGTAGCACCTTCAGAAGAAAAAAAGCAGAGGTGCATTTTAAGATCAGGGATTGAAATGATAAAGAATCTTAACCACCTCTCTCTGATTATATCCCTTAAGCTAACATATCTGAGTACCAACAAACTAGGTAAGTAACCCATCGGAATTATTCATTTTAATTTTATTTATTTTGAATAAGAAGTATTATGAATTCAAAAGTTCGAAAAGTCTCCCAACCACACTCTCCCTTCCCCTGTGGTAACCAGTGTTAAAACCCATGCTCTATTTCTCCCGTGTCCCTCTAAAGCAGGGTTTCTCAACCTCAGCACTATAGGTCTGGGTTCTTCTCTGTTGTGGGTGCTGTTCTGTTCTTGTAGGATGTTTAATAGCACCCTTGGCTTCTGCCCACATTTGGTCAGCAGCAGCAGTGTGACAGCTTAAAATATCTTTAGGTACTAGCAAACGTCCCCTGTGAGGCAACATGCCCACTGCTCCAGATGTATGTTTCATGTATAGGTGTGTATATGTATGTGTATACATAACACAATTTTACCTGTTCTCATAAAAATGCAGCATGTTGTACACAATATTCTGAACCTTACTTTTTTCACTAACCTCAGTGATCATCTTGTGAGGATTATTTGCGATGCCTAATCTGTAGTTTTTAGGCAAATCTAACTCTGTATAGTGCAAATCTAACTCATAACTCATTAAAATTAGATTAACATTTTTAATTAAAATTAGATTATATGAGAAGCATTATTTCTCTTGCATTGAGTCTAAAATTAATATTGGTAAAAACATATTTAATGTCACAAATCTGGCTATTAGTCTACATTTAGTCTTAGTATCAATGAGTTGATTCCCCAACCCCCATACTCCCAGTTAAGAAAATCAGTAGCCCTGGTTTAAAAGCAAGGTATTCGATTTACTGGCAAAAATGATTGTTACAGTTCTTTTTAAAAATATATCTTTTACCTCTTTATTTTGTCCAGCGGGAACCAATAGCATTCACAAGCAAAATACTAAATTTGATTTACCTTTTAAAAACTTAAATTTCTTAAGAAGATCAGCACCTACAAAAGAGTCACAGAGGTACAAGAGGAGTCCACTGAAAAGCACCCCTTCACAGTTGACGTTGCTGGAATGGGGTCTGGAGCTGGTGTAGCATATGGCCACCTGCAAGCACCAAGCAGAAATAGCACGGGCATTTCAGAAGCAAGCAAATGTCTGCACTTCAGCTGTATGAGTCATTCTCTTCCTTTTTCATTATCTATTTCAGGGTAAAGTAAAGGAGGTAAATTTTTTATTGAAACTTAAAATGGGTTGTTTATTTAAGCTTTGTACCTTCTATTTAGCGTGCGAGTTTTAACTTATTTAAAGCTTCTCTTGTTTATTTCTCATAATAGGACGGTTATGAAAAATTGATAGTAACAAAATAAGCCCCACCATGTAAGAGTCTTTATAAAATTTAAAAAGAAAAAAAAAACCTTCCACAAAAAGGCATGCTTAGGGAAGATTAAATGATTACATAACATGAATGAGAATAAAAATTTTTATCAGCTTTTCATGTAGATAAATCTTCAATTGGATAGAAGCTTCAAACTGCATGTATTTAAATTTTTAGCTCTATATGGCTTCCATGTACAGAAGGTAACTTCACAAAAACTACAGGGAAGTAAATAGAATAGATGGGAAACCTTGAGAACGATGGAATGGCTGAAAGTGTGGGCCAGACTGCTTGGGTTCAAATACAGTTCCTCTGTTTAGTAGTTGTGTTTGCCACTGAGCAGTTTCCTTCATGTTACCATACTTCAGCTTCCTTGTCTGTAGAGATAGTAGTACCCGTTTCATAGGAGTATTTTGTGAATTAATATACACACTAACATTGAGTGTTAGCTGCTGTGAGTAGTGGTGAGATTTTGGTGTCCAGTACTTACAGTCCTGGATCCTGAGTGGAGGAATCGGGAGACCTGGGCTAGACACGTAACTTACATCTGCCACGAAAGGCATTATTACATCTCGTGGTTTGTAAGATTCCTTCTGCCCCTAAAATTCTACAATTCACGTCCATCCCATAGTCTAGATGACTGAAATCTCATTAGAATGAGAATGTGAAATGTTTACACTGTTAAATTTAAAAAATCACTTTACAAAACTGAATATAGTTGGATTTCAGTCTTAAGAGATTGTCAATACCTGGAAAGAAGAAAGCCTAGAAGGAAATGTACACCCAAATGTTGTTCTCATTACAAGTGATTCTATTTTCTAATTTATACTTCTTATTTTAAATTCTTTAAAAGGATGATATATTGTTACTGAATAGAATAAAATACTGAAAAACTGATAATCTTAAGGGAAAGCTTAGTGGCAGAAACCCTTAAAAGTCCTGAAGGCCACCAGTGGTCACAAGGTACAAGTGGAAAATCTTTTAAAAAACTAAAACTGATGGACAACTTGGCATAGAGGGAGAGAGTGAAAAAAGAATGAAAAATAAGGAAATGGAAAAGAAAGAAGTCCAGGAGTGGAAGTGACAACTATAAAGGTCTCCCATGGCACTTTATATTGTTCAGGAATCACTGGGCTCCTCGTACGTGTGGGGAGGCCTGGTGAGCCTCTGAAGAACTCGGTCTTGTGGAGAAACATCACATGATTAAAATATCGTCTGATACATGTTATGATAGGGACAAGAAGCGACTGCTTCTGCTCAACTGAGGTAGGCTTCTCAACAGCGCTGCCCTCTGAGCTAAGCTTTGAGTGTTCATTGGCTTACTGTGAAGAGGTGCAATAAGTATAGGGAGGGAAAATTGCCATCACATATTGTGTGAGCCTTTGTATAAAGGAGTCTGTCAAGCCTCCTTTTTTGTCTCCATTTAAGCTTTCAAATGGGAGCTAAAATGGGAAAGAAATAGTAGATGGAAGTGGGTAAGACACAGTACTAACCCACTCCCACTCAAGTTTACCTCTGGTCCAATGTTAAGGTAGCAGTCAATGGCCAACACAGGACTCTTAAAGTTACGGATGGCTTTGGGGAAGAGTTTGAATGAGGCGTGCTGAAGGAACTTCTCCAGGAGAAACTGCGCAGGGGCTGCCAGTAGCGTGTGTTCACTGTCGGGAGCACAGACATACTGAAGGGGCAAGATGGGCGCTAAGCTCTCTGACACCTGAAATCAGAGCCGAGATTATCATGGGAAGTGATGTGCTTGTCACTGGATGAAATGGGCAAGGAAACTGCATTGCACCTAACAGCCCCCAAACATGAGCAGTACAAGTCGCAGATGCTAGGCTCAAATATAAGTGTCATTCTTGGGTTCTGAAAAATGTTTTCACTTGGCACAGGAACAGTACAGTCAAATCTAACATAACTTACACAGAACAAGGGCAGGAGATAATGGAAAAGTAGGCTTTGCCAGTTACTGCATTTAGCAAGCACATTGTGAGGGCCAACAGGAACTGCCCTTTGCGGTACTGCCGGAGGGGATGGGGTTGCTCCCCCCAATCGCAACCGAACCGAAGAAAAGCCAAGAAGTTTCTAAGCTCGACTGGAGAGTCCACATGTTACAAATGATTCGATACCAGTAAATCTCTTATTAAACAAAAAAGGGCAGGCCCCTGGAATTCACACTTCACACATTTTGATCTTTTACTTTCTTCACATGCATCTTGATTTACATTTCTCACGTTACATAAAGAATGTAAAAATGGTAACTGCCAGTTTTAGAATATAGAATATTAAGTAAAATGAATTTTTGATAGAACTGTTAAGCCTTAAATCTAAAGAAAGGTAATTCTGTTGAATTTTCCAATCTTATGTGTGGCTGTGCATGAGTCCTCAGTGAGGGAAATGAGGCTGCGGATTTGCCTTGAAGCAGATTTGTGTTACCTCGCTTTCTACTCAAGTGGCAAGTGCTTAATGCCAGCACCTAATAACAGAGATACTAATAAGAAATCATTGTCTTAGTTTCAACAGTAGCACCAAGCTTGCATACTTACCATGATCTTTGGTTTAATGATAAAGTCCCTTTGCCCTCCAACCTGAACATGTTTCTTCATGAGACTGAAGTTATTGAAGCGGCAGATGAGCAGGCCGCTACTGTTTGTTCGCAGGTTGAAGTCGACATCTTCACAGAAATACCTACATCATAACCACAGTGATAGGTTTCTTTGAGTACCTGTCACATCTCAACCGTGATAATTACACAGAAATGTGTGGCACTTGTTAGGAGACAGTCTCAAACAGAAACTTGCCTTTTCTTGAAGCTGGCCCTCAACACTGGCCTGTAAACCCGATTTGGACACTACAGCCATAAAAGGAAGGAGTGAGGTGACCTAGGTCCCAGGCATTCCACAGGACCCTATGTGTTCCTGAACCGAACTCGACTGCACATGCTACATAGTCTCGGAGAACCAGAGTGCAAGTTGCTCCCAGTTCTAAAATCCTGGCTGCGAACAGGATAAAGCATCTGCCAAATTTAAAACAAAGTGCAACAGCTACAGAATATTCTCGTAGCTATAGGATTGGTGGTTGACATAAGAGGGACTTTATGGGCTCTGATAATTGTTTGCTTGGCCAGCTCAGATTTTTCAGGATGTGGACATAATTTGTTCAGGAGTCAGGGCAAAGGTTAACATGCTCATTCCCATCTGCTGACTCTTCTCTACAGGATCCAGATCATGGGGTCTTGCTGACATTTGGGGAAAGTGATTACCTTCGAAGTTCTGAGTGTGAGTGAAGAGTTAACCTTCAATGGCTTTGTGGGTCCACACACTGATCTGTGTTGATGCAACAGTTTTTGTCCTTGTTTTTTTGGTTGAATAATGAGATTACTAAAATAACGTTTTTTAAGCATTTCATATGGTAACAGTTGTTAAGGGTTTGGGTCAGTTTGAAGGGTGATGGGCAATTTGGGGCTTCTGATCCCTCCTCCCCTTCTTTCTCCTTGTCCATATAGACAGATTCTCAGTTTGCAATTAAAGACAGAAACAGAGGAATAAAACATTACAAAGGCTAGAGCTGGGCAGAATGATGAGCAGATGCCAGGATTACTTGCATCTGGGAGGCCTGACTTACCTGTTGAAGTCATACTGTACATTCTGAGTCAAGTCTATGTTGAGGAGAATGAAGTCATGCACATGGCACCGAGAGAAGGGGGCTCTCAGGCCCTGGGAAGTCAGCTTGCTGCTCCATTTCTGTATGCCCAGGATTGCGTAGTGGACGATTTTTGGTGTTGCTTCAATATGCTGTAAGACACTCTTCAGGGATACGTTCTTACTGGAAACTCCTGCTTCCACGGGTGGGCTTTGAAACGTAAAGTTGGTTTATATATCAGTATTACGGAAGGAGGGCCATTTAAGAAGGGCCAACATGACTATACAGTATTAGTATCTGTCAAGGCTATAATTAGCTCATCTACTTTGTTAGCCTGGAATGGAGAAGGGTGTCCCGCCCAATGTCATGCTGCCTGTCACTGCTAACTTAAGGAAGCTGCCTTCTGGGAATGGGGCTTAACGCTGTAAAGCAGACAAAGAAATCCAGCCCATCTTTCAAAGTGAATGATGAACAGGGAGTTACCAAAGAGAGGTAGCGAGAAGTTAGAAGCACACAGTATACTTCCCAGTTCCGGTAATTACGATGTAATAAAGGAATATTTGAGAACTGCTGGCTTCAAATCCACAATGGAAACAAAGACAAAATCACATCTGAGTTGGAAAGGCCTAGAGATCTGGCACAAGTTTTCAGTGAGGGTGCTACTGACATTTTGGGGCCATTTCTTGCATTGGCCTTTTTCTAGGTTTAGCATTCCTTGGCTCTCATGGGCACCCTCACCACTGCCTCTGGAGGAAAACCACTGATTTTGGCCCAGTCATAAATTTATAGGTGCTGGAATTGGGACAGGTGAAATAACTTTCCATTTTCATCCAGGTGACACTGTGTTTCCCTGAAAATAAGACCGGTTCTTCTATTAATTTTTGCTCCATTAGGGCTTATTTTCAGGGGATGTCTTATTTTTTTCATGTACAACAATCTACATTATTCAAATACAGTCATCTTCTGGAACATCGTAATAAAGTACTAAATGTGTCCATCTGGCTTAACTGGGGCTTAACAATCTTAATTAGGGCTTATTTTCGGGGTAGGTCTTATTTTTGGGGAAACACGGTGGCAGAGCTGGGTCTAAAAAGCAGGTTTCCTGATTCAGTGGACTTTCTAAATAAACTGTACTCTCAACAGACTTTTATAGTCAACCAAAGTCATGATGCAGAAATGGTGCAGGAACTTAATGGCAGGTTGAATGCCTTAAAAAAAAAAATGTACTACCGTGTTTTCCTGAGAATAAGACCTACCCCAAAAATAAGCCCCAGTTAAGATTGTCAGCCAGACGGACGCATTTAGTACGTTATGAAGATGTTCCAGAAGAAGATATGATTTTATGTGAATAAATGTAGATTGTTGTACAGGAAAAAATAAGACATCCCCTGAAAATAAACCCTAATAGAGCAAAAATTAATATAAGATCCAGTCTTATTTTCGGGGTAACAGTAGTGAGGGGTGTCTCATGGATGACCTTTTTGCTCTGGGAAGCTGTATCGATCATTTACTTCCATCGTAATTGCAGCCAAGGAAGGTATCTTCCCAATAGCCTTGTGTCATAGGCCCCCAGAACTGCTCGGGGACGACCACTACCTGGTCTGCTCCTGAACACTATGAATGTTCCACAGGACACACGAATCATCCATCACAACGATGAAAGGCCAGACACATTGGCGTTTAACTCCCAACTCTTCCAGGCGGTTCCTCTCCAGTTCCAGGTTGTGATATGACAGCTCCTTAATGAGAAACCTGGCAGCACCTGGAAGGCAACACAACCAGGCTGTATGTCCTTCACGCAGGCTTGGCCGAAGCTCCACAGATAGTTCACATGCTCTTAGGCATGCCTATCTATGTGGTGACCATGTAGGTGTGGGGGTCAACCAAATGTTCAGAGCAGTTAAACTTTAGTGTAGATAAGTATCACTGAGGAGGTTTGTTTAAAATGCAGATTCCGGGAACCTATCACCAGAGATTCACTTGAGTAAGTCTGGTGATGCGACAGAAACGATCATTTGATGAAACAGATGATTTGTGAACTACACTTTGAAGGATACTGCAAGAATCCAGTTTTCCTGATAGGACAAAAGGTGCCACCTGGAAGAAATGCTTGTTACTGGTTAGTTCCTTAAAGGCATGATAAAGAGGCTTTCTCAGTCCCAGAAGTACTAGGGAGTAGCCAGGGCTGCAATCGTAGGTATGCCACTTACATTAATGTGTCCCCTGCTTGAGATATCTTTAGGAAATTGGTAGCAGCGTCTTCTCTGAAGGTGATTCTGGAAACTGGCATCCTTTCCCTAGAGCTGCTTTTTTTGGCAAGAGGCTATATATATAGTATAGTAAAAGACTGGAGCCAGGCTGCCTAGGATTGAATCCTGATTCCACCACTTTCTAACTGTGTGAAACTGAGCAAATTAACTCCCCTGTGCCTGAACTTCTCCACCTGTAAGAAGACAGTGATAACATGTACTTCATTGGATTGGATTGGCACTCAGGATAGTGCCTAGTATCAATGAATGTTAGCAATTATTAAGATGATTATCAGGTGTGGGCCATCTTAAAATGAAACCGAAGTAGATAATGAAACAAAGAGACTAAAAGTATTAATCTATGGAGGAACCAGGAAAACAGTTTTGACTAGATCAAAGGTAATATTAGGATTTAGGAAAATCTACATTCCAAGAGCATGTACATAACAGTTTGCATTCTCAACATAATAAGGATCATATGTGAAAAACCCATAGCTGACATCATAGTCAATGGTGGTGAGAAACATAAACCTTTTCTTCTAAGATCAAAATAAGACAAGGATGCCCATCTTTACAACTTTCATTTAGCATAGTACTGGAAATCATAGCCAGAGCCATTAGGCAAAAAGAAATAAAAAGCATCCAAGTTGAAAGGGAAGAAGTAAAATGACCTGTTTGCAGGTAACATGATCTTGTATTAGAAAACCCTAAAGATGCCACAAGCACACAACACTATTAGAAGCAATGATTAACTGTTAGAAGCAATGATTCAGCAAAATTGCAGATACAAAAACACTCTAAAGTCAGTTGTGTTTCTATAACAATGAATAATCTGAAAAGGAAATTAAGAAAACAATTCCATTTACAATAGTATCAAAAGGAGTAAATGTTTAATCAAGGAGGTGAAAGACCTGCATGCTAAAAATACAAAACATTTTGGAAATTAAGGAAGACACAAATAAATGGAAAGACATCCCATGTTCATAGACTGGAAGACGTAATATTGTTAACATGTCAGTATTACCCAAAGCAATCTGCAGACTTAACAGCAATCCCTATAAAATCTCACTAGTTTTTTTTTACAGAAATAGGAAAGTCCATCCTTAAATTCATATGGAATCTCAAGGGACCCTGAGTAGCCAAAACAATCTTGCCAAAGAACAAAGTTGGATGTCTCTTGGCTGATTTCAAACTTTCTGCAAAATCACAGTAATCAAAGCAATGTGGTGGCATAAACACATTATAGACCAATGGAATAAAAATACAGAGCCCAGCACCATACCCTTGCATATGTCATCAAATGATTTTTGACAAAGATGCCAAGACCTTTTTTGGGGGAAGGGAAGAACAGCCTTTTCAATGAATGGTGTTGGGAAAACTAGATATCCACATGCAAAAGACTGAAGTTGGACCCTTACCTTACACTATGTAAAAAAATTAAAATGGATCAAAGATCTAAATGCAAGAGCCAAAACTATAAAACTCTTAGCTTGATGATACTGGATTTGGCAGTGATTTCTTGGATATGACACCAAAAGCACAGGCAACAAAAGAAGAAAAGAGAAAACTGGACTACATAAAAATTAAAACTTGTGCATAAAAGACAACAGTGAGAAGACAATCTATGAAATGGGACAAAATACTTACAAGTTATATCTGATAAAGGGTTAATATCCAGACTATATAAAGAACTCCTACAAATCAACAAAAGCAACCTGATTTAAAAAATGGGCAAAGGAATTGAATAGATGCTCCAAAAATATACAAATGGCCAACAACCACATGAAAAGATATGCGACATCACTAATCATTAGGGAAATCCAAATCAAATCACAGTAAGATACCACCTCATACCCACTAGGATGGCTACTATCAAAACCAAACCAACCAAAAGTATTGGTGAGGATGTGGAAAACTAACCATTTTGCACTGCTGGCAGGAATGTAAATGGTACAGCCATTATGGAAAACTATACCAATTCCTCAAAAAATTTAAAATGGGATTACTATATGATTCAGTAATTCTGCCTCTCCATACATACCCAAAATAATTGAACAGGACCCTGGAGAGAGATTTGTACACCCTGTTCCAAGCAGCCTTAGTCACAGTAGCCAAAAGTGGGGAGCAACCCAGGTGTCCACGGATGGGCGAATAAAGACAATGTGGAATGCACATACAATGGAACATTACTCGACCTGAGACAGGAGTTAATGGTACTGAGACTGAGGTTTGCAAGAGGAAGAGTTCTGGAGATTGGCTGCACAACAATGTGAATACACTGAAATGAACACTGCTGATCTGCACACTTAAAAATGGCCGAGATAGTAAATTTTATGTTATGTTTCTTACCACAAGTAAAATATTTAAAAATATAATTTGCATTTATTTCATATGCATATTGGCTTCTCTCTCCCCAAATTTGAAAAAAATGGCAAAACTGGCACAAATTCAATCAGATCTGAGATCAGGAAACTTTTTCACCTAAAGATCAGTAGGCACAAAAGGGTAATTTGAGGGTCATATTCATATAGGAAAAGATTTTAGTTAGTTCGGGGATATGTGGTTTTATGGAGGATAAAGGACCAGAAATATGTAAAAGTCTTAATTCATTTGACTTGAAGTGATAAACGGAAAATAAATTTGCATTCAAAACTTAAACCAGTTTTTTGAAAATACTTTAATCCCCTATTAAGGCTAAGGTTTAAGGACATGAAAAGGAGTGGAAGGGGGAAGAAGAAGGAGGAAGCCTAAGATGGAAGTGGGAGAGATGAACAGGCAGAAAGAGAGAGAAGTTAAGCCGGAATAGAAGGGAAAGTGAGAGACCCTGGAGAGGAGGACCCTGTAGATTTATGGAAACTACTCAGGTCTTGTCTGCTGTTCACTCCAGCCCTGGGCTGGACGTTCTTACTTCCCTCTAAGGTGTCGGTGAGCAGCTCTGGTCCTCACCCTTCTGCGACTGCACTGAGGCAGACGCCCAGGGAAGCAGATGGGAGAAATGAAGACTTACGATGCAGGAAGTGGCCACACAGTACCACTCTAAGCACTGGGTCCAGTTCGAGGTTTCCTGCCCGAGTAAAGTAATGAAGGAGTTCTAGTTCTCCCTGGCGCATTACACACCTCTGTAATACACTCGTGTACAAACGTGTCCTCCCCTCGGGGAGAAAAGCAGGAAAGAATTCATCCAGGCACTTTTAGGATGGCTGCCACAGGCATTAGCATGCTTCAATTCGGGCTGTACGGAAGCCCCGAGAACTTGCCTTGTGCCTTTGAAATGATTAGCAATGTCTCAGGGACCCCTCCAGATGACTCCAGACTGGAGTGAATCTGAGGCCTCCCGTCCCCCTCAGACCACCCTTCTCACTGCCACCTTCCTGCTGCCAGCGAGCCCAGGGCAGCCTACACGTCAAGCCCTTCCCAGGGCGCTCCGCAGACTTCTTCACTTACAATAGACCTTTTTAGTTACTAATCCTCAGAAGTTAAAAGTTCTACAAAACTGCAGATCAAGGAAAAATAAAGAAGTCATCTGGTTAGGAGGGCAGGACACTGCAGAGGCAGGGCGACCGTTGCAAGTTTCACGGGCGGGCATGGAGCTTGGGTCGTCCCAGGCCTCGCCCTCGCCCGGGCCTTACCCACGCCTGCGTTGTTGAACATGCCAGGCAGCACCAGCATGATGTGGTTGGGCCAGCACTTGCGGTACAGCGGCATCTCATACTCTTTGACCACCAGCAGGTGCAGGTGGCTGATGCCCTCCATGGCGTGAAAAAGGTTTAGGAGTCCATGCTCATGGCGACCACTGGAAGGAGTGAAAATAGGGCTCTTGACCACATTCAAGTTCTGTTGAAAGAAAAAGAAAACAAAACAAAACCAGAGACCAAAAAGGGAAATTAAAACCCTTGGATTTAAGAAGCTTAGAGAACCTGATGTAGTACCTGAGGCCTGTCAGCCCTTGTGTCCAGACACTGTCACCCACCTTGTCTGAAACCAGGGGCAGCCGCATGCTCTCCAAGTGTTTGCCCTGCTTGCTGAAGACAAAGTGACTCTCCTTGGATTTGGGGATGATGAAATAGAGCTGCACCTCTTCTCCCAGCATAGAGGAAGAGAACGTGAATGCATGAAGGGTGGAGTCAGACGTCTACATTTGCAGAGAAGAAAGGGAGGGAATGAGTGGAAGCTCAGTTTGCAAACTTCCAGGCCACTTGTTAAGGCTGTTACCAAAAGCAAACTAACCTGAGCTTACACATGCACCCAGACCTGGCTGTGTGTGCAACATACGGAGGGTGGGAAAGGCAAACGCTTCATCTTCTAGAAGCTGCCGCTGACATGAGCCCTGACATCTTGCCCCTACTCAGTCTCTCTGTGGGTGGAGAGGTCCCTGTGCTTTGGCACCGTCTTTGCGGTCCTCATGGTCTCAGAACCATGACTGCTCATTCTTATGCAGAGGTTAAATGTACCTAGCGGACGCCCTGCAAGGTAAATATTCCCAAAGGTGCCCAGTTCTGTTCCGTGGGTCAGGTCAAATGAATATAATAAGTACAATGTCAGGACTGACCTCATTAAAAGGCCTCTGCGGCCCCATCTTTTCTGGCTATAGTGGAAGCTGAAGAGGTTTGGAGAGTCATTTAGCCTACAAGTTTGGCTTCCAGGAGAGACGATTTGACTCATTGAAGCCAAATTTAAATGGCTGGAAGGTTCTCATGCTCTCTCAGTAACCCGTCTCAGAGAATACTAATTCATAAAGACCTTTACATGATTTACAATTCAGATAATATTTGGCTTAATAAAAAGAGCATTGATTTTTAGCAACAACTAGAATCCAGGTAGGTTTCCTAAGAGTTCTAACCCAAATATTACATTTCGTACTGTTTCCCCGGAAATGAGACCTAGCCGGGCAATAAGCTCTAATGCATGTTTTGGAGCACAAATTAATATAAGTTTGTTCTCCAAAAGACACATTAGAGCTGACTGCCCGGCTAGGTCTCATTTTCGGGGAAACAGTAGAAAAACAATATTGTAATCTTCCCTTAAATTCTAGTTCATTCTGCTTCACAAGTGTGGGAATATTCTACGTAGTGAGTGCTGTAAGCACACACAAACTATGTAAATAGGGGGTTTTTAATAAAATTCCTAAAAACCTATGATTGATAGATCAGGGGACTTGAATCTTCTATATTCTGTAAAGCGCTGTGAGGTGATTTCAAACGAGCCCACAATAACACCAAGTAAGCAAGTGGGATCTAAAAGGTAACTTGTATTAGAAAGGCAGTTTTGCAGTATATCCCTTCTAGTTCCCTGTGGGAAAAAGGTGAGGGCCTGGTCCTCAAGAGCAGAAGCCAGTTTGGGGAAAGTCTAAGAGCTTATCCTGGAGAAAGGAATAGCTGTTGTAGGTGCTCAGGGCCAAATAATAAAAATCAAGAAGCTAAAGTGGTGGGAAAGCAATATAATATGGAAGTTACTCCTCACACAGGCACTGGCTACTACTACTCTCGGTTGCTACCTCTCCATTTTTCGTGCTGAAAAGATCCTCTGGCTGAAAAAAAGCCAAATACTGTGGGGCTGCTGGTTCACCTTCTGTCTTCCTACCTTTCTGTTCTCTCTAAATAAGAGAGCAAACTGACTCTGGAAGCCTAGATGTCAAAACTACTACGTGACAGTAAGAATCTCACTGGGTTGGTGCAAATCAACAGCCGTGTTCGCAGTTCAAAGGGCACACCCTATGGATTTGTTAGATAATAGTGCCATTTTCATCAACAACCCGAAGGGGGGGAAAGACTCTTTCACTAAATATAACATAATATCCAGTTTTTCAGAGTCTCAGCTATTCTCTGACACACGTAGCCATTTTGATGAAGTGGCTTAAGACACTAAAACGCAGTTTCTTTCCCCCTCTTCCCCTCCCCAGCCCACAATCCTAATAAGCCCAAAGTAATTTTAATCCATCGCTTCTCGCATTTGCTCACGAGTGGCTCCATCTCCTAAGTAAGCTATCCTCTGGGGCCTAACCATGGGAGCCTCCAGTCCTCATCCCTTACGTACAAAATCATGTGGGTAGCAGAGGCACGGGAGACAGGGCTCACCTGGGAGGCAGAGGTGAAGTCCATGTACTGGTGGCACTGCTCGCAGTGATGGAAGGTGTTGTAGGCCGCATACTTGGTCAGCATCATGGACATGGTTGTCCGTTTCCTGGGCTCCTCAGCTTTGGATTCCTTCCTTGCTTCTGTGTACAAAGGGGCCAAAAACCGTCCTATGGTATGCACGACGCCCTCAGGTTTGGGAGCAAGTCCCCGATTCCCTGAAAGGGCTTCTCCACGGATTCTATAATTTATGCCCTGAGAGGCATGCATAAAAATTAAGAGGTGACACGTGTGTGTGGAGAAGGGAAAAGCAGAGAATGACTTGAGCTGCTGTCAAAGTTCAAACTGCCACCGGCCTCCTGCCCTAAAGATTTAGGTTCGCCCTGACCAGAGGAAACAAAGCTGACTCCACTTGCACTGACCTTGTTTGACCCCTGCCAGCTTCTCCGTATACACCAGGCTCATGAGACTGTACTTGGGATCGTGCACACTGATGTCAAAGGGTATTTTACTGAAGCTCTCGATGTCAGGCCAGGGCTCGCCGTCCGACTGGCTCACTTCGCTGCTTTCACTGTGATCTAGGACAAGAAGAAAGTGTACACAGCAGGCAGAGACCAGCTTCCCAAGTGTCAGGGACAAGAGGTTTTATGAAACATAAAGCGCAGGTGAGGAGACAAAGGCATTTCTGGAAAATGAGCTCCCAGGTCCCAGGGTGGAGGAAACCAGAAGTGTCCTTTCAGACGCATGCTGGGAGGGATGCTTGCCCTGGCTGGCCCCCAGCGCTACCCCTACACACCTAGTCCACAAACTCCCACAGCTATGAGATCAACTAGTCTCCCGCCGAGCTCCCCAAATTGCCTTAAAAGCTTGTTTAATTTTGTGTGATCTAACTTCTGTCTTAGAGTTTTAGTTGTGGGGTTTTCAGACACCGACAGCCTGAGATTTTAAGGATGCACTGATCAAGATTCCCAATGTCTGCTGCATGTTAGCCTCACGGAGGAGCTTATGAAAATCCCCATGCTTGGGCTACACCCCCATCTCCTTTATTCCCAGGCACCTGTTGGGTGTTTAAAGCTCCTTAGTGCAGTTCCCATATGCGGTCAAGGCTGAGAACCAGTAGCCCTGGGTTTGAATTCAGGTTCTGCCCCTTACTACTCACACCTGCAGGCACCGTCCTTAACTCTCAGGTCCCGATTGTTGTAAGAATTCCAGGTGGTGTGTTTAAAGTGCTCAGACAGTGGCAGGCCCATGATGGTATGCAACAGATGTCACTTGTTCTTATTAACCAAAAAGTTTATAAGATCAAAAAGCTTGACAACTTTCAAAGGAGAAAGGAAGAAACTTTCAAAAGAAAGCCTAAAGACTAGAAGTATACCTCTTATTATTTTAACATACTGCTATTTATTTTTATATCCCTGAACTAAAGTTTGCATTTTATTTAAAAGCTAAAGCTTATTCTAGTTTTTTTTAAATGGTGTCATTGTGCGTCTCCAGAGGACCATCACATTCATCACACTAAAATGGAGAAGGAATGAAGCCAAACTAACAGCACTTCTTAGTACCAAGGCCAGGCTCTCCTGTCATTGGCTGTGTACTCTTCACAGCTCACGGCACAGAATAAGGCCCAAGAGCACTGTTGCGGGATCTGACTAGAAAATTAAAGGCATTGCTCTCTGTGGTGCCAAGGGGACTTGTGGAAAGTTGTCGGGGTGAACGGTCCCTCACTCCTTGTTTGTTTGGCTTTGCCTTTCCCTCTTAGTTCCACCCATCCAGGTGGCCACGGGTGTTTTGACACCAATCATGAGCTCAGGTTCCCTCTGTGGTGGGCCTGGTGCAGCTCAGCTGGGGACACAAACAAGGAGTTGTGGCTGGGAAGATGGGAGGGGCGGGGGGAGAGAGAGGGAGGGGTATATGAATTGGTAAGGAATGGAAAAAAGGAACAAAGTGATAACCAATGATTAAATATGGCTGATTTTACCTAGTCTTGCTCTGGACTGAATTAGTCCCTTGGGCTTGTCACAGAACTGGTCAACTACTGAGGAAAGGCAAGTGAGGTGAGATCTCTAAGGCTAAGTGGATAGAAGATGCCAAGGCCTTTCCCTTTTTCTGGACTCATCTTTGAGGGGCTTGAGAAGAACTTCTGCCTGGTTACCACTACTGCCAGTCCCCCGTGCCTCGCCAGCAGACAACTGCTCTGAGGTGTGAGGCCATAGTTTTGAGGCCACACCGTTCTTATCCATGGAGCTAATGCTGGCTGATCCCTGCTCTTGTCCCCACTAGGCCTGCTGGGCAGGCTGCAGAGTAGAACTGTCCCACAGGTGACAGCTGGGGGCACAGGGCGAGGAGGGCTGCAGAAGAGTTGATGAAAACCAGACCCCGCAGCCCTGACGGGCACTCGCCCCTTCATCTCACTGCAAATGTGAAGGGTTTGTTTATGACCCAGGTTCTGCTCTGCACACACAAGTTCTCATTTCACGCGAGTAATCCACACGCCGTCATGCCGACGGAGCCTGAGCTTACCATAGAAGACATACCGACACTAGCAGAGGCCTGGGATCCGGAATATAAAACATGCCTCAGACGCTTAAGCAGTAGAACACCACAGTCACATTTTAAACATGAATAATTTAACCATCTAAACAGAGCCCCGTAAAATGCCTCTTTGCCAGCGTCTCACTGCAAACTGGGGGGTCAGGGGGGCCCAAAGAAGGGGAAGGCTCCACTCCTGACCTCAGGAAGTTAGCGCAGGGCCATGGTTTACTTACACTCATTTGCCACACGTTACCTTGAACCTCGCAGAAACCCTGCATGTTAGGTGTTACAGAAATCCCAGAAGGCAAAGAAGACCCGGTGTGGGGACAGCCAGGAGTGCAGTTTCCAGGCTCTCGGCCTCACATAAAGGTGCTGGCTCAGGTAGTAAATGGCCATCAGCTGTGGCTAGTTGGCCGTCAGCTGTAACCAGGGAGCCACTGGCCACTCATATAACTGCCGTGGCTACGCTAGCAGCAAGTGGGGGCGAGCAAGGAGATGGTAGCTGGACTTTCAAGAGCAGATTGCAGTTAGCACGGCGGATTGGGATTGCGGATTGCAGAGAAGTGGACGGCGGGTTGACAATCGTGCGGCTCCTGCTTCCTGTGTCTCCATCCCAGCTGCCAGTAAGACTATAGTGGTGTGACTCCCCTGCCTGTGGCTCCGTGGGTGTTCCTTTTTGGCCTCACCATGTCCTGCGTTCTTATGTGGGGGGCAGGAGCTGAGACCCTGCAGGCCGCCCCGTGTGACACTTGGATTTGGTGTTAATGTGTCGCCTCTTGCCCCAGCCCCGCCCAGGTTCAGAACTCACCCGTGTTGATCTCCCCCTCGTCATACACGTCCACCTCCAGTAGCCTGATGAGCATGCGGAAGAGGATCCTAAGGAACTGCAAATAGGAGCCAGTCTTTCCCACCTGGTGGAAGCATGTTTGATTGGGGAGGGAGGAGAGAAAAGAGATTTCACACCTGGGCCCTTCCCCATCTCCTCCTGCTCTGAGAGGCTGGAGTGTGGTCCTCACTGCTCTGGGTCACAGCCACCCCACCGCACCCCGGGAGCGTCCTTGGCTGCTTCCCTTCTTGGGGACCCCAGCCTGGGACGGGGCCTTGCCCCTGCCCTACCTGGGGCGGGCCAGTCAGCAGCAGCCGCCGGGGATGGCAGGCCCAGGCGCCAGAGCTGGGGTCCGGCTGGTTGCTGTAGTCGGCGTGGTGCTGCCGAGCGGAGGTCCACTGCCTGTAGTAAAGGGACTGCTCCTCGCTGCTCATGTCCTTGTGCAGCAGCGGCCGCAGGGAGCTCACCCAGGCCACGTCGGCGTGGGGCAGCAGGGACGATGAGGACGGCAGCTTACCTCCCCGCTGGGAGCCCAGGAGGCTGTAGGCCGCCTTGGAGAGAATCACTATTGGGGGCAGGGCGGCGTGCAGGCCCCTGCAACCTTGGCCAGGCCCGCCAGGCCACGGGAGGGCCCGGGGTCCTGAGGAGGAGGAGGAGGAGGAGGAGGATGCCAGCGAAGGCTTAGAGGTGGTGCTGCTGGCCATCGGGGGGCCCAAGGAGTCACACTCCTGCTTCAGAGTCTCCCCAGTTCCCACTGTGCCTGTGGAGACCCCTTCATCCAGCCCCACGCTGTTGGCTGAGCTCTGGAAGCTGGGGGTCAGGGGCTGCTTCTGGGACTTGTCTGCTGCGCTGGAAGAGCTCACCCCATTCTCCATGATGGAGCCTGGAAGAGGACAGACAGAGCCCACTCTGTACCTACCCTGTGACGCATGCTTATGTGAGTGCCCCGGGCTCCTGGCACTTTTGGGAAGGAGGGAAAGGCCAGGAAACCAGCTGGAACGTGGCTCTGTGTACCAGCTACAGGAACTCTGCTGGAAACCTTCCCTTTGCCCTCCCTCTCCATGCATCGCCCCACTCCCCTGCCCTGATTCTGGCTGGGATTGGCCAATGGACATACTAGCAGGAAACAGGGAATTTACTCCCTGGCTCCTGCCCAGTCACCAGAGTGGGCTGTCTTCGGCACATGTCAGGCCAGCTTCTCTGGGTCCCAATGACTGCTCCCTCCCCTGGTTTTTTCAGGCCCAGGGGTGGTCAGGGCACCCTGGGGTTAACTACACCACCTCTCTATAAATAGTCCCATGATAAAACTGTCCTCCATTACCGTGTTTCCCCCAAAATAAGCCCTAGTCAGACAATCAGCTCTAATGCATCTTTTGGAGCAAAAATTAATATAAGGTTGGTCTTATTTTACTATAAGACTGAGTCTATAATATAATATAATGCAATTAATATAATTAATATAATTAATATAATATAACATACCAGGTCTTATTTTACTGTAAGACCCGGTCTTATATTAATGTTTGCTCCAAAAGACGCATTAGAGCTGATTGTCCAGCTAGGTCTGAGTTTTGGGGAAACACGGTACCTCATTCCAGAATCCTGTCCACTATAAGCTCCACATTCAAGTCCTGTTCAAGTGGCACTCGCCACCTCTGGGGTCTGAGGGCTTTACACTCCTGGCTGTGGCTAAGCTGCCCAGGCTGTAGCCTCTTCTGTGGACACCCAAACCAGTGTGGGGAATGTCTCCACGCGGAGGGCGGAAGGCATAACCTCCTCCCAGTGAGGTGTTGCTCTCGCCCAGAGACCCCTGCACATTTGGTCAATTTGCTGCAAACGTGTTTTCCCCCAGTAGAAAAGCCTCTCTTTGGTTTGAGGACACCCTAAAAGCTCATTTTATTCAGGGCTGAAAGCCCTCTCTCGGCTCAGAGTGTTGCTTCCCAGGCATGTAGGTCAAATCCCAGCCTCGGGCTACTGTAGAGTAGACGGATAGTAACGAGGTTACTGAAACCGAGTCACTCCCGTTGCTCATCTGACTTGTGTGTTGTGCGTCTTGTATGAGAGCTTGCCTTTCCCCTCATGGCCCTGACCAGCAGCGTCCACATGCCTGCGCACTTTGGGCAGGGAGCCTCCTGAGGACCCTCCGAGTCAACCCAAGGCTGGGGGGGATGTGTGCTCAGGTGTCCTCGAAGGGAGGGAACCTCTCACCAGCGCAAGGCAAACCATTACCTTTGTGTGAGTTAATCAGAGCAAGGCCAAGCATATGTGAGCCTTGTGAGGCAGTTCTCGCAGTCAGGGGTCGGCCTAAAGAGCCACAGGAAGCAAGATGAATTCCCCACCCTCGCCTCTCCCTCACCAACACTGGTATCCCAAAGCTCCAAGAAGTGACATTCCCCCTCCCGTCTGGTACGCTTTCCTATCCTCTGAACCTCTCACCTTTATTTTGAACTGGTCTCAGAGAGAAAACTGGGGAAGCTTTAGAGGAGGAGAGGCAGAGGGAGGTACAGCTCTGACCCCTGGCTGAGGGGGACCAGCTGGGCCTCACGCCCTTGTAGGCTGAGGGTCACCATGAAAAGGCAGAAAAAACCCAGATAATGGCCTCTTCAGTTCCCACAGGGAAACATCTAACAGCAGCTGAGAGAATGAACAGAAAGACTAGTGCTGCTCTGACATGAACTGGTGTGTGTGTTTGAATGTTTGTGTCATAGAGACAGAGGACAGAGATGTGGGAAGAAGGAACGGTAATGGTGGTTACCTCCCATTGTGGGATTTTCGTTTCTGAGCTCTATACTTTGTTACATTCTCCAAGTTTTCTGTATTAAGCTTTATTACTTTCTTAGTCGGAAAACAATGAAATAGTGCTGCATTTGCTGTAATACAATTTATCAGAAGAAAGTTCACATGAAGCACTGTCAGGCTGTATAGTCTCGCTGCAAGAGGGGGCCTGGCAGCCTGCATGGTGGTCCTCAGTCAACCAGCAGCCCCAGCGTAGCCTTCAGGATACAAACACTTGCCATTAAGTCCTTAGAAAATTTTCTTTCCTCCCTCCCTCCCTCCCTCCCTCCTTCCCTCCCTCCCTCCTTCCTTCCTTCCCTGCTTCCTTCCTTCTTTCCTTCCTTCCTTCCTTCCTTCCTTCCTTCCTTCCTTCCTTCCTTCCTTCCTTCCTTCCTTCCTTCCTTCCTTCCTTCCTTCCTTCCTTTGTTCCATACAAACACTTTGTGCCAGGTACTAAGCCAGTTAACACAAACTTATGGCTTCAGGATTTGGAAGGAAAAGAGGGCCTCTGTACAAATATCAGGTGCATAATATTCATGAGATGATTAGGAAGGGAAAGACGAGGGGAAATGGTACAGGCTAAGGCTAATAAAATGTATTGACTATATTTGTCCTATTACCAAACTCTTCATTAAATGTTTATTCAGAGTAGTATTTTGTGGCTGTTCAACAGTCATGTTCAATAGTCACCTCTCCCGGGGAACTGAGGTCCGGACAGGCTGCCTGAGTCACTGACGGCTCCTCTGAAAGCTCGAGAGGCTCACTAGAAGCCCATGCCTTCCACATGCCTACCCACCTCCTCACTCCTGTCTCTCATCCCTTGAAAGAGAAGAAAGTACTGACCCGAGGTTCCAGTGACGGCGCTGCTGTTGCTCTGGGGCCTCTCCAGGTCGATCAGCAGCTCATCGGAGTCGTTCTCACTCACAGTGGTTCTCTCCTGCTCCTTCCCACTCAGGTCCAGGGCAACAGTGGACCCCCGGATGACCTCTTTTGAGACATAGCAGCATGCCAGACCCACCTCCTGCTCCAAGGCCGTGCGAGTTAAATAGCTTGAATCAATTAACCGGAGGTCACAGTACTTCAAAGACCTGCACAAAAGCAGAGATGTTTCTGGTGAGCCCTCTGGCCCGCACACGGTGGCGGTGTATGGCTGCATAGCTGGGGGTATCACCACAATTAGCATCGTGGGTTTCCATGCCATGTGATCCTTCATTTAAACCTCAGCTCTGTCACCTCCTAGCTGTGATGACCTCCCACTAGTTACTTCACTTTTTTCAAGTATAAAATAAAATAACAGTGCCTGGCTCACACGGTTATTGTAAGGAATGAAGGGGATGACACACGTAAGGCGTCTGCAGCAATGCCTGACACACAGTAAGCATTCGATTAATGTCTTCCAATCTGCAGGTCCTTGAGGGGGTTGGGAACAGCAGCTAAAGATACTTCATCCAAACAAAAAAAGAAAAAAGAAAAAAATCCTGGTTTCAGGCTGATGCTTTTCCTCTCTGCCTCTCTGGCTGCCCTGCTTTAATGTATAAACACTTCACAGTGTGGCTATCTGCCATCCCCAAAACTGCTACGTAGTTGATCTCTGGAAAGTGAAAAGAAGAATCAAGGGAGGCTATATTTCTTACATGTCTGAAAAAAACCTAGTTCTCGTCCCACCTGTCAAACAAATGAGATGCTTAAACATTTGCCAAGTTTTAACCATCAGCTCAGCTGGGTAACTAATGAAAAATGAGAACTAATTATTCACACTGTACCTGGGAAAGGTTTCTCCAAGGGGATCTTTGCCAGTTAGTATCACAATACAAGGCAGACCTTCTAAATCCTGGTATGTCCGAGGGATCCACTCTTCTGGTTCATTTCCTCGCCAGGTCTGTGGAAAGGGACCCAGATGATAAAATTAAAACTTATTTCAGTTTCTACCTTTAAAAGATTTCTAGGTCCAGGTTTTATACACATTTGTGCTACCAAATGACTTCCAGTAAGTGTGTGTGTGTACATATTTTAATTACTACTAAAAGGCATACACAAAGCGCTCTAGAAGAACGTGGCCTTTAATTTTATCTCAACAGGGTAAAACAGGAGATCTTGGAACATACTGTGTTTCCCCGAAAATAAGACCAGGTCTTATATTAATTTTTTGCTCCAAAAGATGCATTAGGGCTTATTATTAGGGCTTGTTTCTTATTTTTACATATACAACAATCTACATTTATTCAAATGCAGTCATGTCATCTTTCTCTGGAACATAGTCATAACGTATTAAATGTATCTGTCTGATGATCTTAACTGGGGCTTATTTTCAGGGTAGGTCTTATTTTCAGGGAAACACAGTACTTCATGCATTAGCCACACTGACCAAAGAAACATACAGTGTGAAATATCCCACCAGGGCGCCACCCTTAAAGAAACCCTGATGAAACGACCTGACTCAAGGCTCTTAAATATACTTTCTTCATATAATGGACTGATTGAAAAAGATAGTTTCAGTTGTGAATGATTAATAAAAGAATCTCAACAAATCTCCATGAATTCATGAATCTTCATGAAAACAGACATTTTCACCAAGAAAATCATGAAGTTAGCCACCCCTGATGGTTATTTTTCCTCTTTCTCCCTTTATTGACTTTCAGAATAACTAAGTAATAATTGGCTTAGGGCCCCAAAATGTCCCTCTTAAGAAGGCTAAAAATATAACCAAACCTGGGCCAAGAACAAACCTGTCCCTTCCTTAGAAGAGTACTATAATTAGCTTGTGATTTCATAAAGAATCTGTTAAGCATTAATTTTTCATATACTGGGGGTGCCAAAAAAATGTATACAAGACATTCATCTTTAGTTATCGGTATATATTATTACAATTTTAATACATTTTTTTCCTTTCTTAAAATGTATAGATATTTTTGGCACCCTCTGTATATTAACACATATATACACATATGTTTATCTTTAATAAATGGAAAGTCAATCATGAAAACATGAATACATCAATGAAATGAAAAAAATCTCACCAACTTGAAAGATGTTCAAAAGTGGAAAGATCTTAAGATTTTTCTATTGTAGAGCAGAAAAAAATGGACTATCTCAAGTAGACAAGGTGGTTTCTACCATTTTTTATACAATGTATAGCATCTAATTATGCTTTATATCAGCTTTCTAGCAGAAGTTATAAGAAATGAACTGACATTTCTGATAATGCTTTAAGGAACAAAGACTAAGAAGTAAGGTGTTAAGTAATGCAGGCAATTTTATTTTAAAATAGACTGGTACTTTCTTTGCTAAACATAATATGGGATAAAAAGAAATCTAACAGGCAAGAAGTAATATGATAGGGTTTGAGTAACAATTTGTTGATGTCTATAAATACCAGTTTTTAGAAATAAATATACCCACACTTACTCAAATGTATGTAATTTGCAAAACTGGAAGAACTGTAACCTTGTTGCTCAATCATTTATCATATATTTGCATACCAAGGGGAAATCAGTGGGTCTATATAACTGTTTATAAGTTTGAGAGACTTTTCTTGTCTTAGAAAATCAATATATCAAGATTTTTTTTAAATATTAGAAGAAAGGTCTCTATAAAATTCAGTTCTCCACACATTTGCATGTCAAAGGGAACCATAACATTACCTGATTTAAAGCAAACATTTCTGGAAATAGGGTTCATTTTACTTACAGCCTACACACTGGATTCATGATATTCCTGACACTGGGATTCTCCCTAAATGTATTTTATCTCCCAGAAACCATCTGTAGGCCATGGTTCTACCAAGAATAATGAGGTTGGGTTACAATGATGGGATTAACAGATGTTATGTTTTACTACAAAAGATTTATTTTCAAAAGATTATTAAACAAATCTTGCTTTTTACTCCTGACCAATCAGAGTTAGCCAAACCACTGTAAAATGCTTTTCTCTTACATTGCTACTTCTGAGGAGTGAAGTAGCAATTGGTGAAGGATGATGTCACTGCAGAGACATTTAAGACAACACAAAAGACTGAGTGAGCATTGAGTTCAAGGAAAACATGGGGCTCCAGGCCAAGGAAATCTAATGAAAGCTTCACAGGCCTTCTGGAGGAAATGATTTATTTAGATTTAAACCCTGCATCCTCCAAAAAGCTTGTCATCACTTTTAAGTTAACCACAACACAGAACAGGATAATTAGAGGGAAGCACAAAAATAAGACCATCTAATAGAAGAAGAGGCATTGGATTTTACCCAAGACTAGAGATAAAAGATACAGCCATGCCTTCCTGACAATGGTAAAGGAAGTTGGTATAACTTAGAAATAAACAGGTGAAGCAGAGACCACCTGGCAAGTGGCCATCTTGCTTAAATTAAGACGTGCACATTTCAACGGGATTTCATATTTTCACTTCCTCATAAATGGAGAGTTTTAACAGGATTTATTAATAGGATCCAGTGGTTTTGAAAATATGGGAATCTCTTTTGTATGGTTGGTGTCTGGCAGCTACTCATAAACATTGAGCAATAACCGCTTTGAGAAGTAATTACTTGAGTCCCCCTTTGTGTTTGGCAGTCTGAGAACAGCAGCTGCACAGAACAGTTACCCTCCAAGAGCCCTGCAGGTGATTCTGATGTGCTCGTTCAGAGCCTCAGGCCTTGATCGTGGTTTTCAAACTATAGCCCAGAGGGGCAGATTATTAGGACCCACTGATTTACACTGACTTATATAGTAACTGGCACTTTTAAAGGGTCTGAACAAATGACCTGAGAGTCTATAGGTAGGTACACTTGGTCAGTGTCAATGGCGACCCAGAGAAGACCCTGTAGCTTCACATTCTTTTCAACCATCTTCCTGCAACAAGCATGGGAGACTTTAGAGTGGTGCTAATGATTTGCCTTTCTAGATTCTTCATCATTAGCATTATTCAAATTGTCTCAAGACCTTTGTCTCTATGAGTTAGACTGTGGTAAGAGTTTCAGCACACTTATTTGTTAGTCATGCTAGGAATTCTGCTGTAACGTGTTCCATGAGTATAATTTAAAATGGTGAACATCACATCTATATATGAAATATAAATGTTACAAATTCCACTAAATATAGGAGTTTCTAACTTTAGATTTATTGTTCCTATCACTCATCAAGCTAATACGTGGTATTTTGTTTGCATTTTAGATTATTCAGTTTAAGTTGGCTAATAGAATACAATGAAAAGGTTTACATTTGCAAAATGCTTTATGAACACTAAATAATAACCCCAGTATTAGCACCCCTCGAGATCCTACAAGTCCAACGCTTTCATTTTGCAGATGAGAAACTGCAGCCCTGGGTTAAATGCAAATCCGCTAAGACTGCTTGATTCTTTTCATAAAATTTGTGCCAAACTAGATTTTTTTTAATACAATTTAGTTTCGTATTTAGTGTGCAGGGTGCAGATACCATGTTAGTCTGACTCAGACATACAGTATCTAGCTAGCTCAGTGCTGTACTATATGTACACAGATGTTTTATTAAATGTTTCTTAATGGCTAGGACACACTGGATAATATATGTCCCCAGAAAAACCTGAGCAGGCCTAAGGTAGGGAGTTAGGTTAGTTGATTTAGAAACTCTCCCCCTCTGCTGCGTAACAGGAGGGGTTTAGGGAAAGCAGCCAGCCCCGGGCGTGTGCTTGCTCATGCACTACGTCCCTATCCAGATGCTTGGGTGTCTCGGTCCAGGCCAAGTCTCAGTGCTGAGGGTCAAAGGCGGTCAAGTCTCAGTGCTGAGGGTCAAGTTCAAAAAAACAACAACAAACTGTTGAAGAATCCACATGCAAGAGGGCTTGGGACAGTTCTGCATGAGTACTGAAGATAAAACAGAATATTTTACCAACTCTAGATGAGCCAATAGGCAAGATGGACAGAAGAGAATTAGTGAATTGATGATACTTAAAGACCCCACAGAGGTCTGAGAGAACAAGTTTTCCTTCCTTCCTCCCTCCCTCCCTCCCTCCCTTTCTTTCTTTTAGAAAATAGATGGTCACCGGCTAAATGCATCTCAAACAAGGTCAATAAACATGGGGTCAAACTGGGTCATCTCATTTTTACACCGGCAGTTGGAGAGCATGGAAGACTAAATGCAGGCACATGCTAAAAAGGGGGGCTTGACAGCATCTTAATCAGCTGGTTGCAATTAGGAAAGTGAACCTGGCTCTTAGTTGAGCATTAACATTGTCATGAAGATCAGATGGACACATGTGCAAAACCCTATTAAACTCAGCCTCTGAGCCACCCATGTGGGATTCCCAGAAAACAGAAACAAACGGTATTTGGAAGGAGAAGCACGTGTCCATTGCTAACCTTCAATCGCGCCACAAAGTGAGTTGCAACACTGACTTCGGAGGCAGGGTTCCCGAGGATGATCTCGAAGCGGTACTGCAGCCCCAGCCTGTCGCGCACTTCCTGCAGCCGCTCCTTGGCCAGCATCGCCAGCTGCACGGAGGGTACCCTGATAATGAGCATGTGTCCCCTGCCACTTTTGGTTTTTCCCGGGGAGCTGATGAGGTCATCCATAATGCTGAGTGTTTCTGGGGTGCTGTGGTCTCGGAGTGACGCCATGGTGGTGAGAGCCATCAGAGCCTCTGAGTACTGCTGGATGAGAAGGTAGCAGCGGACCACCATGCTGTGCAGCCTGGGGTACCTTCAACAGAACACAGGGAGCTACACTCGGGCCGCAGGACCGCCTGGGCCAGTAAGGTCTGCGCGGCAGCCATGCAGACCAAGCGTGCTGAGAAGGGGGCAGTGATCAGTGATGGGCTTGGGTTCTACAACGGCCTCACAGCCCACATCACTAGCAGGAAAAGTTGAGCTTGCAACGCGTGTGAGTCAGAACCTGTTAGGATAGGCAAGCAAGTTAAAGAGGTACAGGGATGGACTCATGACCGCAGCTTCTCCAAGGGTGGTCTGTGGACCAGCAGTAGCATCCAGCAGCAAAGGCTCCTGGGATTGTCAGAAACGCCAACTCCCTCACCGCAGACATACCAAATCAGAATCTGCGTCCTGACAAGAGCCACGGGTGAGTGGTAGGCACATTAAATTTTGAGAAGCATTGGTCTAGTCAGGTTAATTGTCATAAACGGATCATCCCTGGATCCTAACCTTTTGCTGGTGGCATTGGGTTAGGATGGCGGTACTGTCAGCTTATTTCTTTGATACTTAAGATTACAGCAAAGGAAACTGAGATTTTAATATCATGTCTGTAGAGCATCAGACATAAAAAGTAATTATTATTACTAATTTGAGATTAGCCCCACAGCGGTAACTGTATCTTCCCATAAAATGTGCCTTACAATTGTCACCCCAATAAATTTAATTTAAAAAAAAATTTAAAATATTTTGATTTGAAAAAAAAAAAATGTGCCTTGGTGCTGGAGAAAACTCGGAGCTGGAGAAATAGCACCCCCTAGTGGTGTGGCCTCCTATCACCTGAGCCCTGCTCAGGAAAGGGAGCCTGGCAAGAAGCTGGAGTGTCCTGGCTTCCCTCAAACCCCCATAGTTACAGCACTACCCTCACCTCACCCCCGCCTGGACTACCAGGTAAGAGGATCGCTTTGTTCAAATTGGTAATTTTTACAATTACAGGGCAGGCAGAAAATAAATCTCTCATTATGTGCTATTCCTCAGAAAGCCGGGCTTGCTGATAAAATGAGCACACATGCGCGAAGAGGACCCACTTGCGGGCATAAAGAGGTCCTGGTCAAGAAAATAGGCACTGGGAAAATGAGGGTGAGTTTGTGAACTTTCTTTCTGGTTGCCAGCTGGTAGCACATGCAGTAGCCTAGCAGCTGGTAGGCCAATGAAGGATTTCACCTTTGTCCCACTTTATAATTCTATTTAAAGTAAAACAAGTGGTTCACTGTCCTTTCACAGAAAAGCCAAGTTTCAAATACCAACTAGGGTCATCAAGTGAATCGTGTGGTTTTGAAGTACTTCAGAGTTGGAAAGGATCATAGATTCCCTGGATTCTGACCACTCCACCTTCTCATAGGAGAATGAGTTAAGGGGCTGAGAGAAATTCAGCTACTTGCCTAAGATCATCCAACTGCTCAGGGATAGAGCGGGGTCTAGATTTCACTCAGGTCTCTGACAATGTCTTCTTACATTGCAAGGATTCAGTAGATTGGGGAAAAGTGAAGAAGTCCTTAGGTTCAATCAGTCCTCGGCCAGTCCCTTCAAGTGTTCAATAAATCATAGCTATTATTAGCCTGGGGTGACTGGATTGGGGGAAGTAAGCACAGATGATCCATGTTTAAAGCTCAATGTTTTTTGCTGGACCATGTAGGAAAACCAAAGTTAGAACAAACGATTACTTTGATATATACGCGTTTAGATTTCACACTCTGAAAGAAGCATGAACATAGAAGTGAATAGTTTTTCCAATCTATTGTTTGCATTAAACTGTAATTGTAGTTTTGTATTACCAAAGCTGTAATAGAAATTGATGGGATCATCCATTAAAATACCAGTTATGAAACTCTGATGTTACTGGAAGGAAAGATACATTCCAAGCTGGCAGATGGAACGGGTGGGTGGGAAACACTTAAAGGGAAGGCACATGGGCTGATTTTGGAAATCTAAGATCACATGTGCTGTGACAGGATTAATGCCACAGTGTCAGTTAAGTCCTCAAATTTATATTTTTGCAGCAGCTGCAAAAATATAAAATCCTACTCCTGATGCAGCATTATAATTTGCTGGGTAAGATGCACCCACCTGTCCTCGTTTTTACTTCTCTTTCTTTTTTCTTAGCAAAGTTACATGGCAGGTTGTTACATAGACGACTTGTGATAGACTGGAGCCAGTTTTAACTACAACTGGTGCCCCATCATTGAATGAGCAGAAAGAATATCGTTGGGGAGGGTAGGGAGGGCCTTCTACTAGGTCAGGCAAATTCTAATACTTCTCCCTACTCTTTGAGTCTGTGATTCAAGATCAGAGAGGAAAATACAGGAAAACGCTTTACTCTTCCAGAGTCTGACATGGAACTGGGGAATATAAAGAAGGCAGAGGAGAGAGAAGCACCATGATCCTTCACTCCCAAGGTTGGGGACTGGAGAACGGACACTAGGAACTGAACTCGCTTAAATGATCTGATTGTGCCTTAATTTTCTCCAGCCTACACTTCAAATCTCTCATAGTCAAGTTTAGTTTTTACCAGGCCATTGAAGGGTATTTGCCTGTGGAGGACAGAGGACACAAAAGGGAAAAATGTAAAAGCGTGAAGCATGCTTGGGAGATGATTCGGGGCATGGAAAGTGGTTCTAAGTCCTACTGTTAGTCACTAGTTTCCTTTGTTGGTCTTGGATGATTATAGAAAACTCATGTGCATAAAAAAAGGTCATCTTAGGAAAGGCTATTTTTATTCTGCCTTCACATGTCAACTGCACAGCCGGGGCTCTACCAAACTCCTGTGACACTAACACAAAAGACTTTGGGCTATTTTAGGTATACAGCTAAGGGAAAGATTGAAGGTTTTTACTTACCTCTCTAAGAGTGTGTTCACCATTTTTTCAAAAGTCTCGTCACATCTCAGAAGTGGGCTTGTGATCCCCCACTGTAGAGACTTACTGTACTCATTCAAGCCGAAGTACAGCTTTTCCTCACAGCTCATGTCCTCCTGATTCACAACACAGAGCAAAACTCAGTGAGGACAGAATAAAATACGTCTTGTTTTCTGGGGGGGGGGAACAAACCCTGTAATAGGTTATTTCCTAGAAGGTTAATACAATTGTGAATAAACAAGTGGGATTAGAGCAAACTAAGAAGCTCCTACACAGCAAAGGAAACCATTAACACAATGAAAAGGCAACATACGTAATGGGAGAAAATATTTGTAAATCCTATTATCTGTTAAGGGGTTAATATGTAAAATATATAAAGAACTCACACAACTCAATAGCAGGGGGGAAAAAAAAGAACCCAAACAACCCAACTGAAAACTGGGCAGAGGAACTGAAAATTTTCTAAAGAAGACATATGAATGGCCAACAGGTACATGAACCGATGCTCAACATCACTCGTCGTCAGGGAAATCAAATCAAAACCACAATGAGAGATCACCTCCACCTGTTTGAATGACTATTATCACAAAGACAAACAATAACAAGTGCTGGTGAGGGTGTGGGGAATAGGGAACCCATGTGCCCTATTGGTAGAAATGTAAATTGGTGCAGCTACTATGGAAAACAGTATGGAGGTTCCTCAAGAAATTAAACGTATAGCTACCATATGATCCAGGAATTCCACTTCTGGGTACATATTCAAAGGAAATGAAAATAATATATTGAAGAGACATCTGAGCTGCCATTTTCACTCTTCACTGCAACATTATTCACAATAGCCAAGATATGGAAACAACCTAAGTGTCCATCAGGGATGAATGAATAAAGATACATATATATGTTTGTATATGTATGCATATATACGAATATTATTCAGCCATGAAAAAGGACATCCTGCCATTTGTGATAACGTGGATGGACCTTGAGGGCATTATGCTAAGTGAAATAAGTGAGACAGTGAAAGACAAATAATGTATTTAACAACCTATGTGTGGAATTTAAAAAAAAAAAAAATAACCAACTCAAACCCATAGAAACAGAGTAGAATAGTGGCTGCCAGGGGCTAGAGGGCTAGGGAAATAGGGAGAGGTTGGTAATAGGGTACAGTCTTGCAGCTATAACATGAATAAGGCTTGAGGGTCTAATATATAACATGGTGACTATAGTTGAGAACACTATATTACACAATTGAAATTTGCTAAGCAAGTAGAAGTTAAATATTCTTATAAAATGTGTAAATAGTGATGGATGTGTTAATTAACTAGATGGGAGGAAATCCTTTCATAATTTATACATATATCAAATCATCACAATGTACACTTTAAATATCTTACAGTTTTGTTAATTATACCTCAATAAAGCTGATAAAAAAATGTTTCATTATATAACCTGGTACTAACTCCAAAATAATCTCTGAATTTTCTTTTTAGTTCAAATAAATTTAATATGTTAATAGTGGAATGTTGACATTGCTATCTTAGGACAGAGGGTAACTACATAGATTGACTTGTTTTCTCTTTCTTTTGTTCAGACATTTTCAGAGGAATCACATTTTTTAGGTTGGTACTGTCACAAGGTCAGATTTTTTTTCCCCTCTCAAAGCAGATCTCTCTATACTAATACATATGCTATCTATAGAACTCTCTGGAGATTGACAAACTGAAAAACTCCTCAATTACAGAAAACTTTTCTGGTATTATTTAATGATGATAATTAATAACAGTTTATTCTTTTATAAACGAAATTTATTTTAAAAGTGGAATATACACTTTTCCACCTTCTTAAACACAATGCACAGTATTTCTCCCCCTTTTTGATGACTCAGTCATCACTATGGAAATGAATAACTATTTTGGGATGTGACACAGATTCCCTCAGAGGATCCTGACATCTCTGACAATCTGCTTGTCCTTAAACTCAGTAGCCCCAGAATACTCACTAAGCTTTCTGAGTTCATGTACCTGGTGTGTTTTTTTTTCTTTTCTCTTTTGTACATAACTTTTCCACAGTCGTTTTTTCCTGTTATGTTACCTGTGCATTTTCATCTCACACTTAGTTGTTATTTATTAGGTGTTGACATTTTTCTTTAAACATCCTCCAACTCATTTCATAAAGGTAATACAGCAGCTTAAAATGTGTAAGATAAAAATGAATTAGGCAATCAGAGGAAGGAAAAGCAAGGATAAGAGAAATAAGATTGGGCCAGGAATAAAGTTAGTTCTCTCAAAAATACATATCAGAAATATCTGCATGTTTTGTTAGAAGTCGGCTACAAATATGGTTCTGAGTTTTTTAGTAACCCATCCAAAGAGATGAGCAATTGTGTGATTTATAAGGTTTATAAGATAAAAATAAAGTACTATTTAATTGACAGCTTTTAATTTTTTGAGGTCCCCCAAACCAGGAATTCTGTTTCTTGGAACAGGGACTTTTTTGAGAGTAAATATGCTTTATTTATGTTCTTACAAATAAAGACCTGAAAATGTTCTTAGAAATCCCGGAACCTTAGAGCACAGATTGAGTGACATCTATTGTTTGTTTGTTTGCTTGTTTTATGTTAAGTTCCTGGCTGTGTTCTAGATAATTATGTCAAATAAGTCATTTAGGATGAAAAAAGTCATTCATCTGAGTTTTCCTCCTTATCTGGAGCTGGCACAGAGTTAGTGGAAAAGTTTTATCTCGTATGAGCTTGATCTTTAAACAACTTCTCATCCTCGGGCTTGTTTCTTTGGGAAAATAAAAAATCCTCCTCCAAGCCTGCTCTTTTTCCTGATGCAGCATTTTAACTTGCTGGTTACGATATATCCACCTATTCTCATTTTTCTTTCTTTTTCTTTTTTCTAAGCAAAATTATAGGACAGGTTGTTAAATGATGGCTTGTGATCAATTGGAGCCAGTATGGGTTTTAAGAACCAGGGTTACTAAAGCTAAGAATTAGAAGTGAATAGTTTCACCAATTTGTTATGTTTACATTAAACTGTAACTATAGTTTGTATTACAAAAGTTGTCATAGAAGTTAAGGGGACCATCCTTTAAAATATGAGTTATGAAACTCTGAATGATGTTACTCTAAAGAAACATGATCATGCTAAGGAAAGTAAGTCAGATGAAAAAAGTCAAGAGCCATATGATTTCAATCATATGTGGTATATAAAACTGAAAGCACAAATGAACAACTAAGACATCAAATAGTTACAGACACAGACAATGGTATAGTGGTTATCAGAAGGAAAATGGGATGGGGGAGGTAGAAAAAGGTAAAAGGGGGTCAAATATATGGTGATGGAAGGAGACTTGATTTTGGGTGGTGAACACCCAATACAATATATAGATGATGTATTATAGAATTGTATACTTGAAACCTATATAATTTTATTAACCAATGTCACCCCAATAAATTTAATAAAATTAAAAAAAATTAAATAATAAAGAAACATAGATCACCAAGTATCACAAATCATAAAATGATTTAGTGAAGCCTTATGTCTTTGGGGAAAATGTTTCATCTCTTTAAAAAAAAATCCTCCCCCCTCCAAAAGTCCTGTCTGTCCAGTGACCCCACGCTGCAACTCTCCCTGTCTTTTCACTGCTGTCTCTGCTTTTCTTCCAGCCAAGCACTCTGCTGTATGGACACTATTCCCTGGAAGGTCACCAAGGACTCCCGAGGCCAAATCCAGTGGCATTACGTGTCAGCCCTTGCCCTCACTGCCCTCGTGGCAGTTTTCTTCATTATTTTCTTTCATAATTTTATCCACATAAGTTGCTTCAGTGATTAGTTTTGAAAAAATATTCCAAATCCTCCCTGTAAAGCCCCACTCCAAACTCCAACTTTGCATGCGCAGTGGTGCACTCACTTCAGTCTTAGCTCATTAAGATCCATCTCATCTACCCTCCACAGTCAGTCTTCCTCCTGACTTCTTAACTAAAGGCAGCACCTCAAGTATCTCTGACTCTTCCCTCTTCCTCAATAAACAAATCCTAGAAACGTTACTATTTCTTCCATTCTTTTTTATTGTCAAGACCACTATTCTGAATTCAGGTATTTGTTAATTCTAACCCGAATTATCAGAGAAGTCAGATGACTGATCTCCCCATTTCTATCCATGCTGATTTAGCCTCTATAGTTAATGAACTGCCTTAAAATGCAGCCTCTCAATATCTTCTAAAGCTGAACAAATTTGTACCCTATGACCCAGCCATTACACTCCCAGGTATACACCCAACAGAAATGCCTATATATATGTCTACTAAAAGGCATGTGCTAGCATGTTTCCAGCAGCACTATTTGAAATAAATGAATAGGATGAATCGATGAATTGTGGTGGAGTCACTCAGTATAATCTATATATAGCAATAAGAATGAATGCTTTATGACTCATGCAAAGTACAGAAGAATCTCACAAATAATGTTGAGCAAAAGAAGCCAGATACAAAAGAGAGTATACTGCATGACTCCATTTATATAAAGTTCAAAACCGGGCAAACCAAACCTATGGTGTAAGAGGCCAGGGAGTGTTGCCCTTTGGTAGTGGAGTGCCTGGCTTCTGGGGTGGTGGTAATGTCCTATTTCTTCATCTTGGTGTTGGTCCCATGGGTGTGTTCAGTTTGTGAAAATTTATTGACATTCATTTACATTGTTAATATAAAAAAATGAAAGAAATAGGTATATTCTGATATTTCCAATAACACTACCCTTTGATAAAAAATGTTAATGCCTGTGTAATGAGCGCACACTTTGCCAGCCTGGCACTCCGTGGTTCCATATGCATTATACTTCCAGGTTTCTGTCCACCCGACTAAGTAGTCTCTGAAAAGAGCTGGTTTCCTCCTCCTGTGGTTCCGCCCAAGCTGTCTGCTTCCTGGAGCCGCTGCTCCCGTCTGTGCGCTCTGTCTTCCCCCTCTTCCAAAGCCCATCCTCAGTGCTCTCTCCTCCGTGTCACCTGTCAAATGAATGGGACTTCTTCCTCCTTTCAACTCCCAGAGCATTTCGGTTTTTTGAAATTGTTTTATTCTATTTTGGTTTTGTTTAATGTTTTTTTGTGTGTTTTTTTTGACAAATAAAAATTGTACATATTTAAGGTTATACAACTTGATTTTTTCTTTTTTTTTAACGAGATATAATTGACATACAATATTATATTAATTTCAGGCCTACAACATAATGATTGGGTATATGTATATATTGTGATTTGATATAGTGAAATGATCTCAATAACATCACTACACATAGTTACAATTTCTTTTTCTTGTGGTGTGAACTTTTAAGATCTACTCTCTTAGCAACTTCCAAATATACCATACAGTACTGTTAACTATAATCAACATACATTATATTACATTATGTCCCAGGACTTATTTATAAGTAAAAGTTTGTACCTTTTGACCACCTTCAACCATTTTGCCCACCCCTCACCCCGGCCTCTGGCCGTCACCAATCTGTGTTCTCTGTCTGTGTCTTATTCTACTTTGGATAATAGTGACTTTGATGTGCGCTTGCTTTGGCCTCTAAATCCAGCTCTCTGCGTGTTCTTGGAAAGAACTAACACAAGCCGAAAGTGCTTAATGATATTTTTTGAGTTGAATTTCTTTGCTTTTCCCAATTACTCCTTCCTTAGGACACTGGCATTAGGATAACTAAAGGAGGCTAATTAGTAGGAGCTTCTCCCCTAAATGGCTAAAGGTGTTATAAATTAGATTCCATGTTTTTTACCTTTCTCTTTATCATCTCAAGTTCATAGGAATGATTTAAAAAAAACAAAAAACTTTAATTAGAGTATAATAACTCTCCATCTTTCAATTATTTTGAATATAATCCTGGGTATCATATCTTTAATCCATAAATACTTCACTAGATAGCTCTAAGATAAGAACTTTAAAAAAATATAACCACAATACCATTATTATACCTAAAAAATTAACCACAATCCACAAGAACGACTGTTAATGAAAAGTATTTTAAGACTTTTTCTCTTATGACTTCATGTCAGGAGAAGATAAAGGGCAGAAGCTGAGTCCTTCTTCCTATCATGGGTGTGATCCCTCTGGAAAGACTGAAGTAACAAGGTAAATTAGGATAGTTCTCTTTTCCCCACAACAAAGTATTGAAACTTCACATTTCGCAGGAGAACTATCTGTTGGATTAAAAAACAATTTTTCCTTTCCTCAGTTCTATTGGCAATCCATTCTGTGTCAGGGCAACTCCTTGGGAAACCCACAGTTTAGCAGCCCTACACTTTAGCAGCAAAGGAACTGTGGTAGCCTCTTGTCTCACCCATGACTTGACCACCCAGTTAATAGATGGAGCTGAAGTGGAAAAGATACCAACAAAGTAAAAGCTCAAAGCAGCCTGAATGTGATAGTGAACACACGAGGTAGTTCTCATAAGGGAGAAACTGTCAACACCCAGGCGAGTCAGTTACCTGAGCTTGCTTTACTGCAAAGAACAAGCCAATACTCAGAGAAGAGCCAAGTCAGGGAAACTGACCTACTTCATGTCAGAATAAAATGCATTGGGTTCATAAAATAATAGTCATTCTTGTGTAAGACATTTCTGGCATATTTTACTTAAACATGTTTATTTAAAAATATCCAGTATGTTCAATGTTTTAAAATGAAGCTTACTGGTTAATATTTATTTATTGTTTTAATGAAACTCTTATTTCTTTTCTCTGATAGTATATTTAGCTTACAGTTTATAGGTGATAGAAAATATTTTTCAGGTATTAGAGATTGGAGCCAAACAATATAAAGACTTGAATATGTACAATGTTGCCAAGGCTATTCTCAACTCATTAAATGCTACTACTAAGTAAACTCACACTACCAGCATCCTCTGTTTCAACCAGAAATATGTGAGAACTGATTCAGAGGAAAAATCCAGTTCCTGGGGAGAATGAAATAATTAACAGTGATACAGATGACTAACACTAAAACATGAAAGAGAAGCCATCCAACAGGACAATGAAATGTCCAGGTCTCAGATTGAAATTAATCAGTTAAAGTCACAAAGATAAATTAGGGTATTAATGATATAGTCAGATAACATCACATTTTTGGGGGAAAACTATATAGGATGGATAATTTTGTATCTACATGATAACCAAAAAAGAACCACCTAATCAAATGTATATACGGGTCTCACAATTAAGTTTGTGAACTTGTTACAATGATGTTGCTAACCTTTTTTGATATCAGAGGGATTATTCATTATGAATTCGTACCAACTGGACAAACAGTCAATGAAGTTGACTATTTGGAAGTGCTGAAAAGGCTGTGTGAAAAAAATTAAATGAGGGCCGGCCCAGTGGCTCAGGCGGTTAGAGCTCCATGCTCCTAACTCCGAAGGCTGCAGGTTCAATTCCCACATGGGCCAGTGGGCTCTCAACCACAAGGTTGCCAGTTCCATTCCTTGAGTCCCGCAAGGGATGGTGGGCTGTGCCCCCTGCAACTAAGATTGAACACGGCACCTTGAGCTGAGCTGCCGCTGAGCTCCCAATTCCAGATGGCTCAGTTGGTTGGCGAGCGTCCTATCAACCACAAGGTTGCTGGTTTGACTCCCGCAAGGGATGGTGGGCTGCACCCCCTGCAACTAGCAACAGCAACTGGACCTGGAACTGAGCTGTGCCCTCCACAACTAAGACTGAAAGGACAACAACTTGAAGCTGAAACAGCACCCTCCACAACTAGGGTTGAAAGGACAACAACTTGACTTGGGGGAAAAAAAAAGTCCTGGAAGTACACACTGTTCCCCAATAAAGTCCTGTTCCCCTTCCCCAGTATAATCTTAAAAAAAAGAAAAAAAGAAAAAAAAAGTTAAACGACCTGAACTTTTCACCAACATTTCATAACTCTTGCATCACGACAATGCACCAGCTCACACAGCACTGTCTATGAGGGAGTTTTTAGCCAGTAAACAAATACCTGGATTGGAACACCCTCCCTACTCACCAGATCTGGCCCCCAGTGACTTCTTTCTTTACCTGAAGATAAAGGAAATATTGAAAGGAAGACATTTTGATGACTTTCAGGACATCAAGAGCTATCAAACGATGATAGCTCTGATGGCCATTCCAGAACGAGTTCCAAAATTGCTTGGAAGGGTGGACTAGGCACTGGCATCAGTGCATAGCTTCCCAAGGGGAGTACTTCAAAGGTGACCATAGTGATATTCAGTAATGAAGTACATAGCACTGCTTTTAGGATGACTTCGCGAACTTAATTGTCAGAACTTTGTTCTTGTATGACACTGCTCTAGTTTTTGCTCTTATGATAATTGTAATTCTATGAAACTTTTAGAAGATAAATCATTATGTTTGTTAGATTTTTTAACTCCTGTGCTCCATTTTACAAAGCCATGACCATTTTTCATCACAAGATTCTGTACCGGGGAACTAAGAACATCACTGTATCAGAGAGTAGAACAGAGACTCACCATGCTGTCCAGCTGTATCCAGTGAACCTCATTGCTGAAGCTGATTCGGGACTGTTGGGTCTGCAGAGTGTACGGGAAGGAGCTAACCTGGAGCACCAGGAGGTTGAAAGCTTCCAGAACTTCTCTGCAATTAATGACTCTATCAGCCAATCCATGACTAGGTTCACCATGTGATAAAGAGCCCGAAATGACACTGTAAAAATATTGAAAGTCACATTAAAACTTTCTAATTTAACTGACGAGACTCAGAAGCAGACATCAAAATGGAAGTAATGTTTTGGCTCTTATCTTTCTAGTTATTTTTAATTGGATGACTTTAAAATAAACAAACAACAAACTTTAATTAGAATGTAATACCTCCCCATCCTTCAATTATTTTGAAAACAATCCTGGGTGTCACATCTTTCATCCATAAGCACTTCACTAGCTAGCTCTAAGAACTCTTTTAAAAATATAACCATAATACCATTATTATCCCTAAAAAATTAACCACAATCCACAGGAATGGATGTGTGGATTTGGAAGAGAACAATTGATTTGGAAGGCCAAAATTACACTCCTTACCCATTTCAGACAGATTTCAGGGATTTTTTTTTCTTTTTCAGTTTGCACCTGATAGATATACCTCAAAGAGTAAATTCAATGATCCAAGCCAAGGATATCTAAATCTGTAGTTGAGATGGATCACTAGTTTGAAAGCTTACCTGAATGAGAGAGCTTCTCCGTCAAAACATGATGCTTATCACCATGCAATGATCTGAACCTCCAAAGAGAGGCCCCAAGTCTGCATGTGATCCTCACTGTATTAACATCACTCTCCTTCCTCCCTCGAGCCTGCTAGACTGTGGTGAGGACTCCTCCTTCCCCCTTCCCCATGACCAACATTTTTACACAAATGTTGAATCAACACAACTGAAAATGATTCAGATTTTCAGTTGTGTTCAATTTTGGTGTACCAGGTGGCCATGCAACCGCAAACCCAAATATATATGCCCTGGGGAATTAAATATAAAGAGATCCAATGCATAATCCTCAGAGCTATTTCCCCAAACTTTCAAAGACTAGATATATAAGGTCAGTGAGCTATTTCTGCTTATAGAATACTAGCAGTAACTGAAGACGATGTGGACAAAATTTCTTTCCTTTTTCTTCCTTTCCTCCCTCCTTCTTTCCCTTCCTCCCTCCCAGCCTTCCTGAAAAATCTAACTAGTTATGCAAGATTTTGCTTATACCTACATATGGCTCTAGATTTTAGATTGTGGAGTGCGAAACATGTTCTGGCTTTCAAACAAGTGCTTTTGCGATTCTGACATTTCCACTAAAGACCCAAATGCTTCCAGATTCCTAACCTCATTGTGTCCTGAAGAAAAGAAAATCTGTAAGTACTTGATTATATGCAATATGTGAGGACTATGCCCCCCCCTTTAAACTATCTGCCCTATTAATCCATAGGAGCAAAGATAACGCCTATCGGATCATTACTGTAATTTGTTCTGGGAGCAAAACTGGCTCCATCATGCCACACTTACTGTTCTTTCTTTAATAAGCCCACTGAGAGATAGTATATTCTCATGTTTAAACTGGTACATTGTGGAAGGTTTCATATCTGCTCTCAGATCATTAAAGTGGCATCTGTACTGCTGTTAAAGATGAGAGAAGAGCGAAACGCAAGGAAAAAGAGAAATAGCAGAAAAGGAAGGAAGAGAAGAGAAGGCATAAAGAGAAAAAGGAAAAGAATTAGGGAGGAGGAATGGTGGTGGAAAGAAAAGCAAATGGCCCTTGTGGGAGCTCATTAACCTCAACCGCCTTGTTGCCACTCTTTCTTTGAAACAGTTGAGTTCCCCAATATGCTTAAGATCATATTTGTAACAGGAATGTGTAAATTCACCACAGTATATTTAAAACAAAATCAACATTAAAGCGGTAAGAAAAAGTGAAAGAGCACGGAAAGGGTAGGAGTAAGTTATCAATAAGAAGGTGCCAAATGCTAGGGTCCCTGGGTTTTCAAATTATCACCTTTTAAATTATTTATTACATAACCACTGCTGTTGTAGAAGAAATACTGTATTTGCTCACTCTGAAGCAATCACCTCGTTAGTTCCACATGGCAGTTGTCATGAACTAGCACAAACAGTGTGTATGGGTTTTGTTTCACTCTTCTCATGAAAACTTCAAACTTGGTTTGAATCTCATTGTCTAGACGAACAACATATTTCTCTGCTCTCTGATAAGCTGTCCCGTTTTCCTCCAGACCCAAGTCTACAAGGACACCTGCCAAGAAGAAAATAAAGTTGACATTTTTATATACATATATAAATGAGATAAACTTCAGTTCAATGGCAACTGATACTGGGTACTAATCAGATAGAGGTTTACAAAGCACATATTTTTCTTTTTTCATATTCCCCACCACCATTTTGAGGAGGAAATATCAGATTTCCTTTTCTTTAGAACATCCAAACCCACCCCCCACACCTCACACAAATGACAACAGAGAACAATCTGGTACATTAAGTAGAAGCAGTAGAATGTATGAGACCTCCATTGATTAAATTCTATTTATACATGAGATGCTGTTGTTAACAGCTACTACAGACCACTCAGAAAAGCAAAAATCTTTGAGCTACTGCTCTTGGCTAAATTAACATAATCACAGCCTTCCTTACCGCAAATTTAGCAATAAAAAATAAGACCTAGCCGGACAATCAGCTCTAATGCATCTTTTGGAGCAAAAATTAATATAAGACCCAGTCTTATTTTACTATAAGACTGGGTATAATATAATATAACATAATGTCATATAATATAGTACTGGATCTTATATTAATTTTTGCTCCAAAAGATACATTAGAGCTGATTGTCTGGCTAGGTCTTATTTTCGGGGAAACAGTATTTTACTCATCTTTACACAGTGACATTCTGCACAGTATCTAGAGTATGGGAAGCCCTCAATGAATGTTGAATTATGTACCAAATTAATAAAATAAACTAAATTACTCAAGATTCATATATTCTCAAAATGTTAGAAACTGTGAAACTTTAGTACTATATCATTATTTCTGTCTATAATAAAATTACTTCTACATATAAACATCTAATATAGTTCTAGGCACATGGAACTGTTGTTCAGATAATTAATTAAAACCCCAAATCCTCCTTTAAAATGAAGAGACAAAATAGTAATTATGTGAGGTGAAGTATGTATTAACTATTGTGGTAAATATATCACAACCAAATCATCACACTGTACACCTCAAGCTTATACAGTGTTATTTGTCAATTGTATCTCAATAAATCTGGGGGGAAAAGCCCAAAGCAAATAAGGGCACACAACACCCTCCCCTCAAGACACTCAGCTGCATGGAGGTGCCCTATAAGCTGCCCTATAAGCAGGAGAAGGAACCAGAAGACTGATTTGGCGGTTAGGTATGTAACATTTGGGGGTTAGATGTGGTGCTTGAGGACCAGCCTTCAAGGGCTGAAGGACATCTGTTAGAATCCACTACCAGCCACACCTACCAGTCCCAACCGTGTGAAAAAAGAAATTAAGAAAACAAATTTTAAAAATAAAACAAAGAGACTTGAATGAATTATGCTGCCTTAGTTTTATTTATCTAGGTTTTCTTTTAACATAAAACTAGATCAGTTAACAACCATGTGCAATTAACATCCAGATGCTATAATACAAAGAGCAATAAGTGGTATTTTTTTTTAAAAAGAAAAACTGTTTTACCATATGAAAAATTCATTTAATAAGGTGAACAGAAGGTAATTTTGCTTTCAAACATTTTTCATTAGGAGACTTTCGTCAGAAGTTGTTTTCAACTTCCATCAAAATATAGTCAAATGTGAATATTTCCAAAAGTGCAATCAAACATTTAATTTGGCAGGCATTCTGATTTTTTTGAAAGTAGATTGCTTGTAAAACTTATTCAACATTCAACAGTGACTTATTGAGCATATACTATGTATCAGGTACCATTTTAGATATTGTGCTAGGCCTGGGAATGTAGAGGAGAGCAGGACGAAGATCTTAATCTCATGGAGGATGGAGAAGAGGGGTAATTTTGAGAAGTGTCATAATGGGAGACAAAGTATTGTGGGCTCAAAGAGGTGAGCAGAGGCATAGAGAGAGGACCTACTTAATCTCGGGGGTTCATTTCCTTATCTGTAAAATGGGGAGAATAGAACCAGGTTAAAATTAGTCTATTATTTCCTAAGTTTATCCTTAGAAAATAAGCAGTGCAAGTTAAGGGCATCCTAACACCATATTTCTCCCAAAATAAGACCTAACCAGAAAATAAGCACTAGCATGATTTCTTAGGATGCTGGTAATACAAGCCCTACCCCAAAAATAAGCCCCAGTTAAGATCGTCCGTTTAAGATCGTGCATTTAGTACGTCCGTTGCAACACACGATGGACGTACAGAATCATAAAATAATAATATTAATATATAATTAAATATAAATAAATAATATTAGTGACATTAATATTTAAGTGATAATATAAATTATAATTAAGTATATGTAAATACCCAAGCGGGCACCTTTGGACGAGAGGTAAACGCCTATGTAAACAGATGAACTCGAGACTTACTGCCGAATGACCGATCGGAGTACGGACACAATGCATGACTACCGTGTGCACTTGATAACAAACGGACATGGTTGTGTCTAATATGAGTTTTCATAATTCAGTAAGTCATATGTTGTAACAGAGGAACTTAATGCACTCGTGTGAAATAAAGAAGTATTTTCTGAATTTTGGTGTCTACAATTTTTGATCGCTTTTGTGTGGAACATCATTCTTAACTGTCATCATTTTTGTTGCCACTCCTGTCTTGGAGGTCTTCAATTAACACTTGATTTAATGGTAGATGTAAAGGGAATAATATTTTGACCCCCTGCTAAGATGAGTGCAAAAAGAAAGAGCTATTCCATCGAGTACAAGAAAGGAATCGTGGAGGACTCCTAAGCCAATAATCTTACGGCTTTCTGCAAAGAGAAGAAGTTGGATCTCTGAATGGTCCAAAAATGGTGAGCACAGTATGATAACCTCAGTCAACAGGTGGATAAGGGAAATACTAAGAAGTGCAAGTGGTCGGCAAATGGTCGGCAACCATTATTCCCTGAGCTGGAAGACATCATCTGTGAAGGGATTGCTGATAGGAGAGCAAAGGCTTTGCTTGTGCGCAGGGCTGATAGTCAACCATTTGCCCTTGCAATGGCACCACAGTTAGAAATATCCCCAGAAGAATTCAAAGCATCACAACAATGGCTGAATGGCTTCCTTCAGCGATATGAACTGTCCCTAAGATCGACAACACTGTTCAAGCTGGAAGGTACTGAAGTCATTAAAAGTGCACTTCCACTCAAGTCCTTTGTTAATGATCGACTTTTCTAAATACCAACTCTCCAACACGATTGCTATGGATGAAACTGCAGTGTTTATGGGCCAAGGATCTCAAACGACAGTTGATCAGAGGGGTGTCTCGTCAATCTACATTCCCTCCCCTGGTTACAAAATTGCATGTGTTACCTGTATTTTGACAATTCATCTGGATGAAAAGAAAGCCCCACCTCTAATCATCACTAAGGGCAAGAAGATAAGGTTGAACATGTTTCAGGTATTTATGTTCTTGAAACCAAAAAAGCCTGGTGCACACAAGCAGTTATAAAGAAATGGGTCAATTTAATGCTGCCACTCGTTTTGCGAGTTGGCCAAAGAGGTCTGCTAGTCTGGGATTTAGCCTGTACTCACTGCGTTAAAGACATGAAGAACTTCCTTGCAGAGAGAAGAATAGATCAAATAATGATTCCCGTAGGAATGACTGCCTATCTCCACTTTGGATATTGCAACAAACAAGCCATTCAAGGACCATTTGTGCATAGAAATCAATGACTACATTGAAAATAGAATGGAGAGAAATCAGTGGAAACTTTGTGAAGCCCAGCCTGCAAGAAGTCGTTACTTTGGTGAAGAATTCATGAGATAAAAATCACTGACAGCTGTGTTGCCAATGCACTATGAGCAGGCTAGGTGGACAAGACGAGCTCATTGAAGAAGAGCTCTATTGCTGGATATGAGAGAATGGTTCTATAGGAAATGGAGTCGCAAGAAATTCAAGACAGAATTCAGGGTTTGGAGAGTTGACGATGTTCCAGAAGAAGATGATGACATGACTGTTTGAATAAATGTACATTTTTGTACATGAATAAATGAATAAATGTAGATTGTTGTACATGATAAATGTAACTTGTTGTACCTGAAAAAATAAGAAAATAACCCCCTGAAAATAAGCCCTCATGCACCTTTTGGAGCAAAACTTAATATAACACCAGGTTTTATTTTCGGGGAAATATGGTATGTAAAGACCAAAATAATTCATAAAGAGGAAAAAATATATTGTGGACCATTGAGAGTTGACCGCATTTCAAAACAAATGAAATAAAGACCTTTGACAGGTCAACTTCATTCATGACCTAATGGAAAGACAAAGTTCCACGAATCTAAGAGATGGTTCTCTTCAAGACATAACATAGCGTATTAGTCCGTAACTAGTCCAGCTGGCTCTGCAGTGGTGAATTTGGGTTGGGAGCAGGCACATCAGAAGTAATTGAACGGTTTAATTCGACCTGGGCATTTTTAGTAGATGATCCTTACCCTTAAATTCTGTTTTAGACTTGCTTTTATTTTTAAGTTTGTTTCTTTCCTGGTTATAAAAGTGGTAGATACTTATCTTGGAAAAACTGGAAAGTATACAGATATATTAAAAAAGAAATATTTATCTATAATTCTCGAACTCAAAATAAACCACTGTGGACATTTTTGTGCATTCCTTCTTGTTTTTGTTTCTATGCATATTATGCTACCTAGCTCATATTCTGTAATTGTATATCCTGATTTTTTTCACTTATAAATGTAAAATAAGAAACAAAACTATTATTATTTACTAATACGTCTCTGTAGAAAACACAAAATAATCCACAAATAAATTAAATTAATAAGAATATAGTTAGGTTGATGGATTCAAAATCAATGTATAAAAATTAGTTGCATTTCCATATACAGCAGCAGTTAGGACATGTATTTTAAAAGACATTTATAATAAAATAAAAAATATTAAGTATCTAGGAATAAATCCTATAAGAGGACACAACAACTGAATGCAAGGTGTGATCCTGGACTGGATACTGGAACAGAAAAACGACATTAAGAGAAAGCCTGGTGAGGTCTTTAGCTGACAGTATTGTTCCAGGATTGATTTCCTGTTTGATAATTTACTGTGGTTATATATAAATTGTTAACTTTAAGGGAATCTGATGAAGAGCATACATAAACTCTATGATTTTAAAATAGCTTTATTGAGTTATAGTTCACATACAATTCACCCATTTATAATGTACAATTTGATGGCTTTTAGTATATTTACAGAGTTGTACAACAGTCACCACAATCAATTATAGAACATTTTCATGACCTTTAAGTGAAGCCCATTTCATTTAACCATCATCCTTCAGTTCTCCACCTTAGTCCCTCAGCTCTAGGCAATCACCAATCTACTTTGTTTCTTTGTAGGTTTATTCTGGAAATTGAATATAAATGGAATCATAGCAATATGCAATCTTGTGTGAAGAGCTTCTTTCACTTGGAATAATATTTTCAAGTTTTATTCATATTGTTATCATGCATCAATATTTCATTTATTTTTATTGCTGTATAATATTTCACTATATGGATATACCACATTTTGTTTATCAGTTGATGGACATTTGGATTGTTGCCACTTTTTGGCTATTATGAATAATACTGCTATGAAAATTTGTGTACAGGTTTTTGTGTGGACATGTTTACACTTCTCTCTCATTTCATACCTACGAGTGGAATTACGGATCATATGGTAAGTCTATGTTTATCCATCAAGGAACTGCAAGATTATTTTCTAAAGTGGCTATGCCATTTACATTCTCATCAGCAATGGAGAAATGGTTCCAATTTCTCCACATATTCAACAGCACTTGTTATTGTCTGTCTTTTTGGTTATAGCCATCCTAGTGGGCGTGAAGTAGTATCTTATTGTGTTTTTGATTTTCATTTCTCCAACTGTCTAATGATGTAGAGCATCTTTTCATGCACTCATTGGTCATCTGTGTATCTTCTTCGGATAAATGCCTATTCAGACCTTTACCCCTATCTTAATAGGGCTATTTGTCTTTTTATGATTGAGTTGTAATAGGTCTTCAGATATTGTAGACACAAGTCCCTTATCAGATATATGATTTGCAAATAATTACTCTCACTTTGTGAGTTCTCTTTTCACTTTCTGGTTAGCATCCTTTGAAGCATAAATGTTTTTAAACTTTGATAGTGTCTAGTTTTTATTGTTTCTGCTTTTGGAGTTGTATCTAAGAAATCAATGCTTAATCAAAGTCACAAAGATTTACATTTTCTTCTAAGAATGTGATAATTTTAGCTCTTACATTTAGGTCTTTGATCTATGTTTAGTTACTTTTTCTTTGTGACATAGGGGTTTAATGTCATTCTTTTGTATGTGGATATCCAGTTGCCCCAGCACCATTTGTTGAAAAGATTGTTCTTTCCCCACTGAATACTCTTGGCACCCTAGATGAAATTCAGTTGACTATACACAGGAGGGTTTACTTCTGGAGTCTCTCAATTCTATTCCATTGATCTGTATGTCTCTTCTTATGGCGGTCCCACACTGCCTTGAATACTGTAGCTTTGTACTAAGTTTTAAAATGGGGAAGTGAGAGTCTTCCAACTTTGTGCTTCTTTTTAAAATATTGTTTGGGGTAATCTGGGCCCTTGAATTTCCATATGAATTTTAGGATCAGCTTGTCAATTTCTGCAAAGAAGCCATTTGGGCTTTTGATAGAGAGTGCATTGAATCTGTAGATCAGCTTAGGGAACACTGCCATATTAAAAATATTAATAAGTCTTCCAACTCGTGAACATAGGATGTCTTAGCATTTATTTAGGTCTTCTTTAATTTATTTCAACCATATTTTTCTAGTTTCCAGAGTATGAGTTTTACATTTCTTTTGTCAAATATTTTATTTTTGTTATAAAATAAAATATTTTCTTCTTGTTAATGTTATTATAAATGGATTTATTTTCTGTATATCTAAAATTATTTTAAAATAAAAATTGTTTTTAAAAGCATGACCATATCAAATAATTGCAACTGAAACAAATATGTTGCTGGTGGGAGTGTAAATAAAACCATCTCATGGGCGGCTGGGTGGCTCAGTTGGTTAGAGCGCAGTGCTCACAACACCGTCGCCGGTTCAATTCCCACATGGGCCTGTGAGCTGCACCCTCCACAACTAGACTGAAAACAACCACTTGACTTGGAGCTTAGCTGTGCCCTCCACAACTAGATTAAAAAACAATGACATGACTTGGAGATGATGGGTCCTGGAAAAACACACTGTTCCCCAATAAAAATTAAAAATAAAATAAAATAAAACCACTTTAGAAAAAAAAATTAGCATTATTTAGCAAAGTTGAAAATGTATATAACCTATGCCTCAACAATTCCACTCCCAGAGAAACTCTTGGATATGTGTACCTGCACTGTTTAAAATAGTGAAAAACTAGAAACATCCCAAATGTCCATCAGCAGTAAAAATGACTTTTAAAAATGTGTGGTATATTCGTATTGAATACTAAACAGCAGTAAAATGAATGAATTATAGCTACCCACAACAACAGCAACAATATCAGGGATGTAATGTTAAATGTAAAAAGCAAATTAAAGATGAATGTAGAGAGTGTGGTTCCACTTACAAAAACGTTTAAAGTATATGAAATTAAATAATATATTGTTTAGGAGTTAAGCATTATGCCAAACTACAAGTAAAATAAAGAAATACCGTGTTCCCCGAAAATAAGACCTAGCCGTACCATTAGCTTTAATGCGTCTTTTGGAGCAAAAATTACTATAAGACCCAGTCTTATTTTACTATATATTTTAGTAAAATATATAATATATGATATGATATGATATGATATAACATAATATCGAGTCTTATAGTAATTTTTGCTCCAAAAGACGCATTAGAGCTGATTATCCGGCTAGGTCTTATTTTTGGGGAAACACGGTAATAAACACCAATTCAGGATAATGGTTACTTTTGAAAGAAGAGGAACATTAGCATTAGGGAGGGGAAAAGAGCCTTTAATGTTCCTTATTTTGGTGGGTACATAAGTGTTCATTTTGTTGTGATTTTTAATACTTTTTATAAATTTTACCTATTCGATATTTAATTTAAAATTTCTTAAAAGGGGAAATGTAAATGTCTATCCATGTTCTAGAAACTATTTGAAAACCATAACTATATTAAATTGTATCTGATAGATATATCATCAACGAATAGTAACTATTTTCCCTTCACTTTCTATTTTGAATACAATAGAAAATTGAAAGACTAGTGCAATAAATACCTATATATACAATTAAATTTGTTTTACCAATTGTTAATACTGTGCTACATTTGCTCTTTCTCTTTATTACTTTTTATTTATTGTTGTTGTAGTTGCTATTATTGATGAATAATTTGGAAGTAACATATCATAATATTCACCCATAAATACTTCAATTTATATTTCATAAGAGCAAAGGCATTCTCTTACACAACTACAGTATCATTATAGCTAAGGAATTGAGCTCTAATACACAGCCCACATTTGAGTTTCACTAATTGTCCCAAAGCTGTATGGGTTTGTTTTTTTTGTTTCTTTTGTTTTAGGTCTAGGATCTAATAAAGAATTAAGCACTGCACTTGGTTACCATGTTTCTTTATTCTCCATAATTAAAACAGCCTCCTTCTCCCACCTTTTAAAACAAATTTTGTTTTTTTTCATTGATTTTTTTTAAATTCAGGCTAATTATTTTGTTGACTGGCACAGAATCTGAATTTTTCTGGAAGTGTCCTTATGATTAAACTTGGGTTAAACATTTTTCATAATTATACCTCATGCATGACATTGTGTATTTCTCCTGACATCCTTACTCATAATGTCAACCTGTCAAATAAATGCAGATGGCAAGGTTTGATTATTCATTATGGTTGTGTCTATTGCCAGATCTCTCCATTGTAAAAATACATTTTCCTTTTTGGAAGTTTTAATATGTGGGATGATACTTTGAAACTGCATGAATATTTGTTCCCAAATGACATTTTACTCAGTGGTTTTAGTATGACAAGTATCACTGATATTTGTCAGAATAAATGATTATATTGGTAGTGCAATATAGGGATTCTCTAGTTCTATAATTTTCCTACATTTATTAGGTGGTACTCTTTTGTAAACAAAGGCTTGCTCCCCCCATCACATCTCCTGCCCCCCCCTTTTTTAGTGTTATTAAGAACTCATGGTTTTAAAAAAAATCAATAGGCTACAATCCACTGCCATCATTTCTTTTGATACTCAAAATTACCAAATTTGGCCAGTAAAATCCCCTTCAAGTAGGCTGTTATGCTCTTTTGATATGTCCCCATCAATCTTTGAGTACTTTCTCTCTTTCTGGCACAAGTTATTACTAACTGTTCCCACTTCAGGGCTGGGACAGTGAAGTATGGTGTTTATAAGCCAAGATCTGGATGCTAAATGTTCACATCGATACTGAGATGTCACTGTTTTTAAGACCTTTCAGTGGAGAGAGCTAGGAAACATTTAATTTTTTTCAAGTTATGAGTTCATATTTTTATCTCCAATTTAAATCTAAAAGGAATATTTAAAGCTCCCTTTTGTGTGAGAAATCTTGTATTCAACAACATTAAATATTTACCCATTTACTCTATCCTATGATATACACAACATAATTTTAATATCAACACCATTCCCAGCAACATAATGATTAAAATTCAAGATTTATTTGCAATTCTTTTTGCCCTTAGGATCGTACAATAAGAAAACTGTGTTCAAAAAAGTACTTGAATCAATTATTTTCGGTATGTGATTGTGTTATCAATTTAATATGCAGTCAGGTTCATTTATTTCTGTTTGCATCCAATATTAACTTTCTTTCCCATCAATTTTTTGAATGTATAACTTCCTTATATGGATCAAAATTCAAAACTATATAAAAAGTTATACTCATCCCATCCCTATCTCTTCCATCCCATATAGATAAACTTTTTCATTAGCTTCTGGTTTAGCCTTCATGTTTTATTTTATTTTTCAAAAACATGCACAGAGGTGTGAAATCTGAAAACGGTCAGAAGTGCTGAGAAATGGCTTTTCTGAGAAAGGTCATTTTTCTGTGTTCTTGATAATTTATCACAGTTCTATAGGATTCAATAAAAGTTTATATTCCAATATACCATGAGCAAATCTGTCACAATTTTCCCAATCAAGAAAAATTGGACATCAGCAGGGTCTACCTGGAGTAGTAATGGTGGCACCGAGAGATTCAGGGCCACATCTATATAACTACTAAATCTTACTTTTGATATGAATGGAAACTTAGGAGGCATCAGTAACTCCTCTTTTTTTATGACATCTTGCAACTTACTGAGTTCTAGAACAAAGCCAACAGTGGTTGGGAATCACTTTGTTTCCTAAAGGTGATTAATCTGAACCTTGGGGAGCTGCCACAGGTGGTGCTCCACTTGTGTACAGAAGTAACAAACTCAAAAGGTCCCTGGAGAGAAACTTCTTGGACAGCCAAAGACTCCAAATGTGTAGCTGCTGTGCCCCCTTTTTCTTTACTGAAGGCTACAGAATCCAGTTGGGCTTTAGGAAAATTTGAGCCTTAGCCTGTTGTCCTCTTTATGAGATTAGAGAAAAATACCATGTCCTCTAGGCCATTTCTCTAAAAACTTTAAGGAGTAACAGCAACTTTTCAACCATCTAAGGGCCTTGACAGGGTATAAAAACAAGAACACGCACACCACGTCCACAATACCCGTGAGCACTGTGTCAAAGACCTTTCCACAATAGCTGAAAGTCTGAATGAATGGCCAGACCCCCTCACCAGGAACTAACTGTTCTGGATGTCAAGTAAAGCTGATAATGATCAGGAAAATCTGAAACGTTCAGGGATCATTAAAGATGATCCAGTACTCATCAATGCCCCGCTACCCTGCCTGTTTATTTGGAGAGAACAATGTTTTCTGGCTTGTACATTCTTATCCTTTGATGTTTTTTAATAAAGAATTTTATTTCTAAATTTTTAATTTCTAATTTTTATTTCTTGTTCTTCTCATCAAGAAGATATCCCAAAGAAAAACAGAACTACTGCCAGTTTTAGCTGTTCCATCTTCATTGTGGATCGAGTTATTGGGTGGGTGCAAAAGTAACTGTGGTTTTTGCAATTACTTTTAACCTTTTAAACCACAGTTACTTTTGCACCAACCTAATAATTTCTCCAAAGGTATGGTATGCAAAAATATTCTAATGCTTAAAAGGATATGAAAATCAAGAAGATATTAAAGCATGAGACATGCGGAGTTTTTAAGTATTGTGATAATAATGGGTATTCCTTCACCCAGACAATCTCTTTTCAGCAAATAAATAATCTAGAAATTGAAATCGCTGGTTAAAATTCCTGCTAATTACCCTAAGTGCCCACTGCATAGGCAGTCCTTTTTTCTCCTGGTGGCCCAGCTGGCTCCCTTTTGTCCTTTCAGTAGGGGAGAGTTCTTGATCTGCGTTTGGTGAGACCCGTCTCTGTGTGTGTACTACTGTGCTGTTTGTTTGGGTCAAGGAGCGGAGCCACACAAGACCCGCACAGAACAGCATTTTGAACACAGAGATACAACTTCAGTGCCCTGTGTGACTGACAGAGAGACCCGACAGATAGACAGCTAAGGCCTCCACTCTTGGCCGGAGTAGATTTCTGAAACATGGTTTTGATGACTAAATTTGTGTTTGCCAGAGAACTACCCAATCTTAAAGTACTTCTATGCCTTCCTTGTAAAATAGCTTTTAACTTAAAATTCAATTCAACAAAATGTTACAAAAAATTCAGTTTAATAAATATTGACTCGTGTGCTGAGACAGGACAGAGATGTTCCCTGAATATTTCACTTTCTAGTTGAAGAAAAAGAGCATTAATAAACACACAGCCACAACACGGTGTTGAGTGCCACGGTGGGAGAACTAGTTGCAGGGTACGGGTGAGCACCAGCGTGTGAGCTGAGGAAGAAAGGCTGGGAAACAGTGTGTTTTGGAAGCCAAAGAAACTGCAGTGTTGAAAGGAAGGAATGGAGGTCACCTGTGTTGTCAAGAGTTCAGATAAGGGCTGAAAAGGTCACTGGTAACATTGGTGACAGTCCTGTAAAGGTGGGGGTGGGGAGTGGAAGACAGTTTCCAGGGTGTTGAGGAGCAGCTGGGAGATGAGGAAATGGAGATAACTAACAGCTCTCAGTAAATCTGGCAGTTAACTAGGGAAGGATGAGCTGGAGGGTTAGGTAGGATTAACAAACGCTTGTTTTGTTTTTGAGAGAGTGGGGTAGGTTTAAACAAATAGAATGAGACCCAGGAGAGAAAGAAGTTGAAAGTGGCAATGAGAAAAGAAATAATACTGGGATGCCAAAAAGAAAAAAAAATGTATACACATGACTTGTATTCATCTTTTTGTTATTGGTATATATTGAGTATTACAATGTTAATACAGTTTTTTCCTTTCTTAAAATGTGTATACAATTTTTTGGCACCCTCTGTAGTGTGAGTTCCATGAGAAGGAGGAGAAGTGGCAGTTAGAACAAGGTGGGAGAATAAGGCTTAAACAGAGGAAGGCAGCTCTTTCATTGATCAGGAGGAAAGGGAGAAAGACGGATGTGTATACAGTTAGGTTTCTAGATTTGGGAGGAAGAAGGTTTTTATTTGAAGTTTCCTTCTTCTGGAGGTGGGAGCAGAGAGAAGTTTGTGGCATGATCATTTGCTAAGAGAGAAGGATGAGGTCAGAATTTTGAGTGAGTGACATGGAGTCTGCAATCACCACTGTGGAGAATGGGAAACAGATCCAACTAAAGAACCAAAAAAAAATTTATGATGGTATCAATTGGAAAGATTGATTCCTGCCCCCATCCCCGCCACAGTGTATGTAGCAAAGAATTCTGTGGTCTGACATTGAGGATATAAGAATTAATGATTCCAGGATCCAACAGGGTCTGGCTCTGACTGAGGAGGAGCCCAAGTGAAGGTGTTTGAGGATAAGGAGCTTAAGGTGCTGAGAAGCTAAAGTATTGGCTGGGTTGCCCACCTGGCTAGGAAGTACATACAGTTGATGGTAGGTTGGGAGGCATAGAAGACTGTAAGCCAGGTGCCAACACCTTCTATAAACCAGGGTGGACCCTGGGCAACTAACTAGTGATGTAGTTGGAAACTGACTTTAAGAATGCTAACTTTAGGTACTAGTTCAGCTATATTTGTACGAAGGAATCTCTGGTGTTTCCGTATTCCACCTCAGGGCAGAGTAGTTTCCTAATACTTTCTTCCTTGGGATCCCCTTCCCTGCCACCTTTGTCACTGCCCAATAAATACTGTCTTTTTTTCTGCTTAAATTTTAGGTGACTGACTAGGAGGTATAAGGTTTATGAGACCAAGAAAACATATTTTAGAATGTGAAAATGCCTTCCTCCATCTTTTCACTTCCCTCTCTAACCTCCACCACCGCCCTGACATTTCCTTACGTCCACTGGGATAGAATAATCTATCTACATCTAGCAGACAAAAATGTCTCTCTGGTTATTTCATAATCAGGCATGTGTTGCCTATCACATTTGTGTCATTCCACTGAGCATGATCAAACTGCCTTGACTGGATACTGCCAGATGTGCTCCCTTTTGCTGGGGGCTCCCACCTACACCATTTGAAAAGCAGGCAGGAGGAAAACATGCAATGCCACTAAGACTTCCTGTTTTCATCCCACTCGCCTTGAATTGAAAGTGGCTTGTATTTTGATTGCACTGATACCCTAGTATTCTAATTTATAGAATGTGCGGACTCCTGAATTAAAAAAATTATGCTACAACAACTTTTTTTTTTTTAATGACACTAAAACAAATTAGCTTAAGTCTAATTCCTTAAACTGCTTTTCCACCAATCACTCCAGCAGTTACAAGTCCATTTTGGGAAAAATTACAAATATTTAACCCATTTCATTTCCCCCCCCTCAAGTTCTTTCCACAACATTTTATTTTGTTTTCATTTTCTCCTTGCCTCCCTTCTTTAATTAGAATGTAGCTGAAGTATCAAGTGCTTTGCCTTAGTGCTGGGTCTGCAGCAACGTGATGGTTTCTATTTTCACCTTTTTCTTCCAGACACACAAGGGCTGCCAAAGATGTGGCCTTTCTGCCCTGGCTGCTTCTCCCTGCCTGGTGCTTTCGCTGGCAGGCTGGCTGCTGAAATGCTGCCTTTAGGGTAAGGCAAATGGAGGCAGAAAGCAGAGCACTAGAACATTGTTTCTCCCTCTGACTGTCCCTACTCTTCCTCTCTCAAGCCCTCCATTCAAACATTAGTTGAGCACCTGTTGCTCCCAGGCCAAAAGAAGCACCACATCAGGCATTAGGCAAACAGAGATGAAAAAAACAGTTCTTGTCCCCGAGATACTGCCCTCTGTGACCTTAGGCAAATGAAGCTCTCCTTGATTTACATGACAAATACAAGGAAACCGAGTCAGATGATTTCTTGAGAACCTTTTCTGTTTTCATAGCTGCGCTTTTTAAAGAGTTGTTTTAGTGGATAATCTCCTGCTAACTATTTAGACTCTTCTCTGGACAACTTCTCTTTACACCTTGACACACTTATCATCCTTTCTGTTCTACTTATCTATTGTTACGTGTTCCAATAATATGAAGGTATTTAAATATCAAAGCAAATAAATCTTGGTGTTATGGTATGGAATACTATACATGCATCAAGAATGATGCTTATAAAAGCTTTTAATATAGAAAAATGTGCAAACTATAATGTCAAGTGAAAAAACAGATACAGGCTGAGAAGAAAGCCTGGACCAATAGGTATTAAGTCATTTCTTAAGGCCTAGGTTTTAAACAGTGGTTATCCTTGAAAGGTGAGATTATAAATGTTTAAATGTTTCTGCTTTGTTACTTTTATTTTTCAAAATAAAGAATAACATAACTATGTTTTTTCTGTAATAAAAGTGAATACAATTATTTTTAAATATATAGAAGCAATTGTTTTTGCAGCAAAAAATTCAGCATGTTATGGCAAAGCGAGATGTGAATAATTTTTAAAATATGCTTTGCCTTGAATTTTCCAAATTTGTCCATAAAGCTGATTTTTTTGGATTCCAAGCTTATGTAACTAGTCAAATTCTGGTACTTTTCTGAGGAGTGATAATCTTAAAACACTCACTTTCGAAAAATCTGAGTCATTAGGAGAAGGGAAAAAAGAAGGACCTATATAATTTCTTCAACAAAAATGCAAGGTTTCATTTAGGGTCTTGCATTTATTAAGAGAGGTGAAAGTACAGGTCATCAAGAGGTTATTTCAGGAAAAGGCTCTGCAGAGAGCACAACTGCTGACCATGGGTGATTTCACCACTTGAAACAGGTGCTATGATGCGTTTGCTCAAGCACGATTTTTTCAGGTCACAACCTCAGGAAGGCTACAATACCAACTGGTACAAGTAAAACACCTATAAGAGACGGTGCTTCCTCCAGTTATGGAGGTAGAAAATCCATAAACAATGAGGCATCTGGTTAATGGTTCGTGTGACGAAAGCCCATCCTTTTGCCTCACAGGAGAGGGGAAGAACGAAAACGCAGAAATGGCTAGTAGCTGGGGGAAGCTAGAACTCACTCTGGTTTCTGGGAGAGCTGTAACACAAGGCTTTGATCTTTTCTGGCTAATCACCTATAAGCCAATCCAATAGGTTTTGGTCACAGGTCAACGGGTCATTTTGTAACTTGTCATTCAGAATTTTAGAGGCTAAAAAGAAGATTGCACCATTAACCAAGCTCTTGGACTTCTAGAAAGCATGGACCTTACATGTGTCAGTCATAGCAACTAAGAGATGTTAAAGAGGCAAAAATCTATTGAAAGTCCGTTCATTTGGCCCATGGAAATGACAACAAAAGATTTCATACAGAGTTACCCAAGTGTGGCCCTCTGGCCAGCAGCACTGGTATCTCCTGGGAGCTTGTTAAAAATGCAGAAGCTGGAGTCCACCCAGCACCACTGATGGGGAATCTGCATTTTAATAAGACCCCCAGGTGATCTGTATAAACACTAAAATTTAAGGAGCACTGTGATAGGCATAAAACTATAAAGTACACTCAAAGTTCCTTTGAATTTCTCTGTCTGTTTTTAAATATATTGAAAACAAAAATTTTTACGGTGGCAAAAGATTCATCCCCCAGCTAAAAATCTGGATTTGTGTGTGTGTGTGTGTGTGTGTGTGTGTGTGTGTGTGTGTGTTTCCCCCAGCTAAGGTGTTCAGAAGTCACTTGACATTTATAATTTCTTTTTCAAACCTAGTTTACAAAGGCAAGTATTTTTCTAAATTTTTTACTGCTTCTTATAATTCTAAGCAAATTATATATACGTATATATATTTTTTAAGTTTTTTTTGACATTACGTTTTATTTTTATTTTTTAAAGGAGGGCACAGCTCACAGTGGCCCATGTGAGGATCCAACTGGCAACCTTTGTGTTATCAGCACCATGTTCTAACCAACTGAGCTAACCAGCCACCTCATGAATTTTATATTTTAAAGGGATATTATTTACCACAGACTTCTAGAATTTTTGCTCCCTACCTTTTTATATTTTCTGGGATAATATTTTTCCTTTATACTTATTCTCTTAAAATCATTAGGAGAAGCTCTGACTTCTCATTGTTGACATGGGGGTGGTGTAAGAACCCACCTAGGGGAATGCGACCCATCTGAGCCACAGAAGGAGGTCAGGTGGCATAGACACCATCACCCCTATCCTCGCCTTGAGAACATTTTTCTTCCTATATGAGGGCCCAGTTTCTAGTGCACTCATGACACCATAGACTTCACAGTATCAGGCAAACACGTACATAAATTTACTCTTGACCGAGAAGGGTGAAGGCCAGAGTACTTTGAGGGAAAGCTTACAAATAAATTTGAAACAGCATTTAAAGTGATCTTATGATTTTTATTACTGTAAAAAAGAATGGAAGTGTCATATAAACACTTAGATTAAGCAGAAGGAAAGGCAGAGGGAACCTAAGGCTGGATCTAGGTAGGGTCCTGTTTGAAAGTTCGATCTTACCTGATTGTCGAATCCGTTGAAGAGTCTGCTGGACCAGAACCTCCGATCTTGGGACAATGATGATGAAGTCCACTTTGCTGAAGTGGCCGAGATCCAGGCTCTGGCTGCCACTGTCTGCTATAGCACACACCTGGGATAAGAGTTTTCTGGCAACTGTAAGCTGTGGTTGATAAATTTGGAAGGTTTCATTATCTAAATCTAAAATAAAAAAAGTCATAAGAACAAGATTAATTCACTTCTGTGATGGTGACTATGAATCCAGATGGGGGCATATAACACACACACACACACACACACACACACACACACACACACACACACCATGGTAAAGTAATGCTCTATCACCAAGACTCCTCTTTCTATTTTCACTCTCTATTGAGTTTTAATAGATTTGCCTATTTTCCCTGAAAGCTTGGCTGAAAGGATGTGCTCAAGAGTGAATGTGGTAATTTTTGTTTTAAAATAGATCTCACAAGTCACTAACCCAACACCCCTCCCCCATCCAGACATGGGGGCACAGACCACACTCTTGCAGGTGGAGGCAGGCCTCACCTCTGGGAAGGGGAGGGAAGAGTTTCTGTTTTCTTTAGGACTATCAGCACAGGTCAGGTGCCCTGGCCCAAGCCCAGTTCAGGGAAGGAGGCGATGCCCTAACCATGATCATGCTGAGTTCCTTTGAGCATTTCTGGATGGCACCACAGTAAACATTTCCTCTCCCGCAAGTCCACTGCAACATGATTTAAAGTACTCTTCCCTCTGACTGTATAACGTAGGTCACAGAGACACTACCTTCACCTTTTTCACACTTGACTTTGCCAATGCTTGTGACCTGGCAGGTCTAGACGATTGTGGTCAATTCCAGTGCTGACGCCTGTGCTATCTGAAGAGACTGACTCATGACATGGCCAGCTGGCCACTCAGTAGGTGACGTACGAGAAAAACATTGCCCAGATACTCTAAGCATGCCAGCAGCTTTTTATTATGAGTTATAACCAAGCTATCAATCTCTCTTCTACGTGCATGCATGCACTCACACAATGAAAGAGACAGGCTTCGCCAGTTAAATGCCTGAGCAGGCAACATCCAACACTTTTTTCAAGGGCTGCTTTTTATCAGGAACACATGTGGAAGTCTGACTGGTACGCACAAAAGCCCAATTAACATGTCCTAATGAATGTTCTCTAAAATCAAACTGCAAGGCAGCCAACGCAAAGACAACAGTCACAACGTCCCAGCCACCTGGAACCTGAGAGTGAGTGTAGATCTCGATAGGTGGGTCTCGCCACCAGCTGAAAGAACCCACTAGAAAAGGCCAAAGCTGCAACTTTTAATAGTAGCCCCAAAGTTTCTGACCTGCAAAGATTACCAACCAAAATAAGTGTCTTTATGATCATTAGCTATTACTTTCATTTCATAGGTTAGATGGGTGGGGATTAACATGGATAAATGGCATAACTTTGTGGAATTTAGAAAATTTTCAAGTTTGAGGAAAACTGAAAATATCTTTAAGCAGTTTCTTAAACAGGGACTCAAGAATATGTACATGGGAATCTGTGAGTCCCCTGAGCATTTATAAATTCTAACTTTGTTAGAATTCAAAGCAGTATTAATACCTTTTAGATCATCTGGATGACCACTTTACTACCAAATAATATCCAGAAGTCAAAAAAATTCATTGTCTGTATTTACATTTGTTTTTCACGGCTGAACTGATGCCAAGCCAGGCTATTTTCATTGCAGAGGTGATCCTAATGTATAAATGATGCATTCCAGTCAAGTGGAGGCCGAAAGGCTGTCAGCAGCAGCTTATATGGATGTGTTTTGAACCTATCCTTTCTCCTGTTCTTTTCCCCATCCTTTCTTATGTTGTCCTTATCAAACAGGAAATTGGGGAAGAAATCCAACCTAATGATTGAACTCCTCACCCATGTCCCACCGTCCCCCTTTTTGTCCAGGGAGTTGGTTGTAGTGCAGATGATGTTTTGCTGTCGCTGTTCTACCCGCCAGGAAGGCCTCACTATTCCTGACGGGGTGTGTTTTACACATCAGGGGGTACATGAAGGGAGAGGAGAGCCAGAAGCCCTGCCCAGACTGCAGTCTAGACTCTTTCAAACAGTTCCTTGAAGCCCTCAGTGAGCACTAAGAGCTCTCTGGGCACAGCTGGTGGAGCTAAGGAAAGTACACCCAGAACCCAGGAGTCTTTTGAAGAAAAAAAAAAGAGACTGCTGAAAATAAAGTCTTTGACTTTAATTTTAATTCTAGGAGATATTTACTAAGAACAAGGTGTTTGTTCCAAGTCACATGGGAACGCCCTTTGAATTTGAGCCAGATTTATGGTGTAGAGAATAAGGAGAAGCCTGTCATAGTCTGTGACTTGAAGCCGAGACCTCAATATCCTCAGGAAGATTTGGCCTCTACAATGTCTGTCTCGAGGGCTGACTGCCTGCTTTTGGTCTGAGGTGACATTACCCAGGTTTTGTGGGGGAATCATAGCAGCAGCCTCCTGAGGTGACACATATTCAGTAAGGTCTCCGTTGAAAGGGGTAACCACACTATCTCCTCTTCTTTGTTGCATTTTTTCTAGCAGCTTGTCCAGGTCATCACCTGTTACAAAATAAAGTGGACCAAAGGAGATTATGAGGAATGATATGTTTGTATCAGTCTTTAAGTTGGGCCAAAGCGGGGCTCTCATCAAGATTTGTCAATGAGCCCGCTTTTCATGTCTGAGTTTACACTTGGCCATCCCTACAGCCAGAGCGACCTTCATTTATACCAAGCTTACAGTTGACACACTTTCACATACTGTATCTCTCTTGATCTCCACGATACTAAAAGCAGATAGGATGGGATCATTATATCTCAGTTAAAAAACTGAGATCTGCAGGGAGAGATTCTCGCCCAAGGTCAGACAGCAAAGTCGTGGCTGAGCGGAGGCCTCCCATTCTAGTAGCCCTGTGCCTTCTTCCTCTGGACCCCCTCGCTGTGTCACTCATAACGTACTTAGGATAAACCATTCCCAATCAAGGGAGGTCAGTGGGGACGCTTACGCTCCACACTTCTCTCCTTGACAAGCTAGGATGTAAGTCAGAAAATCACACCTCCAGGGCTGGCAGTGTTGCTGAGCCCTGCAACCACTCACCTAATGATGTGGTTTTGAAATGCGATGCCAGGAAACTGACCTTTCCTGTGATGAGCTCATAACTTATCTCTTTCAAAAACTCACTTGTGGTGAGCATGCTCTCCGCCAGAGCTCTGGACTGGTGCTGACCTGCAGAACAGAGGGGCAGGGTGTGATGGGCCGGTGAGGAAAACGTCCATCGTGACATGCTTTACAACAGCAAACACTGGAAACAGCTAAAGTGTGCAACTCCAGGGACTCGGCGAGGAAAATGACGGCACATCGAAAGATGGAAAAGTACCCAGCATTTGAAATGACAATTCTAAACAGAAGATGTTTATAATATGATGTTAGGTGATCAACGGGGAAAATGACACACCTTATGTTTGTAACTGTGAGACTGGACCATACCTGTGTTTAAAGGCTAGGGGGGAATGTGGAAAAAACTTTTAAAATTGTGTTTGGATGGTTATGATGAACATCTGTCTTAAAAATATGAACTTATAATTGTTAAGTTGATTTTACACGTGAAAATGAAAAACCTAATGTATTACACTTTCTGATGGAGCTTTCTGAAAGAGGCATGTACCATAGAGAGATGGGCAGGCAAGTTTTGCCAAAGTGAGGGGGTTTGGCCTCTTTGGTAGGAAGAAGTGAGAGCCATTCATTAGAGAAGGAAAGCAAAATTTAGTTCAAATGGCTCCTCAGGATAGAGCCTGATAGAAAATCAGCACAAGAAACACAAATACAGGATGGCCAGATGGCTCAGTTGGTTAGAGTGCAAGCTCTGAACAACAGGGTTGCTGGTTCGATTCCCACATAGGCCAGTAATCTGCGCCTTCCACAACTAGATTGAAGACAGTGAGCTGCCGCTGAGCTGCCAGTTAGAGCGCAAGCTCTCAACAAGGTTGCCGGTTCAATTCCCACATGGGATGGTGGACTGCACCCCCTGCAACTAAGATTGAAAACAGCGACTGGACTTGGCACTGAGCTGTGCCTTCTACAACTAGATTAAAGGAAAACAACTTGGAGTTGAGCTATACCCTCTCCAAGTAGATTGAAGGACAACAACTTGGAGCTGATGTGCCCTGGAAAAACACACTGTTCCCCAATAAAAAATTTTTAAAAATGAAACAAAAACAAAACACAAATACATTGTGTAATGTACCAACTTTCTGAACCTTTTCTTTAGAGTCAATATGATGACATAAATATCCTCTTCAGTGAGGAGGTGAATACATGAGCTAAGTTCCTGGCAAATTTGATTAACTGGCTTAGGCCACCTGTGGAGATGGCTTTATCACATGCTAGAGTGGTAACATTTCCAAAATCTTTTAAGGACAGAAGTCACATGAGACAAGGGTATCTGTTACCAGGGCATGCTTTGAAATAATGCTCCCACAACCAGCTGACAGGGACAACAGCCAAACTAAGGGCTACAAAAATCTGATCTGAGAAGAAAAGGAAAAGTTAAAATTAGGAGGAAGAACCCAGGCGGGAGCATTTAACCAGAGATTAACTGCATGGATGCCTGAAACACCCAATAAATAGTTTTCAAATGGACAGATGACTGAATGAATGGATTAAAAAAAAAAAAAAAAACACAAGAAACGTTACTCACCTAATACTACCACACAAAATTCATTTCCTCTGATTTTCGATGCACAAATTGCCACAACATAGTCTGGTAGCCTTTGATAGTGTCTCATTTCACTGAGAGTTCTCAATGTCTCTGAAATGCCCTCCGCCAAAGAGTTATGGGTCACAATCACATGAACCAAGTCTTGAGATACGCTGGCAATTAATCGAGCAAGCCAGGGGAGTTGTCCTGGTGACACAGGTATCCACTGAGCACCCATCTGCAGGGCTCTCTCCCTCAGAGTAAATTCCTGCATAGCTTTCAGCATAATTTGCTCAAATTCTTCCCTGAGAGGTATCTGATCAGGACCTAAATGGAAGAGAATTACAGCTAGAATTTTTTTTAAAAATCACGGCTAGAAAATAGAGACACACATCAGTGTGCAGTCCTTCCAAGCCCATCATAATTCAACTGGCAAATAAGCTTTTTCCTATAGTGACCACAGGTATACAGTGCCTACTAACCATTATCCACTGCGAAATTACCTTCTATCTTCTCTCTCTGTTTCAATATTTTTTTTAATAAAGACTTCTGTTCTCCTTTATTTAATCTTGATATCTTTAAAAGAGGATGTACTCAGAGATAATATTAATTCTACTGTATGCCTTGGGAGATGGTCATTGAAAGGGGCATATTGCCTAAGCTATTAAACCTGGCATTATAGAAATGGTTAATGACTACATATGAAGTAAGAAACTAACTTACTGGTGTATAGTCAACTTTAGGTTTCACTCATTTCTCATTTTATTCATAGGTACTATGTAAAATATTTTCATGTATTGCCGCTATACCTAATTTTGAGAAGACTATCCACAGGAAAATCAAGTTTAATTATTTTTCACTCCCAATTTATATTTAGGCAGCCAGACACTTTCCCCAGATAGAGCATGCTCTCATTGTCTAGTGACTCCCCAGCATTCTGGGCTGTTAAATATGGCATGTAGCCCTCTCCCTTAGCAGTGGTGGTGGCTAAGCTTCTACGGGTGCCCTGTGGCCTTGGAATTAGGGAAATTTTGTTTTCCTTATTCCCATTAGAAACTCAACCAGTCTTGAGGATAAAATAAGCAGATCAATGTTTGGCATCCAAGCAACACAAATGAATTCCTACATTTAGTTTAAATTGAAACGAGTGGCACTATGTTCACTTCCTCTGTTCATAGCCTTTGCTTTTGCTGTGCAGACCCTACATTTGAAACTCAGGCTCCCACAAACAGAGACTCCTCAGGGTCTGAGTTCAAGCAATAGCCTCAGAACTTGGGGCTTAGAAGCCCCTTGCAAAAGAATACAAGGATAAGGGGCTGGACTTCTGTACGGGAAGAAGGCACCTTGAGTGAGTCAGAAATCTGTCCTTCCACTGATAGGGGTTTAAGTGGCCTTCCTGGCCTCTACCCATCCTCTCTGGGAAAGTAAGAAAATGAAGGTTCAGTAAATTTTTTTAGGATAAGAAAAAATAAAATATCATATATTTATAAAATATTTATAAAATATAAACCATTTTAATTGGAGAAAACAGTTTCTCTGGGATTGGTTGGAGACCAGAGGGAGGTAGGAGAGTGAAATCCTAACAGACAGATTTTTCTCTTCTATACATGGAAAGAGGGCCAGAAAATTGCAATGCTGACACTGTGTTTATGTTTCTTATGTCCTCCCCAAACACTTGCTAGGACGAGGTGGATGCCTTATCACTTGGGAGCCACCTGGGCATCTGATCTTCATTTAGCTTAATCAAATTATCACTATGGTTAGTGGTCACTAGGTATACACTTGGTCGTGCGCCCAAAGTAGACAGATTCATACTGATTGTATTAGATGAAGGAACAGTGACCGTCTATTTAAAGCTTTCTTCCAAGAGAACAAATGACAGTTGAAAAGCATGTGACTCTGGTTGTCTCCGATTTCCCTACTGCCTCTCATAGACAACCTGAGGGCTCAGGCCTGGTTAATAGGTGATGCGTCCATAAGACATTCCAAACCACGATTAAATAATATGTTTTATATTAAGGCAGCATAATTAAATCCAAATACAAAGGCATTTGGGGAAAATAAAATTATAAAACGTGTTCATAGCATTTTCTGTTGCCTTAAAACTCACTTTTTATAGAGTTCTGACTGAATTACTGTTAGGAATTGAGAAATGGAAAAAAATGTATCAAAGTTTAAATGAGGTAAGAGAGTTCTTAGAGTAAAATGCCTTGCTTCCAATCACCTCCCATCATTTCTTCATCCTCAGCCTTTACAGCTAAATTGCTGGAGCCTTTTCTCTACTTTTCACAAACTTGATAATAGTAATTTTGTTCCTTCAAGTAACTCAGTGTAGCCCAGGCATCAGTTCTGATGGCTTTTCAGATAGAACTCCCTCATAGGATAAGACAAGGTTCCAACAGACTCAGAGCCATCCAAGAATCTCTGGATTTGCTGATTTCATTATCTACTTCAAAAGATTTTCAGATTGTGAAATAACAGAGATTTTTTTTTTTTAATGACTGTAGTGGAAAGGCCTGTTCCTTCTAAAGAATCTTGCTTTTCTTCTTCTGTTACCTCGCCATTAAAGCATTAGACCTGTCCTTTGAGAAGTTTAGATTTACTTTTTAAAATGTTTATAACCTGTAGCATATGTGAAAATATTTTTGCTCCCTTCGTCAAAGCCTCTGAAGGCAAAAAAAAAAAAAAAAAATTTCAAAGATTTCAGAAGAATTAGTTGTTGAGGAGAAAAAATGTCCCAAAGTACAAAATTCAGATTAAAAAAAAGAAATAGCTATTCACATTGCACATTAAGGGACATAATTAATGTGTTCCAAGTAGGAAAGAATGAATCCTGCAGGGCAGAAAAGAGTTTTATTTAAGTGAAAGGAGATTTTTCTTTTTTAAAAAATAAGAACTTTTAGTAATTTAAGGGAAGATATTTGTCTTGACCATTTGGTTCATCTTAATTAACTTGGACTTTGATTTTTTAAATTGTTATTAAGATTAAAAAAAATGTTTTAATGATTGGTTTGGTTTGCTATATATGTTTCTGTTTTACTGATTCTGGAGACATCTAAAACTGGTTTTAGATCTTGGAACACAGTTGAAAATCAGTACATAGAAATTAAAATTATGACATCAAGTGAGCTGCAGACACAGGTGGTTTTTATAATTTTATTACCCACTAATAAGCGTGATTAGCAAGTCCTAGGCTAATCATGAAAGAGGCTCATGAGATAAATCCGAAGCCTTGCAAGTTTTAAAAGCCCATGTCAAAATAGGCCTTCAGGCTCTCCAGGCACCAAGAGTTACAGCCATGGCTGCTAGCTGATACTCCAAACACTGAATCGAGCCTGGTGAAGATTTTTTTTTAAATTTAACATTGTAGAGCCCAGTGTTTTATTATTCAAAACCAAAATATTTTCAAATATTTAAAAAATTCACAAGAGAGCAGATAAAATTTTTATGTGTAATTTGACGTCTTTAACATCTTCCTAAGTAAATCGTGGCTGGAAGTCCTAGAATGAGTGTATAATTAGGTTGCATATTAGATAGCCTACTGCAGTTTGCAAAATAAAGGACAATTGCGATGTAAAAGCTGCTGAATCACTACAGCATTGTCAAGGCACCTGTATACACCACTGTGGGGCTCCGAAGATATATCAAATAGAGGAAGTGCAGGGTTCATGACCTATGTATCCCCCTTACCCTAAAGCCCAGAGAGCCTTCCAAGGAGTCCAGTTAGTACTCAATGAAGGAAAGCAATATGGGACTACATCAAACTGGTGTAGCTGGAAAAGAAAAAAATGGGTGTAGGGACAGTGGATAAACAAGATAAAAAGGCTAACTGGAAAATAATTCTCTAAGGTAATGGCTACATTCCAAATGGCAGCTGCACTTTCAGAGAGATGGCTTGGCTAACCTTCCCTAGGAGAGGTGACCATGGCACAGCCTTTTGAGGTTCTGTCCATCAAATACTTTGGTGACCCTAGAACCATTATGAGACTGGCCACTAGGTGGAGCAATTTATCTCTTCTAGGGCCCAAAGAAACAAAGCCAGGAGCAAGGGCTCTGAGAGAAAATGGGTTGTGTGGGGGCAGGAAATGGGCAAGTGGTGGAAAGGGGAGAAAAGGGCTAGGAAAGAAATAAAGAAGAGGAAAGGGTGAGTCATAGAGAATGGGGTTGAAGGAAAAGAATGATAGAAGTGGAAAGAGACAGGTGGATGAATATGAGAAAGTAGAGAAAGAAAAAATGTATGTTACAAAAAAGAATAAAAATTGTCACCATCAAATGATTATTGAAAATAGCTTACCCAGCCGCACAAGATACTGTATCGTCAGAAGAATCATGTTTTCCACACTCAGGAGTTGGCTGCCAGTCAACCCTAATTGTTCCAAATCTTTGTTTTCCAATTGTGGAATCTTGTAGCAATTCACCAGCAGAGGACTCACAACAATGTCACCAACATTTCCATAGAAATAGGGTAAAGTGCCATAGCCTGCCCCAATAGAAGTAGGTCAGTAAAGTTCAATATTTCATTTTGGTGTCCAACCAGATACGCTCGCTCAATTAGGATCAAAGATGCTTAACAAAGTTTCCTGCCCTCTGAGATGGCTACCAAACAAATCACTGAAATATACCAATCTCAGGGAATTCACTCAGATGCTCGAATGCTCACTCAGATGCCTTATATTAAATCAGATGAACAAGAAGCAAAATACTATAAAATTTTATGTCTGTTTTCCACAGAAAGGACATGTTAATATTATATGAGTATATCTGCCATAAAGAATGAATGAGTTTGCAAAACATCTCTGTATCCTTTGTAAAACTGCAATGATAAAATATTTTCTAATAAAATTCTTGATCAAATTTCTTTTCAGATAAGAAGTCAGAAAAGAAACAGACAAACTATAATAACATATCTCACCTCCTGAGGTTTTCTTTAAATATTTTTAAAGCTACACTCATTGAACAAAAGCAGTATTCCACCAGTCGCAAATACTTGGAGGTTCTACTCCTTTTGTTATATTAGCTATTTTTTTTTGTTATATTCTCTTCCTAATGTCAGTAAACAGCCTCAAATTATCTTAAAAGTTGACAGGACAAAAACATGTTGAAAATATGCCCTGTTTTGGTAGTCTGGTGGAGAGGACAGTCCCTCTGTATTTCTAAAAGGCAGAAACCAAAGGGTCCACATGTTCTATGTATCTTTCCAAGGCTTAGTTGCACTATGCATGCAACTCAAATGCTCAATAAAAACTTCCTGACATATGGAATTTAAACAACAGGGACTCCCCCAGTGCCTACAGGTCCAGGATCAGTGGATAGGGAAGCCGGATAAAGGACTGGGCTTGAAACAAAACCATCCATGCCAGTAGCCTCAAGCCAACTGCAAGAAGGAGATAATACCCTAAAGACCTAGTGGAGCTTAAATACCCTATCTGTTCAGTCCCAAAGGTAAAGCAGGCAGTCTCCTTCTGGTCTAAGCTAGACCTCAAATGAGGGGACTCTTGAGTGGGTATGAAAGGCACTAAGTCCTGGAATCTGGGGACCCCTACATTTCTACACCTCCACTTATAGACAGCTTGGAAAGACTCAGACCCCTTAAAGATACTGATTCACAGATGCTTCCCCACAGTTCAGATCTGCAACTTTGGGGTCTTTTGGTTATCCTGAGTGGGGCCTGTTAGCTGGCTCTGCTTGTTCCTTTACTCTGTGGTTTGGCTCCCTTTGACTGAAATGTTCCCTCTCCCCTATCTTGTCCATTCTTGCCCACTCTTCAGGACCCAGCTGAAACGTCATCTCTGAAAAGGGCCTTCTCAGGCCCCTCAGGCAGAATTAAGCTCCCTCTCCCCTGAGCTCATGTAGTTCTTGCTTGTGAATCTCTACCAGCTCAAGTATCACAGAGTGTTATAATTGTTATTTACATGACAGACTCCCTCCCTAAACAATGCTCCTTGTGGGCCAAAAGACCTTGCCTTATTCCCAACTTCTAGTCACATGTTTAACATAGCATGAAGGAGCTTACCAATAAAAGCTGAAAGAATCAATAGATGAATAAAAATATATTCCAGAACACATGAATAAATACACAAACAATGCGATGGAGAAACACTCTTAGATTCCAGCTGACACAACTTGGGATACTTTTGCCTTACCTATCAGAATTACTGGTCTAATTCCTGAGTTACTCAGCAGGTTTTCAGGAACAATTACAGTTTCCCCTGCAGGAATGGGTCGAGGTTGTAAAATTCCAGTTAATGGGGTCTGTGGAACTGGAGCAGATAAAAGGGACTCTGGAAAAAAAGTTGTTTGACAAGAAGGATTAGACATAAAAGCTAAAGGCAATACAACTGAAATCAATGCAGTGTTAATATTTTTAATACAGAAGTTTTAGAAGTCTAATGGTTTGTTGTTGTTTTCATTAAAGTGATTCATGTTTATCATATAAAATTAGAAGTGAGAAAAACAAAAGGAAAAAAAAATCAACCATTATCACATCACCTAGAGATAATAACTATTTAGCATTTTGGTAGTTTTTCCTTCTAGTTGTTTTTCCACATGTAGCCTTTTGGATTCTGTTTTGTATTTTATCTTTCCCTGCCAGTATATCAAGGCATATCTGTTCATATAGAAAATTTGAAAAGTATAGAAAAGCGTGAAGAAGGATCAACTCATCATTAATCAGTACTACCTAGAGGCAACCACAGTAACATATTGGCATAAATCTTTGTGTATATAGCATCTCTCTGTAGTCTTTAAAATTACTCATTTAAACAAACTTAAATTTTTGAAGAACTCCATTTGTGTCTTAGAATTTGGTATATGTACACTTGTCTGTTTAGTAGCAAGGTAGATGAGCTTTTCAACATTAAACTGTAGGCACCAAAATGGCCACAGCTGTTTTTCAAGGTCCTGGTCACAGACTGAACCATCTACGCCAGAAATAATAAGTATGGGTCACACAAGGAACCAGATCATTGGAGGACACAGCTAACATCTTCTGTTGGAATCTTACCAGTTCTTGAAAGAGGACAAACTGTAGGAACAGGTACAACTAAACCAGGTTGGGGGACAGGTGACCCAGGGTACCATCCCCGGTGTCGTTTCTTTGGTGGCCCAGAAATGAACATGGTAGCTGAAAGCAAAAAAAAAAAGATGAGCTTTGTCCTTACAGTGGAAGAAAGGAAAGAATCCAAAGTAACATAGAACCTTTAATTTGATTATACTCAGAAATCCTAAGTCACTCTTCTAAAGGTAAAGATAAAATTAGAAAAAGGCACAGTAACAATACCACTTAACATCTGTACACTGTTTCACAACTTACAGTTTTACCTAAATTATTTCACTTGATTCTATCAACAACAGTGTAGGGTTGCAGGACAAGTATACTGTTATCTCATTTTGTATATGGTGAAAGGAAGGCTCAGATTTGCAATAGAGAGTTTGAACCCTTTGTGCTTTGGTCAGCAAAACCTGTGGTTTTTAAAGACACTTCCTTATATATTTGTTTCAATATTATTTCCTACATAGGCTCATCCTGTAGAATCACCAAGATATTTAATCATTACTGCTCATACCAATCATAAACTTTCAAAACACTGTATGAGAAGCTAAGGAAAAATTGGGAGTGTGCTATCAGATAATGCATCATTCCAAAACTCTGTAGCATCTCCTCCATAATTGGCAGGCATTATTTCAAAACTCTAAGATGAATATTGTACCTTGGTCTCCTGATGTATAGCTAGGTCTTGGTGACAAAGAGTAATTCCCTGGGCGGGCTGGAGTGGAACTCGTTGCACTATTCTTCCCTCCATGGCTACTGTTTCCATTAGCAGCATCTGTAGCAGATGAGAGGAGGCACTCAGAACAGAGGCTGGGCAGGACACTGCTTTCTGTGATGCTGCAACCATGCGCTAAACCTCACACTCTAGGACTCAAAGAAATCTCCCTGACAGGACAGCCCAGTTATATGCAGCCGACTATAACCACCACCAGAGTAGTACCTTCATTAAAATGAAATGTCACCTAAAAATAATTTTCTAGGACCCCAAGAGCTCTTTTAGAATCATTTTCAGTGCAGTCTTTGGAGATGATGGGTGACAAGAAGAGAAAACATATTTTTAAACTTTGTATTTTGGAAATTTTCAAACATACAAAAGTAGAGAGAATAGTGTAATACACTATATACCCACGATCCAGCTTCAATATTTATCAACACATGGCCAGTCTTGCTTTAGCTGTATTTCCTATCTCTTCTCCTCACCCCCACATAAAATATATGTGCTCTGGATTAGTTTGAAGCAAACTTATTTATCATATTACTTCATCCATAAATACTTCCATATATGTTTCTAAAAGGGTGCTTTAAAAACACAATTATAATATCGTTATTACACTTAGAATGAACAATAATTAATAATTTCTTATCAAATATTCCATCAGGATTCAAATTTCCCCTAATTACCTCAAAGGGTTTTTTACAGTTGGCTTGTTTGAATTGGGATTCAAAGAGCTCCACACTGAATTTAGTTACTCTGTTCCTTAAACTTTTAATATCTAGGATTTCCCTTTCTCTTTTTTACAATTAATTCACTGAAAACTCAGCAGAATTTCTCATTTTTGGGGTTTTGCTGATTGGATACCCGTAGTATCATTTAACATCTCCTCTATTTGTTATTAATTGTTAGATATACAGGCTTGCTCAGATTCAGGTTTGATTTGGGGGGGGGCGGGGCAAGGGCATCTTATAAGTACTATTGTATGCTTCCACCAGGAGGCACATAATGGTTAGTTTTCTCTCTTATAAATGTTAAGATTGATAAGTGGATTCAAGAGTTGTTAGCCTAATTCTTGAATTATAAAGTTGTTCATCAGCTTTTCATCTGATGGTTTTAGCAACCATGAGATTTCTGCCAAGATCCAAATTAATGAATTTTTTAATGCTGTAAAAATTTGAATTTAATTTGTTCAACTCTATAACCTTATCAGAAGGTACATCCTGCAAAAATTGTTGGAATAGCATAAGAACAAATGTGATCTTGATAAATTATGATACCTAACTGTTGCAAAGTTCCCAAGAATGACAGGCTCTTTCTCTTCATTTTTCTTCTGCCTTTCTGACCACGTCTTTCCCTTAACCACTGGAATTTTCTAGGATTCTATCCTTAGTCCACAACTTACCTTACCCTACATTTCTCCTTGGCTGTTACTATTTACCCTATTCACCTTATTTTAATCACATATAGAGGGTGCCAAACAAATGTACACACATTTCAAGAAAGGAAAACTGTATTAAAATTGTAATACTCAATATATTCGTATACCGATAACAAAAGATGAAGACAAGTCACGTTTGACTTCTGTAATTACAAGAGGTGCTCAAAGTGGTTCCCATCAGCATCCAGACACTTCTGATTACAGTGAACTACTGCTTGAGCAACGTTGACCACGGTGTCCACTTGTATACATTTTCTTGGCACCCCTGGTATTATCAGTTCTGATTTTCCCCTATGATAAGTTAAACGACTTTGAACAGCTCTCCACTGGATAGCTCATGGGTATATCAAACTCAATATGTCCAAAATGGAACTCACAATCTTCTCCTGGGGAACCTGCTCCTCCTTCTGTACACCCTGTCTCAAGTCAATGGCACGGCCATTAGTCCAGAAAGGTGGGCGTAAACTGAGGCCACTTCTGCTTCATGCTCACTTCAATCAGTCAATTCCTACTGATTTCACTTCCTGAGTAGTTAGTTCTCCAATCCGTCTTCTCCTCTCCAACCTATTATTGCCCTGGCCAAGGACCTGATCTTCTCACCTAGACTACTGAAATGACTTCCAACTAGTTTTCCTACCTCTTATTTTCTTTGCTGCCAAAATGATCTAACTTAAGTTCAAATAAGACCATGTCACTTCTCTGTTCCATAAGTTACAGAGTAAAATCTATGCTTCTTAGCTTGGCCTCCTGTGACCTTTCCCTTGTCCACCACTTGCTTACCTCCTGCCACTCCCTGAGTTTTACATTTTTATGGTTCTAACATGTCCAAACTGCTGTAAGTTCCTGCATACTTCATGCTGCTTCTTTCCTTTCAAGCTTTGCTCCTGCATTTCTTGGAATCTGAAATATTTTCCCTCACTCCTTTGTACAGTGAATATCTCCTTCATAGTTCAAGACCAAACTCCTCCAAGAACTTTTTCTTGATTAGTCCCCAAAATGTTGACCTAAAACTTTACTCCTTGTCCATGTTCCCCTAGTATATTGTTATATTTATTGCAGTACACCAACAATATCTCCTCATGGGTGATCTCCCCTACTAAGTCATAAGTACATTAGAGGTCAGGAATTGAGCCTCATTTATCTTTGTATCTCCAGTTCCTCATCATAACAGCTACCCACAAAATGTTTATCGAATGGAATCAACTTGCTCTGTCTCTGTGTGTCAAATGTCATTCTTTGACTCTTCTGGTTATAACATAGAGAACATAAAGCTTTCTATAAAAATACATTATTATGGACAGCCCCACTTCTACCATCAATTGACAAAGAAGCAGCTTCTGTTTCCTTCTACCAAACTGTCAACTAAGTTTCACACAAATCATTTATAGACTATATATTTACCAAAGAAATATAAGTGAGGAAAACATCACCTGCAGCAAAAGTCTTCCCTACCACCTGCAAAGATAAAGCCAGTGGCTTCACAACATTCTTATTCCGGGTCAGGTCCTGAGCTCCACTTAAATTGATCGCAGAATTAGCTGGACTGAGAATCGGCGAATCTTTAAAACGAAAGAGGTTGTTCAAATTAGCAACTATTTATATATGCAGGAAAGAAGTTAATTCAACAAGAGTGAGGTGAGAGAAAACAGACTGTACAATTTCAGTTTCTTCTTGACCTATTTTAGGAAAGTCAATTTCTCTGTATTCAGGTTTTATTTTCTTTTATGCATTTAACAAATACTCATTAGAAGTTACTATACGCTGGGTGCTCGTATAAGCACTTTAAATATATCAATTCACTTAATTTCTATAAAAACTCAATGAAGTAGGTACTATTACCTTAAATAGTGAGAGTCATTTAAAACTTGGTCAAAGTCATATGATACGGTATCAAGGATATCATGTGTCATATTAAAACTGTCTCCCCATTTCAATGAGATATATTTATCTCTATCCACATGTGTTTGTCATTTAAAAGGTGTCATGCAAACTAAGTCATTGCAACCTAGGAGAGAGCACTTTTCTCTGAAGAAAAGTTGCTTTAATTTTTGGAATAAACTAGAATTAATTTACCTGTGTAATACCAGGTACATCCAAAAGAAATTTGCTATCTGGATTCAGAAAATAACCGAGCCCAGAAAAACCATATGCCATTTCACAGACAGCCTAAGGGAGATATAAATACTCAAGCCAACTAGAATTTTCTGAAATGAGTATTGACCCCAAATCCCTGACTCTACTCCAGCAAAACAGCTTAATCAATTTACACAGAAAAGTACCAAAAGTGACTGTTAAAACTTTCTGAGTTTAAAAAACAAAGTGTTTTAAAGAGCAGGATACTGATGATGCTATACGAGAAATTATCTAAAAAATTAGTCTTCATACCACAACGTGATTCCTAATACATCTAATGAGTGTTTCTCATAAGAACTCAAAAGATTGAAATGGTCCCCTACTGGTTCAGGAGAGTTAATATGCCTTCCTAAAAGCCTGATGTACCACCAGGGAGTGATTTCAAGGTCTACAGGAATAATAGAGGCCAGCAACTGCACATAGAATATTGTAAAGTCACAGGAAAGTGAAGACCGCCAAGTTTTTCAGGCCTTTTTTTTCTTTTAAAATTTTTATATTCTTTTAATTAAAATTTATTGGGGTGGCAATGGTAAACAAAACTACATAGGTTTCAAGTGTACAATTCTGTAATACATCTACATATAGTATTATGTTTTTAATACCCAGAGTCAGTTCTCCTTCCATTAACATATATTTGACCCTCCCTACCACAGAAACAGGATAGGAATCCCAGGTAAGTTTGCAGTGCCATTACAGAGGTTGCTCGTTATGTTTCAGGCCACAGCCATATTGTTTGGAACAAGACTAGTAGCTTACTACATTAGTTTATACCTAGAATTTTAGCATATTTCTAATAGGTCAAGTAAACATATTGGTGAAATCTGGTTGACTAATTATGAAGAGTGGTGATTCACCTTATTATTTTTTTAAATCAGTGAATTCAAATTAAACCAGACCAATATTTTTGAAATAATGAAAGGATACAAAATTAATGTATAGAAATAAATCTTCCTATACATAAACAACAACTAATAGTTAGATAAAATGCCAAGGGATAAGCTTAATAAGGAATATACACAACTATATGAAGAAATCTTTACCATACTTCTTAATATAATGTCTGGGATTTGTTTTAAATATTGAGGAAGGGAAGAAGAGAGGCAGTAAGATATTGACAATAAATCAGATTGGTCAATAAATCATATTGACCATGTGTTCATAATTATTGAAGCTGGTCAATGGTGGTGGTTAATTCTATTATTCTATTTTCATATGTATTCCCACATGGGCCAGTGAGCTCTCAACCACAAGGTTGCTGGTTCAACTCCAGTCCCGCAAAGGATGGTGGGTTCTGCCCCTTGCAACTAAAATTAAACATGGCACCTTGAGCTGAGCTGCCGCTGAGCTCCCGGATGGCTCAGTTGGTTGGAGTGCATCCTCTCAACCACAAGGTTGCCAGTTCAATTCCCGCAAGGGATGGTGGGCTGTGCCCCCTGCAGCTAGAAACAGCAACTGGACGTGGAGCTGAGCTGCACCCTCCACAACTAAGACTGAAAGGACAACAATTTGAAGCTGAATGGCACCCTCCACAACTAAGATGGAAAGGACAACAACTTGACTTGGAAAAAAGGCCTGGAAGTACACACTGTTCCCCAATAAAGTCCTGTTCCCCTTCTCCCAATAAAATTTTAAAAAAAGAATAAAAAACAATGAAAATAGTTTAAGAGATCTGTGGGATAACATTAAGTGCAACAACATTGACATCATAAGAATACCAGGAGAAGAGAGGGAGCAAGGGATCGGGAACCTATTTGAAGAAATAATGACAAAAAAAACTTCCCTAACTTGGTGAAAGAAAATAATTTACAAACCCAGGCAGTGCAGACAATCCCAAACAAGATGAATCCAAACAGGCCCACACCAACACACGTCATAAAGTGTCAAAGGTTAAAGACAAAGAGAATCCTAAAAGCAGCAAGAGAAAGACAGCAGGTTACTTATAAGGGAACTCCCATAAGACTATCAGCTAGCTGACTTTTCTATTGAAACTTTGCAGGCCAGAAGGGAGTGGCAGGAAATATTCAAAGTGATGAAAAACAAAGGCCTACAACCAAGATTGCTCTACCCAGCAAGGCTATCATTTAAAATTGAAGGAGAAATACAGAGCTTCCCAGAAAAGAATAAGCTAAAGGAATTACCACCGAGCTAGCATTGCAGGAAATGTTAAAAGGTCTTCTTTAAGCAGAAGAAAGGTGAAAACAAACTAACAAGGGAAGACCAGAAATATGAATAACAAAATGGTAATAAATATGTACCTATCAATAATTACTTTAAGTGTGAATGAATTAAATGCTCCAATCAAAAGACGTAGGGTGGCTGAGTGGATAAGAAAACAAGGACCCCCCCCCCCAAAAAAAAGAAAACAAGGCCCGTGCATACGCTGTTTACAAAAGATTCATCTCAGATCAAAAGACACACACAGACCAAAAGTAAAGGAATGGAATAAAATATTTCACGCAAATGGAAATGAGAAAAAAGTTGGGGTAGCAATACTTAAATCGGGCAAAATAGACTTTAAAATGAAGACTATAATAAAAGACAAAAAAGGCCACTACATATTTATAAAGGGATTGATCCAAAAAGAGAACATAACCCTAGTAAACATCTATGTACCAAACATAGGAGCTTCTAAATATAAGAAACAGATTTTGACCGACATAAAGACAGAGATCAACAGCAACACTATCATAGTAGGGGACTTCAACATCTATTGACACCAATGGACAGATCCCTCAGACAGAAAACACGGAAACAGTGGCCTTAAATGATACATTAGATCAGTTAGATTTAATTGATAATTTTAGAGCCTTTCACCCCAAAGCAGCAGAACATACATTCTTCTCAAGTGCAAATGGAACCCATGGAATGTTTTCCAAGCTAGACAACATGCTAGGCCACAGAACAAGTCTCAATAAATTTAAGAAGACTGAAATCATATCAAGAGTCTTCTCTGACCACAGTGCTATGAACCTAGAAATCAATTACAAAAAGAAAACTGGAAAATACACAAATACATGGAGGCTGAATAACATGTTACTAAATAGCGAGTGGGTCAACAATGAGATCAAGGAAGAAATCAAAAGATACCTTGAGACAAGCGAAAATGAAAACACAATGACCCAAAATCTATGGGATGCATAGCAATGCAGGCCTACCTAAAGAAATAAGAAAAATCTCAAATCAACAGTTTATCTTTATACCTAAGGGAACTGGAAAACAAACAGCAAAATAAGCCCAAAGGGAGTACAAGGAAGGAAATAATAAAGATCAGAGTGGAAATAAATAAGAGACCAAATAAATAAATAAATACAAAAGATCAATGAAATCAAGAGCTGTTTTTTTTAAAAAAGATAAACAAAATTGACAAACTTTTAGTCAGACTCACCAAGAAAAAGAGAGGACCCAAATAAAATCAGAAATGAAAGAGGAAAACTGACAACTGACACCACAAAAATACAAAATAAATTTAAGAAAACACTACAAGCAACTATACTCTAAAAAATAGACAATCTGGAAGAAAAATTTCTGGATAAATGCCTAGAAACATACAATCTTCCAGGCCTGAATCAACAAGAAACAGAAAATCTGAACAGACTGATTACTACCAATGAAATTGAATCAGTAATCAACAAGCTCCCAACAAACAAAAGCCCTGGACCAGATGGCTTTACAAGTGAATTTTACCAAATATTCAAAGAAGAATTAACACCTGTTCTCCTCAAACTATTCCAAAAAATCCAGAAGGAGGGAAGGCTCTCAAGCTCATTTTTTTGAGGCCACCATTACTCTGATCCAAAAACCAAACAAAGATATTACAAAAAAGAAAACTATAGGCCAATATTCCTAATGAATAATATAGATGCAAAATCCTCAACAAAATATTAGCAAACAGAATTCAGCAATACATTAAAAAGATCATACATCACAATCAAGTGGGATTCATTCTTGGTGTGCAAGTTGGTTCAATACCTGCAAATCAATTAACATGATACACACTAACAAAATGAAAAATAAAAATCATATGGTCATATCAATAGATGCAGAAAAAGCATTTGACAAAATCCAATATGCATTTATGATAAAAACTCTTAGCAAAGTGGGAATAGAAGGAATCATATCTCAACATAATAAAGGCCCTATAGGGGGTGGCCGGTTAGCTCAATTGGTTAGAGCATGGTGCCAATAACACCAAAGTTGCCTGTTTGATCCCTGCGTGGGCCACTGTGAGCTGAGCCCTCCTTACAATAAATAAATAAACAAACAAATAAATATCATATATGATAAATCCACAGCTAACCTCATACTCAATAGGGAAAAGGTGAAAGCATTCCACTTAAAATCAGAAACAAGACAACGCTGCCCACTTTCACCACTTTTATTCAACATAGTACTGGAAGTCCTAGCCACAGCAAGAAGGCAAGAAAAAGAAATAAAAAGCATCCAAAAAGGAGGAAGTAGTTACCAGAGGGTAAGGAGGCAGGGGAGTGGTAGATGAGGGTAAAGGGGATCAAATATATGGTGATGGAAGAACTGACTCTGGGTGGTGAACACACAATGTGATTGGTAGGTGATGTAATACAGAATTGTAATACAATTGTATACTGAAATCTATGTAACTTTACTAACAATTGTCACCCCAATAAACTTTAATTAAAAAAAGAAAAGGAGGAAGTAAAATTGTCATTACATGCAGATTGCATGATACTATATATAGAGAACTCCAAAGATTCCACCAAAAAACTATTAGAATAGATAAATTAATTTAGTAAAGTAGCAAGATACAAAATTAATATTCAAAAATCAGTTGCATTTGTATACACCAATAACAAACTATCAGAAGGAGAAATTAAGAAAATATTCCCATTTACAACAGCCTCAAAAACAATAAAATACTAGGAATAAATTTAACCAAGGAAGTAAAAGACCTGTACTCAAAAAATTATAAGACATTGAAGAGAGAAATTAAAGAAGACACAAATAAATGGAAACATATAACACGCTCCTGGATAGAATATAGTTAAAATGTCCATACCAGCTAATTCAATGCAGTCCCTATCAAATTACCAACGGCATTTTTCACAGAACTAGAACAAATAATCCTAAAATTTATATGGAATCATAAAAGATCCTGAACTGCCATGGCAATCTTGAGAAATAAGAACAAAGTGGGAGGTATCACGCGACCTGACATCAAATCATACTACAAGGCTATAGTAATCAAAACAGCATGGTATTGGTATAAAAACAGACACATAGATCAATGGAACAGAATAGAAAGCCCAGAAATAAATCCATGCCTATATGGTCACCTAATCTATGACAATGGAAGCAAGAATTTACATTGAGGTAAAGACAGTCTATTTAATAAATAGTGCTGGGGAAGATGGATAGATAGATACATGCAAAAAAATGAAACTGGACCACCTTCTTACACCATATACAAAAATAAATTCAAAATGGATTAAAGACTTAAGTGTAAGACCCAAAACCATAAAACTCTTAGAAGAAAATATTGGAAGTAAATTCACAGATATTACCCTTAGTAATAGTTTTACTGATATATTTCATGGGGCAAGGGAAGCAAAAGAAAAAAAGAAACATGTGGGAGTTCATCAAACTAAAAAGTTTTTTTTTTTCACAGTAAAGGAAACCATTAATAAAACAAAAAGTTATCCTACCAAGTGGGAGAAGGTATTTGCCAATGATACATCTGATAAGGGGTTAAAATCCAAAATTTATTTAAAAACTCAGACAACTCAATGCCAAAAATACGAACAACCCTATTAAAAAATGTGGAGAGGACATGAAGAGACATTTCCCTAAAGAGGACATACAGATGGCCAACAGACATATGAAAAAATGCTCAACATCACTAATCATTAGAGAAATGCAAATAAAAACCACAATGAGATACCACCTCACTCCTGTCAGAATGGCAATCATCAATAAATCAACAAATAACACGTGTTGGCGAGGATGTGGAGAAAAGGGGACCCTCGAGCACTGTTGGTAAGATTACAGATTGGTGTAGCCACTGAGGAAAACAGTTATGGAGCTTCCTCAAAAAATTGAAAATGGAACTGCCTTATGACCTAGCAATTCCACTCCTGGGTATCTATCCAGAGAAGTCCAAAAAATTTGAAAAAAATATATGCACCCCTATGTTTACTGCAGCGCTATTCACAATAGCCAAGTATGGAAACAACCAAAATGTCCATTGATAGACAACTGGACAAAGAACCTGTGGTACATTTATACAATGGAGTATTACTAGGCTATAAAAAAGAATGAAATCTTACCATTTGCAATAACATGGACCTTAAGAACATTATGCTAAGTGAAATAAGTCAGACTGAGAAAGACAAATACCATATGATCTCACTTATATGTGGAAACTAAAGAACAGAATAAATGAGCAAACAAAACAGAAACAGATTCAGAGATATAGAAAAAAAAAACTGTTGGTTGCTAGATGGGAGGGGGTAGGGGTAGGGGAGAAGGTGAAGGGATTAAAAAGAGCAAATTAGTAGACACAATATAGACGTGGAGATACGAAATACAGAATGGGGGATATAATCAACAATGTTGTAAAGATTATGTAAGGTGGGCACTGGACTTTTCAAGGGGATCGCTTCATAGACTATAGATGCATAACCAATGTGCTGTACAACTGACACTGAAGTAGAATAATACTGTAAGTCAACTATAAGAAAAAAAATATATATATACATGGTCACGGGAGGTGGAGTATAGATAGCATAAGGAAGATAGTCAATGGTATCGTAACAGTTATATAAGATGTCAGAGGGGTAGTAGCTTGGGGGAGGGGGATTATCACTTTGTGAGGGGTGTAAATGTCTATTATATTGCTTTGTACATCCAAAACTATTAAAAAATAATAAAATAAATGAGTACATTTGTTACTAGAAAAATTTTTTTGGTCTTTTATAATATAGGTTTAGTGCTATAAATTTCCCTCTAAATAGTGCTATATTGGAATCCTACAAATTCCCATGTGTTGTTTATTCATATACATTCAATAAAAATATTGCTAATTTCCCTTTTGATCCATGGACTATTTAGAAGTGTGTTATTTAGTTTCCAAATATTTGGGGATTTTCCAAAGATCTTACCTTTATTGGCTTCTAATATTTCATTTTGGACAAAGAATATACTTTGTATGATTTGAATCCTTTAAAATACATTAATACTTATTGTACAAACTATGTATCGTGTCAGATAGGTACCAGACTTATCAGGGGGATCACTTCAATAATTATATAAATATCTAACCACTAATACAAACTAATATAAAATAATATTGAATGTCAACTAAAATTAAAAATATATATAGTCACGGGATGTAAAGTATAGCACAGGGAATATAGTCAATGGTATTGTAATAGCTATTACAGTGTCAGAGGGGTAGTAGACTTGTTGGGGCTATCACTTTGTGAGGAGCGTAAATGTCTAATCACTATGTTGTTTTGTACACCTATAACTACGTAATAATAAAAAAGAATCACTCAAAAAATTAATAAATAAAATATATTAAGACTTGTTTTGTGGCCCATAAACACAATATCAGGCATATTTTTGTTCCTCTGAATGTAACATATCTTTTTTCTCTGGCTTGGTAAATGTTCTATGTGAACTTGAGGAGAATGTGTAACTTTCTGTTGTTGTGTTGTATTTCTAATTTATAAATGTGAATTAGGTCAAGTTGGTTGATAGTATTGTTCAAATGTTCTATATCCTGATTGATTTTATCTGTTCTATCAATTATTAAGAGAGAGGTATTGAAATACCTCACTATAATTGTAAATTTTTATATTTCTTAAAATAATTCTATCAGTTTTTGCTTCATGTATTTTGAAGTTCTGTTATCAGGTGCATAAATGTTTTAGGATTGTTCTGTCCTCTTGATTACTTGACCCCTTTATCATTATACAATTATCTCTTTAATAACTCTAGTTATATTCTTTGCTCTGAAATCTATTTTATCTGATATTACTGTATCAACTTGAGCTTTCTTTTGACTACCGTTAGCATGGTACATGTCTTTTTAATACGTTTACCTTTAATGTATTTTGGTCTTTATATTTTAATTGTACTTCATGTAGGCCTCACAGAGTTGGATCTTACTTTTTTATCCAATCTGATAACATCTGCCTTTGAATTGGGGTGTTCAGATCATTTACATTTAATGTGATTCTTGATGTGTTTAGGTCTATCATCTTGCTGTTTGTTTTTACTTGTCCCATCTATTTTTTGTCCCTTTTTCCCTCTTTCCAGCCTTCTTTTGGATTAATCAGGTATTTTTTTTTATGACTTCATTTTATCTCCTTTGCTGCTTACAGCTATAGCTTTGTTTTTTTTTTTGGTTGTTTTAAGGTTTATAGCATATATTCTAATTTATGAGTCTAACACCAAGTGGCATTAGACAACCTCACGTATTGTACAAGAACTTTAGAGTAGTGTAGTTCCATATATCCCCTCCTAACCTTTATGGTATTGTTATGCACTTTACTTTTCCATATATTATAAGCCTCATGATATATTGTTATCATATTTGTATAAGTCAATTATACCTTTAAAAATTTAAATAAGAAAAGAATTGTATATATTTACCCATGTGGTTATCACTTCCAGTGGTTTTCATTCCTTTGTAAAGATTCAGATTTTTTTCTGTCTGGTATCATTGTCCACCTACTTGAATGACTTCCTTTAACATTTCTTGTTGTGCAAAACTATTAGTGGTGAATTCCTTATTTTGCATGTCTGAAAATATCTTTGTTTTTCACTTTTATTTCTGAAAGATACTTTTGCTAAGCATAGAATTCTAGGTTGATAGTTCTTAGCTTTGAGCACTTTAAAGATGTTGCTCCACTGTCTTCTTATTTATATTGTTTCCCAATTAGAAATATGATGTCATGCTTATTTTTGTTCCTCTATATATGACATACCTGTTTTTTTCTTGTTGTTTTTAAGATTTTCTCTTTATTGTCAGTTTTAAGCAATTTTATTATGATGTGCTTTGGTACAGTTTTCTAAGTGTTTCTTGTGCTTGAGGTTCACTGAACTTCTTGGGTTTATAATTTTCATCAAGTTTAGAAAGTTTTGGCCATTATTTCTTCAAATATTTTTGTCTCCCCCAACCCCTTCAGGCACTCCAGTTACAAGTATATTAGGCTGCTTGTGGTTATCCCACATCTCACTGATGGGCTTTTCATTTTATTTTTTTTCCTCTCTGTTTCATTCTTCAAGTTACTTACCTTCTCTTCTGCAATGGCTAATTTGTTATTAATCCCAATCCGTGTATTTTTCATTTCAAACATAGTTGTCATCTCTAGAAGTTTGGTTTGATTGTTTTTATCATCTTCCTTTTACTTAACTTTTTGAACATATGAGATAGTTATAGTAACTGTTTTGATGTCCTTCCCTGCTAATTCTAACATCTAGTTTGGTTTTCACTGATTAGTCCCCTCAATATCAGTTGTGTTTTCCTGCCTCTTTGCATGTCTGGTAATCTCTGATTGGGTGTCATGCACTACTAGTTTTATATTGTTGGATGCTGTATATTTTTGTATTCCTATAAATATTCCTGAGCTTAGCTCTGGATTGCAGTTAAATTACTTGGAAACAATTTGATCCTTTTGTGGTTTTTTTTGTTGTTGATATTTTTAGGCAAGTCTGGAGCAGTGCTTAGTCTAAGACTAAGTATTCTCCCTTACTAAGATAAGACCTTTCTAAGTACTCTATCCAGTGCTCAATGAACTATGAGGTTTTCCTGTCTAGCTGGTGGGAACAGTCCCTGTACCTGGCCCAGTATGAATACTGGGCACTGTTTCCTCTCATCTTTTTGGATGGTACTTTTTATGAGTCTTGAGTAGTTTCTTTGCATATACACACAAACCAATATTATGTTGAACACTTGAGGGGACCCTGTGCAGATCTCTGGGGTTCTCTCTGTTCAGCTCTCTTCCTTCTGGTACTTGGTCCTATGAGCTAGCTGTTTGGGTCTCCCTACACTCTCAGCTCTTTCTACTCAACTTAGGGAATCTACTTGACCACAGTTCCCCTTCCCTGTATCGTGATCTAGGAACTCCCAAAGCAGTAAGCTGGGGCAATATTAAGATTCACATTATTTGTTTCCCATCTCTCAGGGATCACTGTCTTCTGTTGCTTGAGATACACTGAAAACTGTTTTTCAGATATTTTTGTCTGTTTCTTCTTTTTTTTAAAAAAAAAGTTGTGTCAGGTGGGAAGGTAAATTCAATCCCTTTTTATTCAGTTTGGCCAGAAACAGATGCTGAGTTGATCTGCTATTGATTTTTCAATTTTAGAGCTCTCCCTCTCCTGTCCCCGCTCCTCTTGCCCCTTACTCTATTCTTGGAATCTCAGCACATGAACATTTTACAAAATTCTAGGCAGAGATCAATATTGTCTTTGTATCCTCCGATCCTAGTACCCAGAAAATTGCCCAATAAAATTGTCAGTAGTGAGCAGAGGAGGATCAAATTCTGGTTTTGGTAACTTCTAGATGTATCTTGGACTTGTCTATATTAGGTACTGGCCCTTATTCCTACATACGCGAAGAATGCTGAAGACATCATTTACGGTGGCCAAGACACGGCAACAACCAAAGTGTCCTTTGATAGATGGTTGGATAAAGATATGGTACATATATACAATGGAATACTATTCTGCCATAAGAAAAGATGAAATACTGCCATTTGCAACAACATGGATGGAACTTGAGATTATTGTGTTAAATGAAATAAGTCAGACAGAAAAAGTTGAGAACCATATGACTTCACTCATACGTGGGATATAAAACTGACAGCAACAAAGGAACAAAACAAACAAACAAAGAAACAAAAACTCATAGACACAGACAACAGTTTAGTGGTTACCAGAGGGTAAAGGGGGAGGAGGGATAAAAGAGGGTAAAGAGGGTCAAATATATGGTGATAGAAGGAGAACTGACTCTGGGTGGTGAACACACAATGCAATTTTATAGATGATGTATTACAGACATGTATACTTGAAACCCATGTAGTTTTGTTGACTATTATCAACCCAATAAATTTTAATGAAAAAAATTAATAAAAACTATCTTGGAAAAAAAAGAATGCTGAAGAAAGACCAGTAATAAGCAGATATTTTCTATTGAGCTATACATCTGGCTTAATCTTGAGTTCTTTTAAATGCTTAACTATGACAAATATAACATAAAATTAACATATAGAAACAAACATACTAAAAATGTCACTTCTCCCAAAAAAATGTTATTTTTTTTCTTGCAGTACATGTCCTTCTACGTTTTATCCACACTATATTTTTTACACGATATAACAAAAATACAGAGTTAATATTACTTTTTTTTACTTAACAGAATTATTTCCGATATGGATGCAAAGTGTCATAATTATCTCTTTTAACATCTTCATCATGTTAGTATGCTATGATTTATTCAACTGTCTCTATCTATACTAAGATTGCTTCTCCTTTTTAGTTAATATAAAGAATAACTGCAGTGAATAGGTTACTTCCTTGACTAAGCCCCTGAAGTGAGATTACTAGAGTAAAGGACATAAATATTTTTAATGTTCTTGTTAAATGTTGCCAAATTTCTTTCTTAGAAGTTGTACCACTGCTCACCTCCATCAGCCTGACTGAGGGTATCCGTCCTTGCTGGCACTGTATATTGTTGTTTAGAGTGAAATGTTATCGCTAATGTATTGGTGAAAATGACTTCTCATTGTTATTACTTATGGTTCCTTAGCTTCTACAAAGTGGGCCACTCTTCCTTATATTTGCTAAATAGCGGATTTTCTCTTTTGTAGGGTGAGGAGAAGTCTCTCGAGCACATTCATGGCCCTGTCTCAGAGGGGTGTGATCACTGGTTTTCTTTCCTCTCCCTTCCATGTATGCATTCATCAAATGTTTACTGAGTCTTTTCAGCAGGCCAGGTACTATGCGAGGCTCCTGGGACAGAATAGGGAAAGAAGGTAGATACAACTGCTGCCCAAGGAGTGTACAGTGCAAAGGAAGAGCCTACAAATTCTCAGTGTCTGGTTGTGAGTGGGCAAATCTGCCAGCCAAAGGCTTCTCACCACATTTGGAAAAAGGATACTGTGTTTTGGAAAAAGATTAATTTGAATATTCATGAGGAACTAAGTTTAGAAAAACCTGTCAAGGAAACTTTTGATTATCCTGACTTCAAGGAAGTTTAGTGGCTAAGGAAGACAAATCCAAAGAGGAAAGGGACACACAGAGCTACATTTGAGGAACAGTTACATGATACATTTTAATGGAAACTGCTTTCTAAATTGCTATCACCAGGGCAGAGGAATTGTACTAGTGGGGAAATGGACACAAAAATCAGAAGGTTATGTGAGTAAGGCAAGCTGGGGTTGGACATCGTGCCTCCTGAAGTATTCTGGATCAACAGAGGGCAGCATGAGTGGCAAAGCAGAGAAAGCCAAAAGGTTGCAGGAAAGGAAAAATATTGAGGACTTAGAGATTTCTATTAGGGTTGGCTCTGCCTTCTCCCTTCTTGGAGACCAAAGTCAGCTGTGAGGCTCCCCACTGCAGCTGTACTCCTGCAGCAACAATCCCACAGTAGAATCACCACAGTAGGAAATACACTCAAAAGGGCCGAAATATTATTATTACACCATAACATCCCTGGCCTATGATATCACCTGCTCTCAAAGTATGAAGGCTGCATACAATATACGTATGCGGTATGAATGAGTAAATCTGCCCTTTTTCCCCTGAGATCAAAATATGGAAGAGTACACAAAACATTTACGTATAGTTTCAAGAATAATTATAAAGCAAGAACCTATGGAACTAACCACCATCCAAGTCAAGGATGCTCTTCCCCATCCCTTCTGCCCTCTCCCCAGACATAACCATTGGGCTATGTATTTATTCCTAAAAGAATTTAGTTTTGCCTGGTTTTGAACATAATAGAAGTGAAATCATAATGGATGGATTCTTTTGTGAATGGCTGTTTTGCTCAACATGATGTTTGCAAGATTCTTCCATGGTGCTTTATGTAGGTATTGCTCACTCATTCTCATTGCCAAATGGTATTTCATCAAATATAGCAAAACTTATTTATCCATTCTATTGTTTTTTTCTCAAATGGCTGTTGGATTTACTAGCTTGATCAGTAATGGTCCTGGCAAAACTTAGTCAACCAACACTAAGACAACAGTAATGAAATACTAAGTTTTAAAAATCCATGACTCCTTGATGAAAAATATGGAATGCTTCATGAATTTGTGTATTATCCTTGTTCAGGAGCCATGCTAATCTCTGTATAATTCTAATTTTAGAATATGTGCTGCCAAAGGGAGCACTTATCCATTCTATTGTTGGTGAACATGGAGTTGTATCCAGTTTGAGCCAATTGTGAACAGTGCATCAAGTCTTGTACATATCTCGTTGCACACCTGCAACAGTTTCTTTAGGGAGTGGAATAGCTGGATCATAGGAATATGAACATTTTCTACTTTACTGTGGATTGCAACTTACTTGCAAAGTGATGGCATCAACTAATGCTCTTACCAGCAATGTGTGATAGGTCTTGTTGCTTGAAATCTTTGCCAACATTGACTACTGTCATACTTTGAATTATTGCCAATTTGGTACATATATAATGATATCCCATGATATTTTTTAAAGTAATTTCCCTAATTACCAAAGTGTTTAACCATCTTTTTATGTATTTATCAGCCACTTATATTTCCTCTTTCATGAAGTGCTTGTTGAAGTCTGTGCTCATGTTTTTTCTATTAGTGTATCTTTTTCTTATTGATTCATAGACATTCTTTATATGTTCTTCATACTAGCCTTTTGTTAATTCTATGTATTACACATATTCTAGTTTATATCTTGATTTTTCACTCTCTTTATGATGCCTCCTAATAATTAGAAGTGGTAATTTTAATGTAGTGAAATATTAGTCTTTTCCTTTATGATCAGCACTTTTCATCTTTACTTTTAAGGTATCTACAATAGCTAAGATATTCTACAATAGCTTCTAAAAGTTTGATAGTTTTGCATTTCACATTTAGATCTTCCAGCTACCCAGAATTGATTTTTGGGTATAGTGTGAAATAGGAATCCAGTTTCATTTTTTTCCACATAGAATATCCACTTTCTGAGCACCACTCATTGAAAGGAAAGGTCTCACTGATCTGCAAGTCACCTCTGTTTAAGTATGAAATACCCATATGTTACATGAATCTGTTTTGGGGGTTTTTACCCTGGCATGGTGTGTCTGCTGTGCCAGCTCCACCCTGTCTTTCTTAGTAAAGTTTCATGAGCTTGATACATGACAGGGCAAGTCTTGTCATTTGTTATTGTCCTTACTTCTTTAGTACACAAGCATAAGATAGTAGGGGGGTTAGTACTTTGAGCCTACCGTGGCTCACAGAGAGGAAAATTCCCTTTCATGGACAAGTCTCCGGGAACAGGGTTGACTTCTCTATTAGGCACAGAAAAGGCATAGTGCCTTGGGTCCATAATACTTTCAAGGACTCGTGAAAATGTTTTAATTTATTTTAAAATCAAAAGAAAGCAATGAACTTTTGTTTGGAGAAGATATTTTAAAATATAATATTAAATATTTATTTCTATACCAACAGTCGTAAACATAATTTTCTAGGGAGAAAGGGCCACACAGGCCATGTACCTAGGGCCCAAGAAAGTCATAAAATGGCCCTGACTTATAGAGTCTTTTTAAAAATGATACTATTAGTCACAGAGGCAGAGCTTAGGCATTATCCCCATCCTGCCCTACAGTCTAGGTCATAAAAACATGTTTCCTCCTAATGGTTGATGAGCATATCAAATTCATTTGAAAAAATAGCACACATAAGTAAACTGATAATTCTCCAAATGCTAATGTCAAATTTAAATTAAAAATGGAACTCAAATAACATTTATTCCCAGGCATTTGCTAGGTACTAGGGAGTACAGGGATAAACAAAATGAAAATAGAGCTTCTAGCATATAAAAGAATATAGATGTTTAACAATTATAATTGGGAAGAATGTCACACAAGTAGAAATATGGCAGCAAGGCTGACTTAATCCTTAGATGCAAAATGGATGTTGTTATTTTCAGTTTTGCAAATGAGGAAACCAAGACACAGAACTATCAAGCTGCAGTGGAATATACGAGTATGTCAGGTGCTGTATTTAAATACCAGGACTCTGACTCCAAGCTCTGTGCTGTTTACCCTCTAGTCTGAAACAGTACTCATCCCATAGTAGAAATTCCATAAATTAGACTGTATTGAACGGAAAGAGAAACAGTGCTACTCCAAAGGATTTCACCTTTCTCTCAGAGCAGCTTTTAAATCTTTTTTTTCACACCTTTGTTAAAGTATATGAGTATGTTACATATCGTAAAATTTACCCATTTCAAGTGTACAGTTCAATGATTTTCAGTAACTTTATCAAGTGGTGCAACCATCACCATAAATCAATTTTAGAACATTTTCATCCCCCCCATTAGAACCCTCATACCCACTTTCAGTTAATTTCCATTCCCACCCTTTGCCTCAGGCAACCACTAGTCTATTACCCATTTCTATAAATTTGCCTTTTCTGGACATTTCATAAAAATGAAATAATATAATAGATCATCTCTTTTGTCTGGTTTCTTTCACTTAGCATAATGTTTTTGAGCTTAATCCATGATTTAGCATGTGTTGGTAGTTTGTTCCTTATTATTGCTGAATAGATATTGTAAGGATATACCACATTTTTGCCTATCCATCATGACATGTAGGTTGTTTCCAGTTTTCAACTACAGTGACTCATGCTGCTATGAACATCTGTGAGCAAGTTTTGTTTTCTTCATCTCTTTTGAGTAGATATTTAGAAAGAATTTCCTGGATTGTGTAGTAGTTTATATTTAACTTTTTGAGAATCTGCCAAACTGTATTCTAATGTGGCTGCCACATTTTACATTTCTACCAGCAATGTATGAGGGTTCCAATTTCTCCACATCCACAGACTCTTGTTATTGTCATTTTATTATATATACTGTTTATTATATATACTTTTTTTTATTATAGCCATTCTAGTGGGTGTGAAGTAGTATCTTATTATGGTTTTCATTTGCATTTCCCTAATGACTAATGATGTTGAGTACCTTTTCACATGCTTATTAGCCTTGGAGAAATGTCTGTTCCAAGTCCTTTGCCCTTGTTTGATTGAATTGTCATCTCATTAATGAGTTGTAAGAGTTCTTTGTAAATTCTGGATAGAAATCCTTTATTAAATATGTTTTGCAATTATTTTTTCCTAGTCTTTGCTTGTCTTCATTTGTTTCTGTTGTTTTTTCATTTTTTTAAATTTTCATTTATAGCTGACATACAATATTATATGTTTCAGGTGTACAACATAGTGATTAGACATTTATATAAATCACAAAGTGATCACCCCAATAAATCTAGTACCCATCTGACACTTTACATCCCCATGACTATTTTGTAGCTACCAATTTGTATATTTTAATCCCTTTCCCTTTTTCACTCACCCCCCAACCCCCTCCCATCTGGCAACCATCAAAATGTTCTCTGTATCTATGGGTTTGTTTCTGTTTTGTTTGTTCGTTTACTTTGTTTTTTCAGATTCCACATATAAGTGAAATCATATGGTGTTTGTCTTTCTCTGACTGACTTAACTTAGCATAATACCAGTTAGGTCCATCCATGTCGTCTGTTGCAGATGGCAAGGTTTCATTCTTTTTTATGGCTGAGTAATATTCTATGGTATATACAGAGGGTGCCAAAAAAATGTACACACATTTTAAGAAAGGAAAAACCTGTATTAAAATTGTAATACTCAATATATACCGATAACCTGTTGTATGATGATACTACTATTAATTTGAATAACACCATCTTTTGAGTGAACGTCATACTACACATTGCTACTGTAATACATAGATAACATCACTTAAAATGTGTATACATTCTTTTGGCACCCCTAGTATGTACCACTTCTTCTTTATCCATTCATGAACTGATGGACATTTAGGCTGCTTCCATATCTTGGCTATTGTAAATAAAGGTGCAATAAACATACAAATGCACATGTCTTTTCGAATTAGTGTTTTGGATTTCTTCAGATAAATGCCCAGAAGTGAAATTACTGGGTCCTTCTTTCTTGTAACAGCCTTTGTTTTACAGTCTCTTTTGTCTGGCATAAGTATTGCTACCCAGCTTTTTTTTGTTGTTTCCATTTCCACGAAATATCTTTTTCCATTCCTTTATTTTCAGTCTGTGTGTGTCTTTTGATCTGAAGTGCATCTCTTGTAGGGAGCATATGTGAGGGCCTTGCTTTCTTATCCATTCAGCCACCCTATATCTTTTGATTGGAGCATTTAATCCATTTACACTTAAAGTAATTGTTGATAGATATGTAGTTATTGCCATTTTATGATTCACATTTTTGATATTTTTTTCTTCTTCTTCTTAAAGAAGTCCCTTTAACATTTCCAGTAATACTGATTTGATGGTGATGAACTCTTTTAGCTTTTTCATGTCTGGGAAGCTCTTTATCTATCCTTTCATTCTAAATGTTAGCTTTGCTGGGTAGAGTAATCTTGGTTTTATGTCCTTGTTTTTCATCATTTGAATATTTCCTGCCAATCTCTTCTGGTCTGTAAAGTTTTTGTTGAGAAATCAGCTGACAGTCTTATAGGAGCTCCCTTGTAGGGAACCAACTGCTTTTCTCTTGCTGCTTTGAAAATTCTCTTTTTGTATTTAATCTTTGGCACTTTAATTGTGATGTATCTCAGTGTGAACCTCTTTGGGTTCATCTTGTTTGGGTCTCTCTGTGCTTTCTGGGCTTGTATGTCCATTTCCTTCACCAGGTTAGGGAAGTTTTCTGTCATTATTTATTCAAATAGGTTTTCATTTCCTTACTCTCTTCTCCTTCTGGTACCCCTATGATGTTAATGTTGGTACACTTGACTTTTCTCCCAGAGGCCCCTTAAGCTATGCTTATTTTTCTGGATTCTTTGTTCTTTTTGCTGTTCTGATTGGGTGTTTTCTGCTACCTTGTCTCCCAAATCACTGATTGGATCCTCTGTTTCATCTAATCTACTGCTGGTTCCCTCAAACATAGTCTTCATTTCAGTTATTGTATTCTTCATTTCTGACTGGTTCTTTTTTTTTTATGTTTTCTATCTCCATTTTTACATTTCCTATCTCTTTGTTGAAGTTCTCCTTGAGATCACTGAGCATTCTTATTTACAACCAGTGTTTGGAACTCTGCATCTGGTAAATCACTTGTCTCCATTTTGTTTAGTTATTTTTCTAGAGCCTTGTTCTATTCTTTCAGTTGGGATATGTGTCTTTGTTTCCCCATTTTGCCTGCTTCCCTGTGTTTGTTTCTATGTATTAGGTAGAGCTGCTATGTCTCTCAGTCTTGGTAGAGTGGCCTTAAGTAGTAGGTATCCTATGGAACCCAGTGACACAGTCTCCCTGGTCACCTGGGCTGGGTACTCCAGGTATGCCCCTTTTGTGGGTTGTGTGTGCCCTCCTGTTATAGTTGAGCCTTGATTGCTGTTGGCCTGTCAATGGGAGGTATTGATTCTCAGGCTGATTGGTTGTGAGGACTGGCCATCACATCAGTGGAGGAAATGTTGTGCAGGGGCTGACCCTACAAAGCAAGATTCACTATCTTTTCATTTTCTTAATGCTATCTTTTGAAGTATAAAATTCTTAAATTTTAATGAGGTCCATTTTATCAATTTTCCCAGAAATATATCCTTATATTTATAGTTAATTGATTTTTGACGCATGCAATTCCCCAACAAGAAGATAGTCTGTTCAAAGATGATGCTGTGATCATTGAATATCCATATGTAAAAAGATGAACTTAGATGCTCACCTCATACCACCCACAAAATTAACTCAAAATGCCTCATATATTTTAATGCAAGAGATAAAACAAAACAAAAAACTTTTAGAAGAAAACATGGAAAAGAATCCTTAAAGATCTTGGGTTAGGCAAACATTTTTTTCATCTATTCTTGAATTCTTGTTTGGATTTAACACAATACATTTGTGTGTGTGTGTATGTGCTGTGTGTGTGTGTGTGAGGTGTGTGTGTATTTGTATGTAGGTATGTATTTGTATTTAGGTATGTAGGTATGTATTTGTATGTAGGTGTGTATTTGTATTATAATGTAGGTATGTAATTATATAGCCACCTTCAGTGAAAATGATAAGATATTTTACCAGGATTGTTGACTAAAATTTGAATTATCAATGACATAAACATGCTGAAAGAAAATATGCAAGGGATATGCAGCAAGACAACTAGAATAGAACATCTACAGCATGGCAGTTGAAATTCAAGACAAAGCTGTGCAAATAGTAAGTTAATCCATTCTTCAAATACTATGTGCCTACATTTCAGGCTAAGAAATGTAGATTAGAGGCAGTCACTGATTGCAAATTAAGAAGGCAATCTCCTATAGAAGGATGAATCTCTATTAACTAAAGAGATGTTGCCTACTCTAATGTTTGCAGTGAATAGTGCTAACATGAAATTCTTACAGACTATTACTTTCATTATATGTAGGAAGAAATTATTGTTGAAGACTCTATAAACAGTTTATCAAAGTTTTAGATAAACTCCTCATTTTATTTATTTATTTTTTTTAAACTCCTCATTTTAAAAGGCACTTTCTTCTATTAAATTCTCTGGATTGCACCTAAAATTGTTACTAGCTAATTTCATGGTCAAATTACCACACTCACCAGCACAAGGGATACAAAAGAATATTGGCAGAAATCTTTGCCACTTGTGTTCACTGTGAGTCAGTGACTTGCCTGTGTCTCTTCATCACAACTGATAGAGCTTTTGCTAAAGCCTGAATCTTGATTTCTTCCATTTCAGAGCAACATTTGTTTTCAAAACATATTTCCTGGTATATAGTCATGTGTCACTTAACGATAGAGATACATTCTGAAAAATGTGTCATTAGATGATTCTGTCATTGTGTGAACATCATAGAGTGACTTACACAAACCTAGATGGTATAGCCTATTGCTCCTGCGGTACAAACCTAATCAGCATGTTACTATACTTAATACTATAGGCGATTATAACATAATGGTATTTAAACATATCTAAACATAGAAAAGGTACAGTAAAAACACCATACAAAAGATAAAAGTGTGTGTATGCGTTCATTGGTGGAGGGATGGGGGAAGTTTGTGGAAGGAGGTGCTGTTGGAGAGAGAGTGGACATCACGAGGAGGGAGGGAGGAAGAGAGAGAGAGGTAAGGAAGAGAAGGGGACAGTAAGGGAGAGCAGAAGTCAAAAGAGACCCAGAGAAATAAAGCTTGAGATGAGAAATAATAAAATGGAAAGGGAGAGAAGATGGGAGAGAGCGTAGGGGGCATGCTTGTGTGTGTGTGTGTGTGTGTGTGTGTGTGTGTGTGTGTGTGTGAGAGAGAGAGAGAGAGAGAGCGTGAGAGAGAGAGAGAGAGAGAGAAAGAGAGTATGGGGAGTGGGGAGGGCAGAAGGCAGGTAAATAGCATGCTGAATTTCCTTCTCAATTTAATTACCCAGAGCTAGCAGTAAATTCAACATTATAGTCAGGTCCAGCTTTTTCTTCCAATATTGCAAACAAATTTTTTGCATATAATCCATTATAATCTTACGGGACCACTGTCATATATGTAGTCCATGATTGACCGAAATGTCATATGGCACATGACTGTAATTAAAACTGCATTACTGCTTATTTTTTAGCTTTTTTGCATTATTGTTTATTGACATTTTAATATCTTTTCATTATTTTCAGGTACAACTGGTTATTTACATACCCACCTCTTCCTCTTAGGAAAGGTAACATGTTTTATTGTCCTTTTACCCTTATATGAGTGGTTTTTAAATCTTTAGAGCCATCATTCAAGTACTGGAACCCTGCCTTACAGCATCTGACCAGGATCTTAGAATATAATAAACACTTGATAAGTTTTTTTGTTGGAATAAAATATTCATTTTTAATATTGTAGTTTTAAAATCATATTTCACTAGCCCCAAGGTCTAATGGCAGAAACTATACCACAGAATCAATCAAATTACTAAAATAATATTCTAGGAGAGATGTGGTTTATCATTATTGTAACAAAGGCTAGCCTTTTCTTTTTCTTTTAAGTGTGTTTTTCCAGGACCCATCAGCTCCAAGTCAAGTAGTTGTTTCAATCTAGTTGTGGAAGGTGCAGCTCACAGTGGCCCATGTGGGGATCCAACCGGCAACCTTGTTGTTAAGAGCACCGCGCTCCAACCAACTGAGCTAACCTGCCACCCCCATGAAGGCTAATCTTTCAATGCCAAGAGCCAAATGCCAGCTTTTTTCTTTCTTGAATAGTTAATGACATGATGTTCTCTCATTTATTCAAAAGAGAAATGTTTTCTGCTCTTAGGTCACAACCTCTATCTAAATTTCTTGGACAGTTGATAAGTTAGACTTTTTAAATCCAGAATGAAGTGGACTTAGCTGAGTGTGGACACACAGCAGGAAGTGTCCCATATAAAGTCAGCCTTATAATCATTGCTCATGTTGATAACATATTCTAATAATCACTTCTACCTTGAAAATAAGTAGAAACAACTTACCAGCTCTTGGGAATTTCACATAAATTTGAAAGAGGAATGTTAAGTAGTGAAATAAGTGACAACAGTTTTCTTACCCACTTGTGGTTAAGTGGACACTGGCAAAGCGCGTATGCTATGAAGTTTGCATATCAGATGAGTAAATGGTACTTCACACACACACACACACACACACACACACAACAGTGAATTGAAAAAGAAAATCCACAAATTCTTTTAAAATACTTCACTTCTTGCCTAAGATATAAACTAGACTGCTTCGAATAATTTTCTCAAATACTATAGCAATCTCTTCAGTTACAGCCCTCCAGCCACCTGGGAACATTAATCCTCACCTGGAGCCTTATCCTGTCCTCAGGATAAGTGCAGTCTATCTGAAGGAATTTTTAGAAGCCTTAAACTAGTAACTTATCTGCTCAGTATCAGATCGTCCACTCTGCTGATCCTGCTCTGATACTGGAACTTGGTTTCAGGCACTAAAATTTTATCTGGTTATTCATATCCAGGCCTCTATCTTGAATCACTAGAAACTAGAACCTAATACAGAATTCTTCCGTTGTGATCTTCAGTCCTACATTGGGACATTACTTTGTATCCTAGTTGGTGCAATACTTCCTGTAATGTTCTGTAGGCTTAGTGAGAGCCTTGCCCTAGAACACCAGTCATCATGAGCATGTGCCCAATACATGCCACATGATTGCTATGCCTCAGACTTTCCCCACTTATTGCCTCCTGTTAGAATCCTCTAGAGACAGGTCCTATGCTTGAGCTCAACTTCCTACAAATGATTAGTTCCTTTCTCTATCTCTTTCTTAGCATTGGCAGGACTTGGAGCTCTAATCACCCACAGATTGACCTATCTCAATGCTGAGTTCTAATTCTAATAGTAACTCAAGTAATTTACCTCTATTTTAAAATATTTCTATACAAACCAGCCAACAGTAAGTTTTAAGTGCCTCATTAAATATGCATCTGCTGCTTAAAATTCCAAGAGAAAATATTCCTTACCTGTCTGAATGAATCCTGATTTGTATCCATTAGTTGTGCCATTTTCTGGGGTCACAGTTGATGACACTGAAGAGTTTGGCTTAATGGAATGGCAAGTAGCAGAGGATTGTCGGCTTCTACATTCTGGAAAAGAGTAAGAATTATATTATGTGAGGAGACCAGTATTTTGTTAAAACAGGTGCTAGGGACACAATCCAGACAATCTCCAAAATAAATTGCTGCTCCTTAAGTGGCAACCTCTTTCCTTATCCGAGGTTCCCCTTTGCCTAATCCTGACTCCAACAGAATGTTCAACATGGTGAACACAATTTGTCTTCCTAGGGCAAAATGTCATGATTAGAAGGCAAAGAAATGGTTACAAAGAGCAATCAGACTTTTGTTACCCAGATGAGTTCCGAGAGCAAGAATTACTCATAACTAATATACTATTAGTCATATTAGTTTTATGGATAAGACAGGTTAAAATATCAATAATTTATAAAAATTCAATAAGCTTTCAAACACCAGTAACCTGCTATCTAGGATTGATTTAACTGTGGAAGAGTTACCTAGAGTCCATCTACATTGCCTTCAACTTTCTCACCTCAACTTTAATTTATGTCCAAAAGCAGAAGCAAGGAAAAACTTATAGGCAGTATAGAAAAATTAGAAATGCTCAAATTATTATTATTTTCTGTTCTTATTAAAGGAAATAGGTAGACAATATTCAAGGTGATTACTGATCATGCAACACCAACCTTCATTTTAATTAAGCCAATATGGGTCTCTGTTATATTTTAATAATACCTTGTACTGGTTCGGGTAGATAGCAAATACTATGACATATGGGCCTGTAACTTCCAACCAAATTATACTATATGTTATACCACATTAGTTTTAAAGATGATGTACGAGGTCTGACAATTAAGTTTGCAAACTTGTTGCAATGATGTTGCTAACCTTTTTCGATATCAGAGGGATTATTCATTAATAATTTGTACCAACTGATCAAGCAATTAATCAAGTTTACCATTGGAAGTGCCTAAAAGACTGCGTGAAAAAGGTAGATGACCTGAAATTTTCGGCAACAATTCATGGCTCTTGCATCACGACAATGCACCAGCTCACACGGCACTGTCTATGAGGGAGTTTTTAGCCAGTAAACAAATAACTGTATTGGAACATCCTCCCTACTCACCTGATCTGGCCCCCAATGGCTTCTTCCTTTACCTGAAGATAAATGAAATGTTGACAGGAAGACATTTTGATGACATTCAGGACATCAAGGGTAATAACGATGACAGCTCTGATGGCCATTCCAGAAAAAGAGTTCCAAAATTGCTTTGAAGGGTGGACTAGGTGCTGGCATCAGTACATAGCTTCCCAAGGGGAGTACTTTGAAGGTGTTTGTAGTGATATTCAGCAATGAGGTATGTAGCACTTTTTCTAGGATGAGTTTGTGAACTTAATTGTCAGACTCGTATTACAGAATTATACACTCGAAATCTATGTAACTTTACTAACCATTGTCACCCAAATAAACTTTAATAAAAAAAATAAAAACAAAGATAGCACGTGAAACAAAATAAAAATCGTTGTAAATGACAAAGTTAATTATAAAAGTTCCTTTGGAGAGTTTCCAAGTTTATCAGATACATGCAAGGGTTGGAGATAGTTTTCTATCACCTTCTATGCTATGACCTTCCTTGAAAAGCTATTGTATTTGGCCTAAACAAATATTTCCACATTATGTGCATATTTGTAAATTGATTGCATATGTTTGTATGTGTGTGTGTGTGTATGTGTGTGTATAATTCCTATTCCAAAATAGCAATTGCTATAAATGTGAGGCTTCAGAAGCCATCTGGGATCATTGTATCATAAAATATTTCATAGATATTATTCTTTCCCAGAAAGAAGAATTGACATTGAGCACTAAATAAGAAATTAAAAATATTTTAACTTCTAAAACAAAAGCTTAAAAGGGCATTTAAAAGTCAGGGAGGCAATACTCGTACCTATCCTATTTTTACTGTTTTATTAGGGCTCATGACATTTAAAACAGCTTTTCTAGAGGAAAATTCTTTAGACTTTGTTAGGATAAAGAATTATCTATAATTCACTATGCTTATGATTCAGTGGCTACAAGCTTTAAGTTCTAATGATACCTGGCTTAGAACATATAGCCATTTCCTAAGGAGTTATATAATGTCATTTCAAATGTAACCGAGAGTAATTATGGTGAAAGACTCAGAGGCAATCTGAAGTTGTAATTTGGATTTACTATGCTATTTTTCATGGTCAGGCCAAAATCTTGCACAGACAACAAATGGAAACATTAAAAACAATTATTATATTGTCTTTAATAATATAATATTAATAACTGAGAAAAATCTCAGCATCTAAGAAACTGCTCAAAAGAATAAGGATTAGATATCCGCCTGCATTAAAATACTGAAAAGAACTTGTGTTAAATCCTATCAAACACATGAAGATGTAAAGTTTCCACTGGATTCATTTCTATAAATAAGTTGGTTAAGTTCTTCCTAACTGAAAAGAAACAAAAATTTCCCAGGTATTATGAAGAGTACATTATTCTAAAGTATGCTTAGTTTTAATTAAAATAAAAAATATAGAGATGCTTGAAAACTACTAAAGAACCTGTTAAATAAAGTAGAAAGAGCATGTAACCAGGAAACTGACACTTTGAAGTCCTCTCTAAATGACAGAAGAGCTAGAAAGAGTCCACTTTTTTCCTGACAGGGGCACTCCACTCTCCCAAGAGACACAGAGACATATACTTTGCTAAACTTGAATAATCTCTATTGAAAATCAAAAGCTAGTCATATAACCTTCCAGAGGGCTTTATATCTTTGTACAGCATTCTGAACTTGGGATATTTATCCGTATTACACCTGAATTCCGAACCCTGCATGGGCCACCTGTCATTATGGTAATATCCTCATTCCCTTCCCCTCCCTCTCCCTCTCTGGCGTTGACACTACCTTTCCAGCAGATAAGAGGTCCCTTTGACAGTACACCCTGGGAGCTTCTGACTAGGTAGTACTTTAAGTGCTTCTGCTTCTTTGGCTGGGTGGTGAGCTTCAAGTTAATGTGGTTGGAAAACTCTGTGAAATACCGAAATCCTCTTTCTCCACAGCCGATACAGTTTCCAGAAAACCCTGAAAGGTGGAAAACCAGTTACTGGTGGCCTTGTATATTGATTGGTACAATACCTTTACGTATAAGAAGCACAGAAATATTCACAGTCTTTGACCTCTGACTTGAAAACTTCTGACTTTCAAGGAAATAGCTCAAAGGAAAAAAAAAACAAGTACAAAATTTGTTTTAGCAGAGTTATTTCATAATAATAAAAGACTGAAAATAATTTAAAAATTTTTTAATGCTCTGAAGGGATAGTGGTTATCCCTTTAGAGTGGATAGTACCATGTGATAGTATTTATATATTTGACATAAAAATATGAAAAAGTTTGGTTCTAGAGATGTCCATTATGCCCTCCCTACACATTCCCCTCTTAGAGAATCTGCTGGCCTGGGTTCTCTGCCCTGCCCATCATGAGGACTTGCCTCCAAGGCCACAGCTGATTAGGCTGTGGACCGATATCGGACCCAATCTGGGGCAGTCAGAGTCTCTCTCCTGACACTTTGAAATAATTACTAAGAGTCAGTCAGATGGTACTGGACTCTAAATTTATAAGGTTTTGTAAAATTGGAACCTGAATTCGAACCATGTCAACCACAGGTCAACTAAGGTGTGGGAAAGAACAAACAGAAATGTGAAAAGGAAGTTGGTCTGCAGATAGGTGAGGATGGGCTGTGATGTGTAACCTCAGGACATTGTCAACTTTCCAGTTTCTATGAGATCGAGCTGTACTTTCTGGCATGAGTTCCTTCAGATTCCCATTTTCTCTTCATTCAAACCCCTTTTACTCAAATTAGATTATTTCATGAGATCTAACATTCAAACAATTCTCACTCAGATCAAGAAAACAAAATAAAACTTTCCGTGACCTGCTTACAGCAGGGTACATAGAAGAAGAAATGGAGAAGGCTCAAAGGATGAGGAGCCATGCTTTACTTTATTGGAAATAAATTTTTCAGTCCCCCCTTAATATATAAAGGCAGATAGGAGAGTGAGTTCGTCTGGTTGTGACTGATGAGAACAGCACACATGTACTGTCATATAGTGAACAGGACAAAAAGTTGTAAATAAGAAAGGGCATTCTAAAGTTCATAAAAACAATATCTCTATATACGAGTACAAATAACTAATTGAAAATAAATTCACTGATGAAGTGACACATTCCTTTTTAAACCCCCAAACCAACCTGTTACATAATTAACAAAGACAGATAAGGAGAGAAGAGAAAGGCCAGGATTAGAGACATTAATGTCTTACAATGTCCCAATCTCAGAATGGTGACAATTCAGAGCATTTAGAATTGGCAGTCCAATTCATTATTATTTATGCAATAATTATTCATTGACCACCTACCTATATGCCAGGCATTGTGCTAAACACTGGAATAACATTGGTGAACAAGAGATAGTTATAACCTGTGATCAGTTACATAAAATTAGTAATTCTGTATAATTAGTTTATTATTATTACTTTATGGAAATATAAACATTAATGTAATTGTGTAAGTTATTTAAAATATATTCAGACATGGATTGCATTTGAGAGCATTTGGCTATTTTTCTAATACCTTTGAGCTGTAGGCTCCCCCAAAAATTTTCAATGGCTGTATAGTTCACTAAGTTCCTAAAGAAAGCCATCCATCCATCCATCCAACAAATACTTGTTGTACTCTATGTGCTAAGTATTGTTTTAGCGACCAGGTTTTCAGCATGGAACTAAGTAGACAAAAATCACTGCCTCTGTGTAACTTATATTGTGTGATTATCAAGCTTTGATGGAAAATTACCTGACTTGTGAGGCAGGTGTACCACAACTAAAACACAGTACAAAGCTACAAAAACCTTTCAGCCAAAATAATTAAAGACAGTGTCAAAAAAAGAGAGAGGCTTTAACTGATAGGCTCAAGTAGTTCATAAAAGATTAGTGTGAGAATTAGAATTAACAAAGTATTGAGGTTGGGTTTTTATCTTTTATCTTTTCCTCTGTCTACCTTTGAGGTGAAAAAGCAAGATCACGTGAAGAGGAAGAAAAGCAATGGATCTCGGATAATCTTCAGAGAAGAGAAACTTCAAATTGATAATTAACAATATAAAAGAGTTAGAATCCTACAGTCTATTTTTAAAACTGTGTGGTTTCAGTATTAGCCTTGGTCCAAGAGAGATTTTTTTCTGCTGTTTTTACTGTCATCATTACAAAAAAACAACACCTCTTACAGCCAAATTACCTTTCTAGTTTTTTTGGCAATCAAGCCTTCCAATTGCCTAGTAGATTTGGGACACAAGCACTGCCAACGGGATCAATATATTTTTAAATCAATTCCCCCAGTCTTCGGAATCTGCATAATTCATCTAAAAATTTAGATGCGTTGTTATTGAAGTCCACAGGGATTCTAGAATATCTGAAATTGAAAATTTTCCCCACTATATCTTAATGCATACTAAAATCATCCATCATAAGCAATAAATGTTGGATGAATATTAACTTTTGGACAAAGGAGTACTGATATATAAAAATCTCAACAATGTGCTTGTCTAAGAAAAAAACTTCTACCATTTTGTTGCACTGTACTTTTACCTGGAAAAGTGGTTAATAAAAACATGTCTATCTAAAGAGTAAAGAAAGTAAGCAAAGTTCCATGTCTTTAAATATATTTAATAAATCTGATAAAATGGCAGAATACCATTTAAAGAGCAAGTACACTGTGTTGAATGGGTGCCTTATAAATATCATTTGATTTGGTCTTTACAACCCTGCAAGGTAGGCATTATTGGCTCCTTTATACAAATGAGGAATCTGAGACTTCAAGAGGATAAGTCGTTTGCCCAAGTTCTTCAAGTGCTAAGTGGCAAAGTGGGATTTAAACCCAGCTCCAATTCCAAAGCCTATCGTCTTTGGTCTCATATGCCTGATTACATAGGATTATGAAATCTTATTTTGATGGTGTTTTCTGTGTCCTTTCCATGGTGTATTCTAGTATTCTAGGAAGATTCCTCTAGTCTTGAAGAATTATTGAGCAGAAAGCATTATGAGAGATTTTTTTTTTTTTGGTCTGTAGTCAAGCTGCATAGGAACTGTTCCATTGAATGGAATTATGATGCTTTTAATATGCTAAAAAGAAGTTTCCCAAAGACTGTTTTTTTGTTTTTTTTTTTACTATAGCCAACTAGGCTGTTAGCTCTGTGAGGAAAAGGACATCTTTTTTGTGAGGAAAAGTGTCTTATCATTTTTGCGTCCCCCATATCATAGCCTAGCATGATTTCCGTCATACAGTACATTTTGAACAAATATTGTTGAAAGAATGAATGAATGAAAAAATGAGTACTTGGACCTTCTAATTTAGTGCAATATATAAACTTTACCATTAGGCTTCTATATTAAACCATGCATTCAATTTCACTAAAAGAAAAATAAAATGAGCATTTTTTTATGAGCACCTTATGAAAAATAAAAATTGTCACTTTTTCTATGAACCAAGCGAAGGCTTTGAACTGCAATTTAAGGAACCTTTATAAATCATGTGCAGGGTCACTTTCTGACGCAAGACAATGATTTATGTATTTCTAGACTTTCTGATGACACCGTATAACTAGGAAGAATGCATCAAACAAAACAAAAATATGCCTTACAATCAATACAACAGTGGAATTCTTTGTCCTCTTCTTTTCCCTTTTTTACTGATATTTGTGCTGAAAATATCTACAAGTATTTGTCCATTTACAGCAAGAGATATTCTGAGAAATAAAAGCAAATCGTGGGAAACACAGCAGCAAAAAAAGCAACAAACTTCATGTGTCCTCTTATTTGTCTTTTTAATTATTAAGAATAATTTAAAAAATAAATTCACTCTTTATTTCCCATGATGTAGAGAAGCTATGTTGTGAAAAAAGCCCAGACTCAAAGTAGACCGTAAACAATTCTGATAAAGGTATATATTTTATACCATATATATATTTCTCTAATTATTTTGGATAAGCTAAAGCTAAACATAAAGTGATAATCACATCAACCAACTGTAATTAGGAATAATGTAGTATGAAAAAAACCTACAGATAACTTACTAAGTGGATAATCCACAGCTGAATAATTGAGAGTTGACTTGACATCAGATCCCGATCAATGACTCTATAGAGAGTGAATCCTATTTTGTTTTACAAAATATTAACTTTTGATAAATTGCATTCTGTCCTTTATTGCCTGTTTTAAAAAGTCTCTTCATTAAAGGGAGTGTTTTTAGAATGAATAATAGAGCTAACTTTAAAGAAGTTACTAAAATAAAATTTTCATACTTGAACTAAATGGTATAATCCCAAACCAATTCTGTGATTTAAAAAAAGATTCTGTGATCATTTAAAATAAACTTGTATTTTAACTCCTTCATCTTAGAAGGAGAAATTTTATAGGTGTGAGATACTCACCTAAAAGTGCATTTTTTCCATGATCATCCGGTAGAAATCGCTTGTCTACAGCACACACCAGGATGTGTTCAGGAAGATTGGGAGACTTTGCCCCCACCAGGAGGAATCCTGCTGGGATGTCAATTTGTTCCATACACAGAGATACCAAACGCAAATCCTTTCCTGCTTGACAAAAACCTAAAAACCAGTAAAAAGGACACAAATGTTTACGGAAGTTGTAACTCTTTATCACCCAGGGGAATCCCTATTAAGGACTAAATTTAAAGTTCATATACTCTAACTAGAAGACAAATCTATCATATATGCTGTTGTGAGCAGAGCTGAAAAGGCTTTAAAAGGAGGTATTTCTGACTGGTTCAGCTAACATTGACAGTATTTATATTTTCTGTCCACAAGTAAGGAAATGATAAATATACAGCAAACTTCAAAAACCGTATGTAATTTTTATGTTCATGTAATGTAGCATTTTAACTTTCAACTCAAGTTTACTTCTCTAAATGGGGACAAACATAGAACAGAGATCCTCTCCATTTCACGTAGGAAGAGACTGAAGCTCAGAGTTTGGTGACTCACAAAATGAATGGGCCAGAACCAGAACTCAGAACTGTTAGGTTATTTTCACTAGTTATGACATGACATAATAAAACCTTACATAACCACTTTGGATTCCATAATGTATTGCAGTATTCATTAGTTCATTATTTATAAAAAATCATTTGCAACAGATGTTATCCTAGGCCTGGGAATACAGATATCTCCCTCTAGTTAATTGGAAGAATGTATAAGGAACTGATTATCACAAAACAATATTACAGAAGATAGCTATTTTTTGCTGCAAATCACCGATCTCTACATCTTCTGGAAAATGATCCTCCTTGCACGCTAATCATGTGATTCCCCTGGAGAGTTGTGATATTCCAGATTGACCTGCAGCTGGCACCTGACCAAAGCTGGGCCACTGTAATATCCCACTTTTCTGGCCATAGTTGACCAGTCCAGGGGTGGACACCTGATAGAAACCAGGCCAATCAAAACCTTTTCCCTAAAATTTCTGAACATGGAGCCAGGAAGAGCATGTTTGCTCTGTGGCAGCTCTGTTCCTTGCCCTGTGAGAGAAGTCTGACAGACAGACAGGAAGCTTGGGGAATGTTTTGGCAGAGTTTAGATCCCTGAAGTCCAGCTGTATCTGCCTTTCCCATGGTTTGGTCAAGATACCCTTCGCTTTGGAATCCTTTCAATAACTTATTCACTCGATCTAAGCTAGTCTGACTTGAGTTTCTATCATGTGCAACCAAATGAGACTGGACAAAAATGTAAGTTATTTTAGGAAGTTATAGGAGATAAGAGGATGGACTCCTAACTCCCCACACACAAACCTGCGAAGATCACCATTATCATAGCTCAACACAAAGTAGGGAAGAACCATGCTATATTCTTTCAGCATCAATTAATATGTTCACCAACTGCCAACAAACAATTAGATGCTATCCATTAGTATATGAGAAACGAAAACAATATCTAAACATGGCATAAAGCTGGTGCATATAAATCTACTATATGGTCTGGATAATCAAACCTGAAAAGCAGACATAATAAAATTGGAAAAAGTCAACAGAAGAAAGACTAAAATGAAAAAGACAATAGGTTTCAACCATTTCAAGCTTGCAGATCCTCTTTTAACATTAAAAAAATGTAATTTAACTTACAGTGTCTGTGAATTGAGGAAATAATATCAAAGTATTATTGCGAATTCTTTAACAATTTTAAATCAATCTGTATTTTATTATTCACAATAGCATCTATGTTTATTTGAAAAATAGTCATTTATATATGTGAGTCATATTATTTATTCAGTTTACCAACATTTTTGGAGCCTATGGATACATAGAACCCCTTGAAAAAAATTCTGCTACTCCCACCTTAAGAGATAGGGCTCACAATTTGTTTTGAACTTTGGAAGCTGGAAATTGATGATGATGGTGATGACATGATGATATTGATGGCAGCTAAAATTTATGGAGCACTTTACATAAGCTTGGTACAGTGCTAAATACTGTATAGATCATTTTATTTAATCCTCTCAACACCTGTAGGTAGGGACTACTATCTCCTTTTCATAGAAGAGAAATTAAAGCTCAGAAACATTAGGGAACCTGCCAAAGGTTACATAATGAGTGCAGTAATGTTCAGTGATATGAGACATGGGAAGTTTACTATATGAAAACAGACAAAAAGTATACCATTCAACTAGGCAAAAGAGAAGCTAAAAACAGTTATAATATAGAATTAAAACTGTGAGGGGTAAACCCAAACTTTTCACTGAATTCTAAAATACTAAATCTAGAAGGCATTTTAAAGTCCTAAAAGGAGCACTATATTTCAATCAAAGGAATTATTAATTTGTATATAGACATTAAATCTAGAAACACATTTCCCTGAAGAAAAGGCAGAACATATAAAATATCTTCCCAAAAGGTATAGATAAATTCAGTGATGAGAGGTTCACGATCGCCTATTGATAGAAAACAATGCTTGAGAAGTTGTCTTTGTCACTAAGTAGCAATACAAACTTTCTACAACCTTGATTCACTCCTTGTTAGAAAGAGTGGACAAGATGGAACCATAGTCTCAACCAATTTGTACCAATCTGCAAATTGTGACAAGCCTTTTTAGATCCCTAGAACTACATGGAACCCGGAGATCATCAGATTCAGCATTTCAGCATTCACAAACAAGTGGTTAGCAAACTCTCATGGATTCATAAAGGTATTCCAGGATACTTGGGAATTATTAGTGCAACTGAGATAGACATCATTACCAATTTCTGAAACCTAATAAATAACCCTTCTAATATCCTACTTTATTTAATTTTTTTAAAGCATTTATTTGAGCAAAAAGAGCTGCAGCCTGAGAAATACAGAATCGGGTAGTAACCTAAATTTTGTTCCCTGTAATATCCTACTTTTAAAACAGAATGTTCTGAGGACCTTCCATCCTACATCTGTAGGGACAGTGAAAAACAGTTAAGTGAACTCAGGACTCACCCAGTTGAACCCCATATCAGTGTATAGTTTTGACTATAACAGAATTTTAAGTGCTTTGTATTATAAGTCATATGTATTGATATGTTACTTTATTTATACCCATAATGGTTTGTTGGTTAATGATGGGAAGCTCAGGAAACACTGAATCTGTTAATAAACACAAAAGAATCATTTTATGAATGTGCCTAAAGTTGCTGTTTGCTAATTATGAAAGTTAGATCTCCACTCCCACTCATTGAATAAGATTATATAAAATACACCAATATGTTTCTAGGGCACCAAAAAAAGCATTGTTAAAGTAAACATTTAATGATTATAATCCAACTTGGCTTTTCAAGTGAGCGAGAAAAGCATATTGTTTGCAGAGAAATTCTGCAAACAGCAGCCTAAAACTTTCATCATATAGAACAAAAATGAAAAAACTATAAAAAATAAACCAGTATATGTTTTTAATTCTAAAATGTAGAAATTCAAATTTGGAGTATTAAAAGTAGATTTTGACACTTTTTTTGATGCTGGAAAACATTTAAATATACTTGGCTACTCTTCTCCCCACCCCCAAAAGTATAACATTTAATTTTTGAATTTGTCAACAAAACATTCTTTTTCTTATACAACCAATTTAAATTAAACAGCAATTATTGAATGATAAAATGTAGATAATTTTTTCTTGTATGCATGAATAATATCAAATAGTATAATAATTTGCTGCTCTAAAAGGAATACTTTCTACTAAAAATCAATTCTTCATCACATGCTATGTAATGACAATTAGTCTTTAAATCCCTAAGGGGTTCAAAAGATTATATATTACTATAAGAGAGATTTGTGAGTTGAAGATTGGTAACTAGTCCAATCTCTTTAGTATGTAAATGAGGAAATTAGGACTCATAAAGGTTAAGAAAATGGCCCAGGGTCAAATACCCAGCAAGTAAAAAAGGTGGAATAGAACTCAGGTCTCTTTAGTCCAAGTTAGATGCTCCTATATCCTCATTAACATCTCTCTGATTCATATAATGCTTTACCTTCCCTCAGTCTGATGTAGAACACTGTCCTATAGCTTCTTCCTTGCCTATTTTTGCTGAATCCTGGAGGCATTTGATATACCAGCCCCTGCCAGCCCTGGGGTATGTATGACAGTATCCACCTATCTCATATTTGCTAATGAATCCTTAAAATTCATGGTTTTGCAAGCCACAAAGGTGACCCATGACTAGAGAATGACATTTCCAATGAGATTTCTCAAAGTAATATATTGCAGCAAAAGGGAGATTACTGGGAAAGAGAACAATTTTGGTTCTGGGCTAAATAGAGATAGAGTCAAGAAGACACAATGTGGAAATATCTGAAGAAAGCAGGATTTCCTATGGAATAAAAATGACTTCAGAGTGATTTCTGTGGCAAAGTTAAAACTACAAAGTCCATTCAAATTAAGAATCACATAGTTTTTAGTACTACAGTCTTTGAGGGGTTTCCCATTTATGATTATTAGAACACCTAGAGGTCAAAAGTAATCATTATTTAACAATGACTGGATTCTGGATTCTATGAGAAACATGTTTTCCAGTCTCCTCCTCTTAAAATTTTTTTCCAAGAAATATTTGTGACAATGAAAAGAGGAAATGTCTTATTTTATGCTAAAAACACCCACAATCATGGGAGTATGTAAAAGCACAGGAATCAACTGAACTTGCACCCAATGGAAAAATTTGAGCAACAAAATAGTTTTGCATTATAGCCCCAAAATAAAATAAATATCCACAAGTATATAATGATATAAATAAATGATTCAAAAAAGGTAATAAATAGGGGAGAAAGGGCAAATTCCCATGCAGCAGAATCCCAAATAGTTTATGTAGATACTCCACCGTCAAGGAGGCAGAGCATAACTCTCCATTCCTTAAGTATGGATTGAGTATAGTGACATCTTTTCATGGTTTGGAAAGAGATAAAGAGTGGAGATAACACTACCTCAACCAGGTAATCTAGGTCAACACCAACAGTCATAAATCATATTGATAGAATGTACCCTTGATTTAATATGATGAAATTGGCACTTTCCTTCTGTCATAGCCACCCCCAAACCCATAACTCCAGTCTAGTCAGGAGAAAAACATCAAACAAATTCCAACAGTGGATCTCCTACAGTATACCTGACAAATAATTCCTGAAACTGTCAGTCATCATCAAAAACAGGGAAAGTCTGAGAAACTCACAGCCAAGAGGAGTGTAAGGAAACATAACAACTAAATCTAATGTGGTATCCTGGATGGGATACACACTGAAACAGAGAAAGGACATTACATAAAAACTAAGAAACTCAAACTATGGACTTTAATTAACGTAAGATGCTAACAATAGGAGAAACCGCAGGGATATATGTAAACTCTGTACCATTTTCTCAATTTTTCTGTAAATCTAAAACTGTTCTTAAAAACATAAAGTCTATTTAAAATGTCCTATTTTGTCTTCTTGCCTTCTGGTTACTTACCAACACATGCTGCACAGCCAATTTAATAAAGAGGAAAAAGAATAGGAATAAAAGAGAAGGCAAGGCTGAGTCGATGAACAGGGTCAGGAAGAAATCAAGGCCAAAAATGGTTGCAAAATCAACAGAAGTTCCTAAATTTGTAGTTGTTCTGAGAACACGGTCTAAGGGTCTAGCCTGCTCAGGGTCTAGCCGTTTGTTTGATATCTATTAACTAACTTTCCTCCCAACCCTCATTCTTGGTATTCAGACTAGCTATTATATACAAAATATATCATCAGGGACCTCCAATTACAAACATCATGCAAAAAGCAATATTTAATTTATTTTTTTATAGATTGAAAATAAGCTGTGTGTATCTGTAAAGAGTGGATAGCTAAAGAATCTATGAAACGGGATTATATTTCAAGACCTATAGGATCCAAATATCTGGTGTAGCAGGTGGTTCTATTTTTTCCACTATTAGAAATATGTCAGATTATTTACCCAATAAAGATTAAATATTAAATCCCAATTAAAATCTCAAACAAAATGAAAAGAATCTTACTACTCCCCTATAGAGTAATTCTGAATTAACACCTGAACTAATCCTGAAAGAATGATCTGATTTTTCTTTTAGAAGCTACTGGAAGATCTGGGAAAGAGTATGCAAAGAAAGAAAGATAAGTTATCATTGAGGTGGGTATATATGTAATTTGACAAAAGTGTCCCCTAAATAGTTTCCTTTTTTGAGAATAAAAGAGAAATGTTGCCCTAAAATCAAGATTCTTATAGCAAATGATTTTAATTAAAAAGAATAAAAGAAGGCTCTTCTTTATAAACTTCATCTGCATTTCCTTAAGAAAATAGCCAAAGTTTTCACTTCACAGAACCAGATTTGCATTCTCCAATTATCTTCATCTTGAAGGTTACAGAGTAATCTAAATGGGGAGAGGGGAAAGTTTACTGAAACAGCTATAAACACAAAGTAAAGTAAATTTGGCCTAAAATTTGGTTGCCCTTCACCCCTTTAGACAATCAACTGCCTCCCAGCAGGGTAGGAACCTACACCATTCCAATAATTTACATAAGAAATTAGCAACCAAAATTTACATCTGAATGGTAACCCCCAGAAGCCCATCAGGTGTTAAGTATCTGCTTATCTAAATTGCCTCTAAAAATAGCTTCACCTTCCTTTAAGCCTTAGGTAAATAGAGGATTTCCCATGACTGGAAGGTGCTCCCTTGAAACAAGTCCATTATACTGCCCTATTTCACTAACAATTTTATTAAGGAAAATGTCAGGGCTGTTCTGCCTTTGAAATTGAAAGCGCTATGGATGAACTATATATTATCAAATTATAAACTATGCTTTTTGCTTTTAATGGCCACCCCCAGGTGAATTAAAGGAGGAAAAAGAAAAATGGACATGTAATTAGTGTAAGTTTCTTCTTTTTATCTTTAAAATAACTATTACCCTTCCCTTCTACTTTAAAGAATCTCTACATGGTAAGATTAGTGTTCTCATGTTTTAAAATTCATGAAATACTTGCTATCTGCTAGATCACTGAGTTGATATATTGGTGAGTCCTAAACGGCTTTCCATATCTGGTTATATATAATATCAACAGTGCCAGATACGCCAAAGGCAATCTAAAACACAATGTAACGCACAGGAAAACAGGGAAACCTCTCTCCCATTTGTCGGTATAAAATGTTTCAAAATGATCCTGTAAAGTTTTTACTATTGTATTTAATTCTTACACATAATAAGATTCTTAATGACAACCCAACAATATTTTAAGCACTATTTCAACTTCTAGCTGTTACTTGATAAATATAAATTGACTAATCAATCAAATAAAAGGCATGAAAATGGATATAAAACAGGTAAATGGAAACCTAATGCCAGTCACCTCCCAGGTTTAAGACGTGTATTACATCAATAATGAGTAAATCAATATATATTATACTATACTATTATAAGTCTGGGCAAAAGAAACCAAATATGTGGAAGTAAATTCATAAGGAATGATGTGCTAGAGGCAGGCCTAACTCAAAGAACAGTGGTCTGTAATTGCTAGAGACCACTTGTAGTGAATCAGGCATAGATAAGCTGCGAGGAGGATTATTCAATTTTCCAAATCCCTGTAGGTAGGGGATTTTGAGCCTTTTGTAGTTTATCAGATTCTAGAACGAGAGAGAGAGAGAGAGAGAGAGAGAGAGAGAGAGAGAGAGAGAGAGAGAGAGAGAGAGAGAGAGAATATCAGGGAGAAAAATAAAACTTCCAAACAGTGCCAACTCATTCATCTGGCTTCACATATTTGAATCTCTAGTTTATACGAATTATTTGCACATCAAGCTTTTTATAGGCAATGTCCTGAAATTGTTCCCCCTCCTTCTCCTCTTTCTCTTCCCCCTCGACGCCAAAGATTTGCATGCATTGGAATCACCCCAGGTCCAAATCAGCTGGTACAAAAGTTATACTCTAGCTAATATGGATAAAGTAGTAATTAGGATAGACATACTAATTAGGATAGAAAGGCCAGAAAAACAGTGCTGTATACCACTAAATGGAGGGAAGAGAGTATAATTTAAGTTGTGACATCACTAAAACGATTAAATACTTGAAAATATTTTATATTAGGATTTTTTTTAAGTGTGGTAAAAGCCTTGGTAGAAGAGGTGGTTGACAAACAAAATAAAACAGGATTATCAAAATACATACATTTTTCTCTTCTATAGAAAACAATATATTGGGTGAGTGTTTAAAATAAATGGAAAAGGTAAATATAAAACATCGGTTATCTCTGTTATTGTTTTGAGGGTAGAAAAGAAAGAAGTAGGAAAACACTAAAAGAGTTCCTAAAGTAGTACCATTTTTGCAGAAAGTACTGAAAAAACCCTGACCTAGGTCTAGGCTTGCCATTGTCACATACCATCTTGAAAAGTCATCAACTGCTGTGAATCTCAGTCCTTCATCTGTAAGATGGGGTGATAATACTTGCCTTTCTTACAGACACCAGCTACGAAGTCACAGGAAATATTGTAAGAACATAATTGTTCCTCATTCCTTTCTGTAATTACTGGTTTCCAGCCTTGAGTATCACATGTAATGACTGGAAACTAGTCAGACAATATTAGAGAGATTGAAAAAAAAAATCTGAAACCCACCATCTGTAGTGCAAGACCCTTCTGGGGCAGGTTTTTGTGAATAGGGAATCGGTGGGCTATTTGAATCCGACATTTCTTCATCATCTTCATCATCTTCCATTTCATTAACTGTCAGAGTGTTAGAAAAGTCCAGGCTTCCATTTTGAGTACAGCGGTGAACTAAGTCTTTGTCCAGCTCTTCCACCTTGGGTTTTACATCTGGGTGAGCAAATAAATCAAAGCTAATTTAATGAAAAGATGTTTAGGAAAAATAACCAAAAAAAATCATAGTTCTGAAAGACATCTAAAGACAGGGAGACTAGCATTTTCTAACAATTTACCAATTTATTTCAGAGGTCCCCAGATTTTGGAAGGCCCACTTTTTGTGAAAGTTGTGTAGGATTGAGAAACTTACCTGCAGATGAGAATGGATGCTGGTCAGGGTCCAAGTACAGCTGGGAAAAAATTGGCCGTGGTACCACACTACTACATCTGAGAGAGGCTTCTATGGAGTTGTGGAGAGCTTCCTCAAATCGAGCAGATTTCAGTTGCCCAGCATATGAATTCCCCATGGTCTACACCACCACCCCCAAAGACAAAGAGGAAGAAAGGAGGAAATTGATATAATTAGAGGATCATATGTCTGCAAAGTACACATATAGCTGATATAAACTACATCCATATATCTTGTTAGGATATGAATTATATGTATATTTCTTGTTCAGAGAACCTGTATAAATGATCTGTTATATCATATTTGGTTTTTGGTTTTCAGTCCAAACGCATTTCAAAAAGCCACTTTAAAGGATCTTGAATCTGAGAATCTAACAGTAATACATGCTTTATGTCAAGGTTCTCCATCCAGTAAATCAAGACTGACCTGCCAACTGTGAAGCCCAACCTGGTGACATCTCCACCTTAAAACTGGTGGGCTACCATAACCCCATACCAACTCTATCAGTGGTTTCAGAGTAACTCTCTAATTACCTCTCTCTCTACTAAGATCTTATTACCTTAGGGACAAAGAAGAATTCCTCTCTGGAAAAAAAAAATGAAAGCTTTAGGATAATATACTTGACAAATTTCTGAAGGCAAGATATGAGCCTTTTATACTCAGAGAACTCCTTTATGTATTACTAGCATTTTGGAAAAAAACACTGTTGTTTATTTTGCTCCATCTGAATCACAATGTTATTTGAGACCCTTCGGAAAAAGTTTATACTAAGAAGTTTTGAAGCCATGGCCTTCAGTTCTTATCACTAATATTTGTATAGTACTTGCTAATTAAAATATTTTCCATACATATGATTAATAACTACAATTTATTGGATGCTAACTATTGGCTACAATTCTCAACGTATGGTCTGAGGTCCCTGAGACCCTTTCTGGGGTCCATGAGGTCAAAACTCTTTTCAAACTATTACTAGGACATTATTTGCCTTTTTCACTCTCATTCTCTCATGTGGGTACAGGAAAATTTTCCAGAGTCTCCATGATGTGTAATGTTGCAACATAGTGAATGCAGATAGACTACTCTTCTCACGAACTTATTTTGAAAATACAGTTATTTTTCATAAAATATGCTATTTATTTTGATAATACCGGGTTTATTATTGGTAATTTTTAATTAATAAATATTTTTAAATTTCTTACTTTTAATTTCTAATAAATATAATCCACATAAACAAAACTCAATGATTAAGAGTCTAAAGGGGTTCTAAGATGAAAAGTTTCAGAACTCTTGAGCTAGGCAGTATACTAAGCACTTTATAAAGATTATTTATCTAATCCTCAGTATTCTGAAGTAAGTATGACCTCTTCCCACTTCATAGATAAAAAAAACTGAAGTTTGGAGAAGCCAAGTGACTTGCCCACTGTCACCCAACTGGTAAGGGTTGAATCAGGACTCACTCAATATCTAGCCACATGATAACAAATCCTGCACTCCCGGAGTACTATATAGGCTCAACATGGGTGAATCATTTCAAGAAAGGCAAGTTTGAGAGTATCTTAGCCTCACTTTTCCCAACAGAGTGAGGGATAAATATTCAATTTCATCTGGAATTCCAACTTCAATTGACTCCCTCGAGGACTGGTTGAGAAGGACTAAGTATGCGTCTGGGCTCAGCAGTAGAGGGAGCCAAGATCCAGTGGTGACGACTCATGAGCAGAGAAGGGGGGATACATAGCACATCACAATCCTACTCTCAAGTTTCCCAGACTTATACACAAGAGCTCCATAGGAGATTTTGGTGCGTCTGGGCTGCCTCTATATAGTAAAGAAGGCTTTCTTACTCAATGACTAGTAGCAGTGAATAGAATACAGAGATTTCCATCAGAGTGGGTCATTTTATCAGAGATTGTTATGATTTGGAGGAAAAGCCAGAATCATATTTTGGCAACCTTTCTCATAATAAGTATTAAGAAACGAAATGCCATAGATCTAAATTACTAGGTTCCCTTTTTATAAAAAGGACATACCAGAAGTATATGTACATTACCCAATTAAAAATTGTAAGTGGAAGGAAATCAACAAAGTCTATCAAATGAAATTTTCTGAGACTTCCAACCAGTACAACTATAAACAGTTAAATTTTCTAAAGCTCAAAGCTATTTATTGTTTAACAGAACCACACATCAAAACAGGGTGGGAATGAAAGAGAAATATGTTGTGTCATTAGTTTATACATCTAAGTCAAAATCCAATAGCCATTTCACCTTTCCTCTTTGCTGAAGTGAGAAAACTACTAGGAACTAGCACAGTCAACCACGGGATTTCTTATCCATGGAGAACAATGGAATAACTTCAAAGGTGGACTTTTAGCCTTTCTCTAGAGCACCAAATGCCTGGAAATCTTGCCTCTTCTTAATCTATTACCTGCTCAAGAAGTCATCTTCCTTTCATCACTGAAAACCTTCTAAACCAACATTCTCCAAGCAATCTTTTTAGTTTAATAAAGAAATGCTCAATGATATAGGGAGTACTGCCTAATCTCAATCCTTTCCCTGATAGTTTTAGGAGTAATGTGACAGATAACATATGTACAGGGTAAATAAGTATCATGTTGAATAAAAATATTAAATCAACATAAAAATGGGTGATCAAGTTTCACCATCATAGAAGATATACATAATCCTACAAGAGCATTAGCAATACTCAGATGGAGACAAAAAGAAGTAACTATGAACAGACTTGGTAGAGTGAAAGGAAGTGGCCAACTCTATCCCAAATGAAAACATAACTGCTCATTTAAAAAAATGACCTCAGATTTCTTTAGTCCTTAGTATGGAGTTCTGTCCCTGCCACTGACAGTTCAATACTGTCCTTGAATAAGTGGTTTATAAAACAGACTTATGGGGGTGGCTGGATCACTCAATTGGTTAGAGTGCAAGCTCTCAACAACAAGGTTGCCAGTTCAATTCCTGCATGGGATGGTGGGCTGCACCCCCTGCAACGAAGACTGAAAAACAAAATTTGGAGCCTCAAAAAACAGACTTATTAGTCAAAAAAGTGGTAACAACAACTGAATTTGCAAAGTTAACACCCCTCCCACCCTCTTGCTGGTTCTTCAGAATTCCAGGGAAAATAAAATTCATTCCAGTGCTTTGACTAAGAACTTCTCATTAACAGTTGGAATTTCTACTACTGCCTTGTAGCATAATACTCCAAAATGATTTCCCCCAGTTATGATACATTTGTACTGACCCAACTGCAATCCCTCAACAAGTTTCTCTTTTGACCAAGTATAAATATTTTTATTGACTTTTAATAAGAACTATCTGAAGAAAATAAACATTAATTTTTTAAAAAGTATTTTGAAGGGCCGGCCCTGTGGCTCAGGTGGTTGGTTCCATTCCCACATGGGCCAGGGAGCTGCCCCTCTACAGCTAAGATTGTGAACAATGGCTCTCCCTGGAGCTGAGCTGCCGTGAGCAGCTGGAGTTGGCAGGGGCTTCCGTGAGCTGCCGTGGATTACCGTGTGCTGCCAGGAGCAGCCGGTGGCCAGCGTGAGTGGCCGGCAGCCAGGGTGAGCGGCTGTGGGCTGCTGTGTCCTGCTGTGAGCTGCCATGAGCGGCCGGTGTGAATGGGTGGGCAGCAGCCATCATGAGTGGCCGGCAGCTATCGTGAGCGGGCGGCAACGGGTAAGAGCTTCTGTGAACTGCCATGAGCTGCTGTGAGCGGCCGACCGATGACCGGCAACCAACTGCCTCAGCCGGGGGAGCGCAAGGCTCATAATACCAGCATGAGCCAGGGAGCTGTACCCTACACAACTAGACTGAGAAACAATGGCTTGAATCGGAGTGGGGGAGTGGGGGAGGAAAGAGGCGGAAGAAGGGGGAAAATATTTTTAAAAGGATCATCACAATTAGTGACAAAACAAGAAATTAAACAAATCATGTACATGCTAAAAGAAAAAGAACTGTATCTAAGACACTACTTTAGGGTTGCCTGGTTTAACAGTAAGTTAGGCTACAAAGCAGATAGATGGGGACGTATATATTATTTAAGTAATAACTGATTTCTTAAAAAGGTTTCAAATTTGTATTTTCAAGCTACTGAAAAATCCAAGAAGCGATGACAATTCAGTAACAATAAGTACTTCCTAATACCCTGATTGTGGTTTACTAATACCATTCCCACTGAGAAGAATCAAGGCTCCTTGAAGGTATGGCCAATTCCAGGTCTGGGGCAGGAAATACCCAAGAAGAGCCTTCAACATCTTGTGCCAGAAAGCAAAAAAGGTATCAAGGACTAATGGGTTATGTCAGAAGACATAGGATCAACATGAAGTGTTCCCACAGGCCAAAGATGAGAGAAATTGAACATAAAAGAGAATAAATGCGATGACTGAAGCATATTTAAAGTGTGAAAACTCACACATTAATTTTGATGTTCTAGGAGAAAAGGAGAGTATTCCTCTTGGAGAACAAAAACAAAATGTACCTAATTGAACTCTAAGAGTGAAGCATTTATCTTGTTCTTCCTGTATTTCAGAGTAACCAAATAGTCCTGGTTATTGAGAAAGAGTTTTTGTTTTTTTAATGAAGAATTCTAGCTATAATAAATGTAAGAAGAACAACAGAATTACAAAATTACCATTTTGAAACCCTTAATGCAAAATTCATCTCGGCAATGACAATAAATGATACAATTAGATTAAAAAGTTGATAGGGGACTTTATAATGGAGGGATCAGCTAACACCTCCTGAACGCACTGATCAAGGTTAGCATCACTAATAGAGAGGCAATGAGACACTGTGTGCCTCCCCATGCGAGATAACATGACACATCTAGGAAGTACTCCGGCCAATAGGTGTAATAAAGGTAGTCTAACCTCTAGAGCTAACTTCCACTTACAGGACAGAGGAACAAGTAAATGAAACCAAAAGGAAATAAGCAGATTCAGAATGAGGGACAGGTGATCTAGTTTCTGCAATAAGCCAAGCTTATCTAGTTTGTAAATGATAGAACTAGGATTCAAATTTAGACTCAAAAGCCCATGTTTTTTTCCACTAAAACATACTATTTGAAATAGAAAAAGGGTGAGAGTGAAGATGATAAATTTTGTGTGGTGTATGTGTGTGTAGTTGTTTTTGGTTTGAGATTATTTTTTTAAGGCACAATTTATCGTCTATGTACCAGGCATAGTAAGTATTAAAAAGACAACTGTCAGCCTTCTGTTACTCTTTTCTCTACAGATAGTGTCACCTACTTTCCAAATTAACAATCATCCATCCAGTCAGGCAGCATTTATAGAAATCCTACTATCTAAGTGGTTAAATATATAGGCTCTGGAGTCAGATGAGCTTAATTCAAATCCTGCACCCACTCGCCTGTATGATATTGGGTAAGTTACTTGGTCTTTCATCTGTAAAATGGTGTAAAACAATCAATATCATAGGTTTTTGTGAGACACATGAGATTTTATCCACATATCAAGTTTTTTGAATAGTGCCTGACACAAAATAAATGTGCAGAAAATGTTAGAATAGTAAGTTTTTTTTTAAAGCACTGTGCTACACTGAGGATACTAAGGAAAGCAGGATACACTCCTTCCCTGGTGTGTTGGGCACCACAGGAGATTCTGGGGCACTGTCCTAAGAACAAATGACTCTCAACGTAAAAGTTCCAAAAGCTGCTATTTGATATTATATGTAATTCATTTATTAGGAAATTTTACAATCATATATACAAAACATTACTGTCCCTTATAGCCAGCAGATTCTTTGACTTCATGTAAGAAAATTACTTGTTATAGGCATTGATGCTTACACACCTCTTCTCTTAAAACTATTCACTGATGAGTGATAACGTGTGACTACTAGACAGAGAAATCAAACATGGTTCTTGCAAGTTCTTGTCTATCATCCAAAATTAAAAACAAGCATGTATTCACAGTTCTCATTTGTGCTCCTTTCGCATATCATGTATTCCTAAATTGATACCTGTCACTCTTAAGAGTCGGGTCTTGTATTTGTCTGTCCCCTCTATTAGATTGTGAGTTCTTGGGAGAAAATATTAAAATGGGAATCCAATTTAAAAACAATAAACACATTGAGCTTTTTTGTGTCTTATCCAATTATACATTAAATGGGTTTGAGGAGATATTATCTTCTCCCAAGCACATTCCAAAAACACACAAAGCTAACCATGTATTCAAAACAGAAGTGTTTTATTTCATTTTTGTCCATCCTCCTTGCTGAAAATTTGTAGAAAATGCAAACAGATTAAAAAATAAAAATTCCAACCTCTTTTAATACTTCTGTACATTTAAATCTGGATGAATCTCTTTTGACAGTTTCTGAAGCCAAAAGTATTTTATTTCAGGTAGTGAAATAAAAACCCAGCCCTAATAGCTTAATTCTCTAATTAACCATTTTTACCAATATACTTATGGATATGCAATATATCTTAAATTGTTATAGAAATAATTACTATAATATGCCAGCTAATTTAATAATAACTATTAAAACTGTCATAATTAAAAGATAAAATACAATGCTACTTTTCCTTTGTAACAGTATTACATGTGACTACTGGAAATCTTTACTTTCTTCCTCCTTGGAATACCAGAAATTCTTCTGTAAAATAAACACATCTCATCAAGACTCTCTGGAGCTAGTATAATTACCAGAGGCAATCCCTGTGTGAGATCAAAGAACTAAAACAATAATAGGCAACGTGTGACCTCTACCATGTCACCAGAGACCAATTTTTCAACAGGGAGAAGAGTCAATAATCCAGAACAGAAAACATTAAATAACGAGAAATGCTTCCAAAGTGTGGCTTACCACATCCATCAAGGCTGCCATACTCAGAGAGTCCCCAGTCTCTACCGTTTCAGAGAACAAACTTATGGGGATTCATCACAACAATCATTAAAATCTGCATAAAACACTAGAGGCAAAAGCCAATTTCCCAAATGCAGTGTAGAATTTCAAAAGATATTACAATAATTTTCCAAATTTCACTGGAGACTTTAAAAGTATAATGAGAACGGCACAGATGTCTAAATATTTTTTCATATACTATTCATCGAATTTCTCTTATTTACCTATCCCCATTTAATTTTCCTAAGAAGTTGTTTGGAAAGTGGGCTATACACATTAACCAGATAAATATAATTTGTAATAACACATTAAAAACCTTTCAGGTTTTGGTAATACTGGGTCACTAAATCTAGAAACAAAGGCTTTGGTCCCCTCTGTAATGCATTTGGATGACTAGTAAGTATTATAAGGGTATAAAGAGGGGTAAAGGAATTCCCACTCACAGTAACTACAGTCAAATAGAAGTACATTTAAAATTGACTTCTAAAAAGCACTACAAATAAAACTGTGCCTTAGAATCAGCAAAATCTGATTGTATACGAGTGCTAGACAGCTGTCTATCATCTTTCAAAATCAGATGTGTTAGGGACTGAATAAATGTATCTGAATTATTTAACTTGCAAAACATCCATTCTCCAGGTAATTCAGAGAGTAGCAAAAGATGGATTTAGCTTAAAAGAAAAAGCATTGGAAATTCAAAGCAAACTATGAACATTCTGTGTTTATATGGTTTTGTTACTCCTGCTACCTTCATCTTTCCATTCTGTCATCTACCGATGTCTTTCCAACTTCTTATCTTATTAACACTGCTAATTGTATTTGTCAGTTTTGCCACAATTTCAATGCTACTTAAACAGCTGTGGGTTTTCTCTAGGCAATTATCAGTCACTACACTTAGGTTTCTAAATTAGTTGTTGAAAGGCACTTTAACCTTGAGAAAATAGACATAGAACACACTGCACACTACACCTTACATTAAAGTATGTTGCTTTAAAATGACTAATCATTAAAAAGAAATGAAAAAAATCACACACACAATTCACAAATTGTAAATTTATAAATTAGTGAGGAAGTGCTAAACAAAGCTTATTGTATACTTTTCATCATTTTATCTTTTTCCCCATACTAATACATATTGTAATACACACTCTAATATATATATATATATATATATGTGTATATATATATATATATATATACATATATACAAACACACATGTATATAGGGTATAAATTTGAACATCAAAATACCGCCAAATTCCTCTAATAGTCCTCTTTAACTATCTAGCAGCCAGTGGCAACACCTTTCAAAGGTATCCACAATCATATAAGCGGTATATTGAAGTCATGGGCTATGGGAAAGTGAGCTCATATAACATGCAGATTTCCCCCCTTCTCTACTCCTCAAAAAGAAACTACTTTATTATATTTGCTTTTAAAATTCTCTATTCTTGGCTTTAGCATTTATTTTCTTCTTAAACTACAAAATGCGCAACAAACACTTTCAGGAAGAAACACAAGATTTAAGGTTATTCAACAACTGATACCCACTTCTACGAAATACATCTAAATTTAAAAAAAAAATCTTCCGTAATCCAGAAACATTACACTTCATGTACCATTTATTCCCTTTATATGTTAAAATAAATTTAATAACTTTTAGAGTTAACAAGTATTGATGTTTTTAAAGATTTAGAACCCTGTTTGTGGGTCAGTCCAAAGCTTGTTAGAATAATTTTTAAATTAATGTAGGCTCATTCCTTACCCTTCTCTCTCCCCTACTTTGTGCTCAGAGGAAAGAAAAAAGTGATATTTCGACAGTGCAAAATTCTTCACTGAGAGACAAACATGAAAATGATGAACATTTTGGAAAGCAAAGTATACTTCAAACCCTAACTGTTCTTTCAGACCTATATTGACTCTTATAGTACTTGCCAACATTTGGTAAGGATTATCCTTCCATTAGACAAAAGCAAGCATTCCTTAGATAAATCAGGAGTTTTTTGCCGTGAGACTCATAAAACCTTTTCACAACACAGATTTTCAAGAGAATCCTTTAAGGTTTTAGAAGGCTGCTCCTTTTACTAAGTAACAAAATACACCCCATGGTGTCTCACTGACCCCTCTCAGCTGTCCTTTGACCTCTTCAATTGTTGAAGCCTAACTCCAGGGCCCACAGAATTTGCCTCCCATATCAAAAAGGCGAATGTTGCTTCCTCCTAGCACCTGGTGTAACAAAACGCAACAGTTCTCTCTCTTGTCTCCTTAGCTCCCTCTCGGACCATTTTCCAGATGTTACAGGCCCAAATGTTAAGCCAATACTAGGTTTCAGAATCTGCGTGGTCACCATGAAGGAACAAACAGGGACCAGGCTGAAGTGGCAATGACCCTCTTGTTCTTTTTGGCCTCAAAAGGATACGACGGGTCATAAAAGAGGAAAAGATCTTTGGCCTCTCTTGGAAATGCCAGGCTATTTAAACACATTGAAACTTCCAAAAAGAGACAATCTTGGGTTATGCCCTAATGGCCAAGAGCTACCTAAAACAGTATCCTTAAGTGTTCAATTCTAAGCAAACTTTTGACTTTCTTTGACATCAGGGAGTGGGGTGGAAAAGCAGTATTACCTTTTTTCTTTTCTAAATTACAAACATTTTAAAAATAGAAAAAATACTTTTTATAAAAATTTTAAAACATACATCTCAGGGTAGTGCAGTATGATAAAGATTTTAAATATATGTGGTCATTAGATATAGTTGGGGTTTTCTGAAGAGGACAATAATATAATAATTAATAATAATCTCTTATTAGACAATTTGAAAGATAAAACCAGAATCAACAAAGGGGAATTAAAATCAGAATTCTTGTCTTAATTTAGGTACATAAGAAATATAATACAGAGGATGTTACAGGAAAAAAACTTATTGCTGAATACTTTTTTCTTTTTCTTTTTTCTTCTCTTTTCTTTTGGTAGAGAGGATGGGGGAAGGGAGAAGAAAGCAGAGGGGAGGAAATGGAAGGAGAGTTCATAGAAATATCTGGTTAATCAGTTTAAGGACCAACTATAGTAGCTTTATTTAAATTCTAAATATAACTTCATAAAACAAATTTGATCTTGAAAAATTTTGGGGGCATATTATAATTGTACAATACCTTGGTTTATTTATTAACATTTTTGAATCACGTTCATGATTAAGTTGGGATGTCAACACTTCAGGGAGCTTGTTGCCTAGATTTTACTTGTTTAAAGGTTTTTGCACCTGTAAAAACATAAAAAATAAAAATATGTACATAAAGATGAGTTCATTTCCAAATGCATTCTATTCCAGAACACAATAATCTAAATACCTACAGTTCTACAAAAATTACAATTAGAAATGAATTTTCAAAGTCTTACACAACTCTGTACATATCATAATTGGCAAATACAGATATTCCTCCTTCTTAAATACTCACAAAATAATCACTCCTAATTATATATACTCAAAAATAATTCCTGTTGTTCTTAAGATTTTTTCCCACTAAGTGTAAAATGACTAAATCTGTCAAGTCTGTCTTTTTGACAGGTGTTACCATAATGCTAAAAGACAACAGACTTTTTTTTTTTACTTTTAGATATAAAATTAGTAGAAGATAATTTTCCTATTCTAAAGTTTGTATTTTATAATCTCTGATACTTGGCGAAAATTTATCTCCTCAAAGAACTATCAAAAATTTAAGGCACAACTAATATTAATTAAAATTATTCTCTACTTTTTGAAACTAATGCTTTAATAATTTCCAAGAAAGAATGCCTGGAAGAAGAAAAAGAGCTACTGTTTCCTACCCTTTTGAGCAGTGTATTCTTAGAAGAAATTAAATAATTACAATTATATAACTGGTTGAAAATTACATTGTGCATATTCTTCTGTTCTCTAGGTTGATTATAGTCAGTATAAATTACTGCATGGAAAAATAGAAAACATAGTCATAAAGCATCAAATGAAATAAAAACTTTGGTCACTGATTTTTACATATAACTTGGAGGTGTTTTTATTCCTTTGTTACTGTGTCTAAAAAGAAAACAAAAGAGAATTTTCTTAAGACTATACTAATTACAATATGCATATTTACAGCACTAAAATATTTAAAGTAATATTAACTTATTTTTCTAAAAAATGTTTTCATTTTACTCTCCTTTTATGCCAACTTGGAAGATAGGAAAAAGAGAAAAGCACCATTTTAGATTTTGAAATAAAAATCTTGATCTTACCTCTCTTACAGAAGAATGTCTTTTGGCTAAAGAATAATTAAAAATGCAACACCCAGATTTTCAAACTCATGCAATTCCCACCCACACACACACAAATAGACATCTTTTTGTAGGTCACGAGTTTTGCTACCTACATCCAAACCCAAGATTACCCCATATGTCAACAAGGTCAAACTGCATTACTGCCCATGAAACTATATGACTCCACAAGGACCTTAATGATTTTTAAAAAAGGTCAGTAATCCAATTCCAATAGCTTCAGAGTCTAAAATTGCTAATTTTTAGCCACGTGCTGCATACTTCACCTGCTAGTAATGACATTTTTGTATTTTCTCCTAATTACACTCAAAGCTAAGACCTTTGGCCCTGGGCCACAGACCCCTATTCAGGCTGCACACATTCTCTTAAACGACCTGATCCTTTGTTGTCACTCTTACTCTTTCATCTATTATTTACACCCCTAGAGAAGGAAGATACTCTACCATTTGTATAGTTTAAAGCTTCTAATCATCTTAATTTCTTTGCCTTTCAACCTATGGTCTTTTTCATAGACGAATGCCAGAAAGTTTGACAAAATCATTTTTTTCAACTACACTGACTCCCTCCCCCCCTAACCGCTTCCCCTTTCCTACTCTAGCCAAGTTCCTTCCTGTTCCTTGTCTTACACAGGGGGGACGCTATACCAGTCAGGATTTACAAATTTGACTTTCACCAACAAAATGAACTTCTAAATATAACAGAAAATATCTTCCTTGTTCTGACTGATAAAAAACAAGTACATATTTTTTCTTTCAACAAAGAACCCATTAAATTAAGTAAAAGGGTACTTAAAATAACTTAAAATCTGACCCCAGCCTCCCTATGGCATGGACTAGAATTTTCAGAATTCCCCTGCAAAAACATCAAAGAAGCTTCAGTATAGATATTAATAATAAGGATGTTAGTTATGTGGCCAAAACTTGTCAAACATTTTAATATTTACAGTTGCTCACAAGGAAAAAAAGAGGAAGGAAAAAAAAGAAAATATAAAGAAAAATTTAAAGATTAAAACATTTTTAAATCTTTACATTTTAAAAGACTACTAATTCTCCAAACAGCAACACCTTCACATAAACCATTCCATGTCATTGTAATTTTCCAACATTTTCCCCAGACTTTTCCGTCAACGTCCAAACACACTTTGCAAATTCAAAGCACAGAATTGTTTACCATTATGCAGATGTCCCCCTCAGATCACGATAGCCACCAAAAGACTGGTTCCAAGTTGTTTATAAAATGACATACGATCCATCTTTGCTCTCTCTTCCTCTATTGCTCAGCTTACTCTTGATTTCTAACAAACAGTATTTCCTTGTTGTCTGTCCTCTCTGCAGACCCTGAAACCCCTTGTCTTTTCTTATTTTCACCATTTGCTTCAACCAGCAGTTCACTGGAGACCCATCCATCTTGTAATGCCTAAAGTGACAGATGCTCTCAGGAACCACCACACTGCTGAGTGAACAAAAGATAACATCACCTCTAGGAACTCCAGAGAGAAATACAACTGCAACCTTAAGACAGAGGCTGGCTTGACACACATTGGACCATAAACCTCTTCTAAGCAAAAGAGAAAACAATTGCCACACACACACACACACACACACACACACACACACACACAAATCTGACACAATCAAAGGCAGAAAAGAGTGATTATTTGTGGATTGCCTTTTCACTCTGTGGCTCACAACCCCCCACCCCCACTCTCAATGCTTTTATATTGGGGCAATTCACTTGCCAGGAGGATAGAGAAGTTCTTGGGAAAAAAAAGTCTTTCTCAAGTATCTTTTTTTATTTAACAATATTGAACGTGAAATTCATTCACATGTGTGTTTCAGTTAATCTAAGGTTTATGCTACAGCATTCTTAAACCTGATCCGTCTTCTTTGCATACAGGGATTTCTGGACTCAGAAATGCTGACTCAAGTCTGCTGTGAAAGGCATATGCATGCTTCGCAAATTAAAAACACATTAGAAATTAAAAAGCAACGTGTGACACAAAGTCAACAATATGTGTAGCTCATAAAAAAGCTCACCATTCATTCATCAGACAACCTTAACTTAGGTTCAAAAGACAGTTAAAAAGAGGATTCTGGGAAGGACTACAGATCTTTTTTCTAACAAAGGAAAGGTCATTTTAACATCTTCCAGCAACAAACTAATGACAGGGACGCTGTAGATGGAAAGGACTCTGCTTGATGCTATCTACAGTTTTTTTGTTCTTGCTTTCTTTAAGTATCTTATTTAAAATCTTCATGCAGCAATAGGAAAATTTAAACTCTAACATTTCATTTAATTTTAACTTTAACATTTAGATAAATACAGTGAATGGAAAGTTTTGAAGAACAGAAAAACAAAAACTGAGTTGGAAGGCAATTAAGAATATTGTGTGATTGATGTCAATTATGGAGATTAACAATTCGTTTTTATAAAAGGTAGTGATCACCACAGAGGAAAATCTGTGCTGCAGTTACATACATTATCATTTTCAAACAGGGTAAATGATACAAGTATCGGTTAAATCTAAAATAAAGAGCCAAATGCTGAAGAAGAGTTCTGTCAACCGTATTTCTAAGAAGAAACGTAAGTATTTACAATGGCATTTCTTTAATATAAATATTTAAATTTTTCTTTAAAATTTTGCACAAAAATGACTTTAAGTTATAATTATTTTTCTTTGGAGTCACTAATGACTCATCTGTTCCCCATTTTTCTAAAAAATAAAATTTAAAAGATTTTATCTCCTGTGTTTGAATTATTTGTGGAGCAAAAAAATTTTCAACTTGATAAATCAACGTATCTCTTTCTTAACATTTTTCATGTCTCCTTTATTTCCTCAAATACTTCAGTGTATCTGTACAAATAAGAGTGTACAAATATTACACAATCTCAGAATATTCTGGTTTTCATTTTAATGCTGGCGAGACAGAATTCATACAAGATAATTAAATGAATATGTACAATTACATAACTAAATGGGAAAAAGATTAAATAATTATAGAATGCTTATCAGTATATAAAGGGCTTGTTCTAATATGGACTTGATCTTTAGCTAGACAACTTTAACACACTGATTCTAAGTAACCTGCCAAAACTCCTGATCCAAAAGTACCACATTCTTCAACACTGTCAAACTTTGGCACTAATATCAAGAAAGAGTCGTGACTTTGGAATGACAAGGCTCAAAGAAGACCCAATTAAATGACCTACTTTTAAACACAATAGGATCGATACGCATGCAGGAAAAGTACACCCCTGTGGAAAGTTCTTATTGCCTGATTGATCAAAAACAAAACAACTTTTCTTTTTTAAGGGCCCCTTCCAGATCACAGTCAGTGCCAGAAATCCACACAGGAAAAAAATCCATCAAAATGAAACCCTAAAAGGGTTTACCCTTCACCATCCTATTTGCACTTCAAAACCCTATAAGTCCTTCAGTTAAACCCCAGGGCTGAACCATTTCAATAATAAGAGAGGTGGCCAGCGGTGATTTATCTCCCATTTGGCCTCTGGACAGAGCTGTAAAGTCTAGAAAGCTTCCCTTCACTGACTGGAAACCTCCCCCAAGTCTCAACATTTGTGCAGCTTTGGATCTGCAATACCTTATAAGCAACTCATATGCCCCTTCAAATCAGATGCAAGAACAATTTGTAACTCAAAATTTGGGTACATTTTCTTGGCAATGTCTTCACAAAATGGAATGCCGCTGAGTAATCAGACCATTGGAAATACCAGGTTAAATTTCAGGTTCTCTTTGTTATAAATTGAAATAGAAAAGAAACTTCCTAACTTTAGCCTCTGTCTTCTCACATGTTAATTGTTGTCAGAAATTCTTAAACTTTTTCCAATTCATACCTTGATATATGCTTTACACTTTGGGCCACATCAGGCAACCTCCTGCCGTGGTGTGCATCTAAATTTAAATCCTTGCACTGTAAAGTATCTTAACAAATCCAAAAAAGTGGAGATTTCACAGGTCACAGACTCCTGGGTCAAAGAGACCTTAAAAACAGATATCATAACACTATGACTCAACTGATTTATTCTACCCTTCTTATCAAATATGTACTATAACTGTCATCACACACACAATTTTCCTGTAGTAAAATAAACACCAAACAATGTCAACAGTTTTTTAAAATTGAAATAAAGGTGCCAGAAGTTGTCAAATGTAAAACACAAAGAAATTGTTCCTTAACAATGGAGAATATTTTGACAAAAGGCATGAACTCTCTATTTCAAAATTATGTTCATATGTTTAATAGTGTTAAAAAAGAATGAAAAATATATGCTACATTTTCCCCACCTGTTCATTGTTTTCATTTAAATTAGAGAAGTTTGTTTTTCTAATTGACTTTTGATAAATTCTATCTGAATGCAATTAACAACTTGCAGTAAATGATTCCACTATAGTGACTGCAGTTTTACAAGTTGAAATTTTTCAAGCTATTTTACTAACCCCATCAATTTAGAGATTCCACAGGAAAATGTAAATTTCATTTAATCTTGCAGTTAAAAAAAAGTCTAAAAGAATAAAATTAAATATACGTCTGATAGCTAAAAGTACAAGAAATACAAATTTTTTGTTATGAAAAGGAAAGACTGATTTATGTTTTTGAAGATATTTATCAATAAAAATTATATTTCTCCCATTAAAAAATGCACCACTAACATTCTTATACCTCATTAACAAATATTTTCCATTTTTCAGAGTTCTAATACTACAAATTCTAGAAAAACCTTACCCTCACAGCAAATTACTTTATTGTATGCTACTAGGTCAATGAATTTCAGATTTGTATTTGAGATAACATAAAAATTCAAACTGCATATATAAATCAGGAAAAATAGACAACTGGAAAAAACCTAATGAATTGTTATATCACTGAAACAAACTTCGGCACTAATAATGATATTCAGGAAAACAAATTTCTTAACCTATTATATGACATTAAAATAGCTTTCCTCAGATAATCAACAAGAATAATTGATCCACCACAGAGGAAATATTCAATCTTCATTAAATATTTATTCAGTGCAATACGTCGTTAAGTCTATTTAGACCTCAAAGAAGAAATAGTTCCTGTCTGGTAGAAATCAGGTCTTGAGAGAATTGAATGGAGATGAGAAGCAGTTCCTCAAGACATGACACTATGAAAATAACAATGCTAAAAACTGAAGATGTGCTTTGAAATGTATATTACTACTTTGAAATCTGACACAAACACAATGATATTTAAGGCAGTATTAATTTTAAAAAGGTTGAAAGGGTGAGCAACTTGATTTCTTATTGATGCAGCATAATAAAATTTGGACCTCCAAAATCTACAATTACCAACTCTTCTGCTCTGTAATCATAGCCAAGTCACCTATCTTCTCTGGACCTGTTTCCTTATGCATAAAATGGAGGATAAAAAGTAGATTAAAATACTATGCTAGGGGTGGGGAAGAGATCCCATTCATAATAGCAACAACAAACATAATAACCATATATGACATATATTGATATCATCATTTCTTAAATTGCCAAGCTTTAGGTGATTTAAGTGAAAATTTACACACTCAGAGAAATATGCTCGGTTTCTTAAAGAGAAACCTAATCTTTAAAAAATATCTGTTTCTCAAACAAAATATTAAACTTAACAGAATTCCAATCAAAATATCGGTAGAATTTTAGGGGAGCATTATGAAAACATCCATAAATTCATAAGAAAGATCAAAGAAAATATGGAAAAAGCTTTTCAAAAAGGTTATAAGAGGAAGTGAATCAAAATAAATGTTAAATCATATTATGAAGAAAGAGCTTTTGGCCATTAATCCATATCACTAAATCCACAGGATATTTTTCAATTCTCCTCTAACATGCTCTTTTGATAGATTTCTTGAAACTTCCTTACCTTCTGCTGGACTTCTCCTCACAACTTTTCTAGTTTTCCTCTTTCCCTATACTGCTTCTCAATTTCCTTTGCACCCCCATAATACATTACACAGCAATGAAATGTTAGAGTTCCACAGGGTTTAGTTTGTGGTAGCCATCTTACAAGACGGCCCCAATGATTCTCGCCTCCCGTGAATCCCCTCCTACATTGAATCAGGGCTCACTTGAGTGATCAATAAAATATTGAACAAGTGACAGTGTGTGATTTCCAAAGTCATAAAAGACGTTGCAGTTTCTGCCTTGACTTTTGGACCACTTGCTCTAAGAAAACGCAGTTACCATGCTATAAAGACACTCAAGCAGCTCTGTAGAGACAACCTTAAGGGTAGAAACTATGGCCTCCTGCCAGGAGTCAGCACCAACTTGCCTAATTGCTTTCCTTGCCTCCTCTCTGGAATCCTTCAATCACTTCTCTGCATTAGAGTGCAAATATAATCATGCCAACTCTTTGCTAAGGCCCTTCGTGGTTTTATATTGCTCTGAGTATAAAAATCAACATGATAGAGATCTGGTCAAGATGACAGAGTAGGTAAATGCTGTGCTTATCTTCTCACACGACCACATCAAAATTACGAGTAAACTATAGAATAATGATCATTGAGAATAACCTGAAGTCTAGCAGAACAGAAGCCCTACAATGAAGGACATACAGAAGAAGCCACCTGAGACTGGTGGGAGGGATGGAGACATGGAACAGGCTTGTCCCACACCCACATGTGACCATTAAAAATCGGGAGGGATATCTCAGCTGTGGAGGCCCCCTGCCTCCAGAGAAGCAAGGGGGTCCAGTCTGACACTAGACTCCCCATCCCAGGGTTCCAGGGCCAGGGAGAGAAATTCCCATAAATTCTGGCTGTAAACACCAGCAGACATTGTAACGGAGTGAGACAAGAGTGGCTGTAGTCCCAGGCGCTCATCTTAAGGGGACTGCACACAAATTTACAGACTCACTACTCTGAGCTCTAGCTCTGGGGCAGCACCTTGAAAGGCGCCAAGGACATACATAAAAGGAGGAACTGAGTTGTCTGGCTTCAGAGCGAGAGCTGAAGGAGCAGCTTACTCCCAAATGGAGGAGCTGGAAGAAGCCATTGTTTCTTGGTTGAGCCCTCCTCATTTCCAGCGTGCAAACACAGGTGGCCACCATATCTGAGTCTCCATTAACCTGGCTAACACTGTTCATTCACTCTGATTCCTTGAGATGCCACCCTACCCAACTTTTAGGAACATCCAAGACATTTCCAGTGGCTTTTCCGCATAAACAGCCTGTCATGACTCATGCTGTGGACTTTCCTAAAATCTCTCAAAGTTCCACAAAATCCAAACAAGCAGAATCTGGCTTTGGTGTGTCCCATACCTCTGGCTGAGCAGCCCCAAGCCCAGCACTAGCAATAGCCAGCCTTGGTTTGCAGCTTGGCCTCTTGAGGCACCTCCAAGCCCAGTGTGGCCAGTGGCCATCTGCAGATTGCTTTATGGTGCATGCCACGTGGCTCTGGGCAGGGTACAGGCTATGGCTGAACTTGGCTTGTAGTGGGAACCCTCCCAGGAGACCCCGGGATTGCATGCCTGGTCTCCAGCTCTGGACCCAGCCAGAGCAACACCCAGCTGACTCCAGGGAAGACACACCCAAAGGGCACACTGGGCAGGTACCAGAGCCCTGACAAAGTGAATCCTGCTCCAAAGGGTCAGCCCCTGCACAACCTCCTCCACTGTAGTCACAGTCAGTCCTCCCAACCAATCAGCCAAGGATCATTATTTCCCACTGATGTGCAAACAGCAACAAAGGCTCAACTACAACAGGAGGGCACACACACAACCCACACAAAAAATACATTTGGAGCACCCACCTTCAGGTGACAAGAGAGACTGTGCCTCTGAGCCCCAAAGCACACCTACTATATAAGGTCACTCTACTAAGACTGGGAGACATAGCAGCCCTATATAATACATAGAAACAAACACATAGAAGCAGCCAAAATGGGGAGACAAAGAAACATGTCCCAAATGAAAGAACAGAACAAAGCTCCAGAAAAACAACTAAACAAAATGGAGACAAGAAATCTACGAGATGCAGAGTTCCAAACGTTGGTTATAAAAATGCTCAATGAACTCAGGGAGAACTTCAACAAAAAGATAAGAAACACAAATATGGAGATGGAAAACATAAAAAAAGAACCAGTCAGAAATGAATAATATAATAACTGAAATGAAGAATACATTGCAGGGAATCAACAGTAATTGAACGAAGCAGAAGATTGAATGAGTGATTTAGAAGACAAAGTAGCAGAAAACACCCAAACAGAACAGCAAAAAGAACAAAGAATCCATAAAAATGAGGATAAATTTAAGGGGCCTCCAGTATACCAAGTGTACCAACATTCACCTCATAGGGGTACCAGAAGGAGAAGAGAGAGAGCAAGGAACTGAAAACCTATTTGAAGAAATAATGACAGAAAACTTCCCTAACCTGGCAAAGGAAACAGACATACAAGCCCAGGAAGCACAGAGAGTCCCAAACAAGATGAACCCAAGGAGGCCCACACCAAGACACATCATAATCAATATGCCAAAGGTTAAAGACAAAGAGAGAATCTTCAAAGCAGTTTATTACTTACAAGGGGGCGCCTATAAAACTCATAGACACAGACAAAGTTTAGTAGTTACCAGAGGGTAAGAGTGGATAGAGGAGGTAGATGAGGGTAAAGGGGATCAAATATATGGTGATGGAAGGAAAACTGACTCTGGGTGGTGAACAAACATTATGATATATAGATGATGTATTATAGAATTATACACCTAAAACCAGTGTAACTTTACTAACAACTGTCACCCCAATAAACTTAAAAAAGGGGGGGATGGGCACGAAATATTCAAAGTGATGAAAAGCAAGGACCTACAACCAAGATTACTGTACCCAGCAAGGTTATCATTTAGAATCGAAGGACAGAGAAAGAGCTTCCCAAACAAAAAAAAGCTAAAGGAGTTCATCATCACTAAAACAGTATTACAAGGAATCTTAGAAGGACTTCTTTAAGATGAAAAAAAAATACGAATCATAAAATGGCAATAATTACATATCTATCAACAATTACTTTAAATGTAAATAGATTAATTACTCCAATCAAAAGATGCACTGCCTGGGCCGGCCTGGTGGCTCAGGCGGTTAGAGCTCCATGCTCCTAACTCTGAATGCTGCCAGTTCGATTCCCACATGGGTCAGTGGGCTCTCAACCACAAGGTTGCCAGTTCAACTCCTTGAGTCCTGCAAGGGATGGTGGGCAGCGCCCCCTGAAGCTAAGATTGAACACGGCACCTTGAGTTGAGCTGCCGCTGAGCTCCCGAATGGCTCAGTTGGTTGGAGCGCATCCTCTCAACTACAAGGTTGCCAATTTGATTCCTCGAGTCTCGAGTCCCGCAAGAGATGGTGGGCTGCGCCCCCCGCAACTAGAAAAACGGCAACTGGACCCGGAGCTGAGCTGTGCCCTCCACAACTAAGACTGAAAGGACAACTTGAAGCTGAACAGCACCCTCCACAAGTAAGATTGAAAGGACAACAACGTGACTTGGAAAAAAAGTCCTGGAAGTACACACTGTTCCCCAATAAAGTCCTGTTCCCCTTCCCCAATTAAAAAAAAAAAGATGCACTGCCTGAATGGATAAGAAAACAAGGCCTACAAGAGACTCACTTCAGATCAAAAGACACACAAAGACTGAAAATAAAGAGATGGAAAAAAGATATTTCATGAAAATGGAAACAAACAAAAATCTGGAGTAGCAATACTTATACCAGACAAAATGGGCTTTAAAACAAAGGCTATAACAAGAGACAAAGAAAGACCCAGTAATCGCACTTCTGGGTATTTATCCAAAGAAACCTAAAACGCTACTTCAAGGGGACATGTGCATCTATATGCTCATTGCAGCATTGTTTACAATGGCCAAGATGTGGAGGCAGCCTGGGTGTCCGTCAAGGGAAGAACTGATAAAGAGTAGGTGGTACATATATACAATGGAATATTGCTCAGCCAGGGAAGGGAATGGGTTCTTGCCATCTGCAGTGGCATCGATAGGCTCTGAAGGTATTGTGCTGAGTGGAGTATGTCAGACAGAGAAAAACAGATGTAATGTGATTTCACTTATATGTGGAATCTAAAGAAAAAATAAACAAACAAAACAGAAACAAACTCATAGATACAGAGAACATTTGATGGGAGGAGGGTTGAGGGGATGGGTGAACAAGGGGAAGGGATTAAAAAGTACAAATTGGTTGTTTCACAGTAGTCATGGTGATGTAGAGCATAGCATAAGGAATATAATCAATAATATTGTAATAACTATGTATGGTATCAGATGGGTACTAGATTTTTGGGGGTGATAGATGGGAGGAAGGTCGGGGACCAGGTGAGAAAGGTGAAGGCATTAAAAAGAATAAATTGGTAGGTACATAAGTCATGGGAATATAAAGTCATGGGAATATAAAGTAAAGCATAGGGAATATAGTCAATAATATGGTAATAACTGTATAGTGTCAGGTGTGTACTAGACTAGTGAGGGGGATTACTTCTTAAATTATATAAATATCTAACCACTATGTTGTACACCTAAAATTAATATCAAATAATACTGAATGTCAACTATAATTGAAAAATTAAAAAAGGAGGGGTAAGGTAAAGGCGAATAAGAGGTCCAAATCTCCAGGTATAAAATAAGTCATGGGGATGTAATGTACAGCATGAGGAATATAGTCAATAATATTGAGATTGTGTGGCACAGTGTCAGATGGTTGCTGGACTTATCATGGTGATCACTCTTTAGGTATATAAATGTTGAATAACTATGGTGTACAACTGAAACTAATATAATATTGTATATTGGCTATATTTTAATAAAAATCTTTAAAAAAAAGATTTGCCAGAGCGTAATACACAGAAACTTTAAAAGTCAAGAGATAGATAAAATTCTACCAGTCAACTAGCCAAAAATAAGCTAGTATTGCTATATTAAAGTCAGACATATAATATTATAATGCAGTGAAAGTGAGTGAACTTCACCTGTCTGTATCAACATAGGTGAGCCCCAAAATACAATGAGTTTTAAAAATCAGGTCGGAAGAATGTGGTATAAAGATATTTATAGAAATTTCATATACAAAAATGTATGTTTTATGATAATATATATTTCAAAACCAAAAATTATATTTGTCAGTGATACATGCTTTCTTTGGGAAGCTATCAAAGAAATTGTTAGTCCAACTTTAGATTATTCTGGCAGAGAAAGAGGGGGCAAGATCAGGGCAGGGCCCTCAGGTGTGTCACAGGTACTGGTGATATTAAGTATATTTAGCAGAGTGGTGAGTTCATGGGTGATCATTTTATTACTATTTTTAAGACTTGTTTGTACGTTATGTATACTCTTGTCAATAAATTTCCATTAGAATTAAAAAAATTAATATTGTAAATATCTCTGCCCATCTCTCCAGCTTTACCTTGCACTGTTCTCTTCCAAAACGCTATGCTCCAGGGAACATAAATACTTATGTTCCCTCTGCCAGTAATACCTCTCATCCTATCTTTTACTTTTGCCTAGTTAAACCCCCTTCATTTTTTAGATCTCATTTCAAGCACTGCTTCCCTGATCCCCTCAGCCCTTTGCTGAAAGCTCTCATAGAACCTTATTCATCTTCTTCTTAACAATTCACTAAGCTATATAATTTGTATCATCAACTGATTAATGCTTGTCTTCCCTATTAAATTCTAAGATACATGAAAAACTATGGTTTTCTGTTTTGCCTGTTATTGAAATCACAGAAACTATTGTGGTGCCCTCCTACACAGTAGGCACTCAAAAATATTGTTTGACTAATTTAATTATTTAAAATGTAGGGCTGGCACAAGAATGAGAAGCTACTTGGTGGCAGTTCCAAAATACTTTCTTATCTGTAAGAATTATTATATGACAATTGAGGCATTATAAAACAATAAAGGGAAGAAGAAATTATTCACTTAATGATACTAAAATAATGATCGACAATTTAAAAAGTAACAGCTAATAAAAAACTTATATTAAACACTAGAAATAAATTTCAGAGAAAAGATTAAATATCTATACCTAAATACATTTACATGCCCACTCACATCAAACCATATAAAAATTAAGAGAAAAACAGAATTAAATATTTATCATGTATCAAGATTTATTATGATATTATAGTGAGAAATTAGCTTTCTAAGCCTAGAAATCACAAAGGATGAGACTGAGAGATTTGATTAGTGAAAACATAAAACTTCTATATTTCAACATCTGAAGCAAATAAAAAAGAACAATCATCTAAGAAAAATGTTTCCTAGCTAATAAAAAGAGTTAATGTCTATTATCATTACAATAAAGTAAAACATTAATTCCCCCACCCCTGGGAACAACCTAATATTCCATCAATAGGAAAACAGTTAAGCACATTATAATAACAGTAATAACCACTATCATTATTTGAGGACATATTATGTACCTCACAAACAAGTACACAGTCTCATTTAACCCTAACAAATCCATCCATAATGGAATACTACGAAGCTCTAAGAAGTATACTTTTGACACAGAAATATATTCATAATATATGAAATAGAAAATGCTGTAAAAACAACATGGTTACATGGTTTTACACAAAACAATATGTAATATACAGCATGGTGACTATAGTTAAAATACTGTGTGGAAACTTGAAAGTTTCTAAGAGAATAGATTTTAAAAGTTCTCAACACAGAAAACTACGTGAGATGATAGATGTGTTAACTAATCTTATTGTGGTAATCATTTTGCAATATATACAAATATCAAGCCATTACCCTATACACCTGAAACTAATATAATGTTAATATATAAATAATTAATTAATGTTAATTGATGTAAATTAATGTAATAATTAATTAATGCTAATTAATGTTAACAATATAATGTCTGTCAATTATACCTAAAAAAAAGGAGAAAAAAAGCAAACCAATATGGTCTCAGTTTTATAAGAAAAAAATACATAGTAACCTGGAAACATAAAGAGAGAAATTCAGGGGTGGCTGGATAGTTCAGTTGGTTAAAGCACAGTGCTCTTAACAATAAGGTTGCCGGTACGATCCCCACATGAGCCATTGAGTTACGCCCTCCACAACTAGATTGAAACAACTACTTGACTTGGAGCTGATGGGTCCTGGAAAAACACACTGAAATAAAAGTTGCTTTTTTTTTTATAAAAGATAAATTCAAAGTGTGACATAAATCACAAAACAGTGGGTGATGTGATTATAGAATGAAACTATTTTTCTTTATGCTTATCTTTATTTTCCAATTTTCTACAATGGAATTATTTTAAAATGCTATACACATTGCAAACTTCAGCCCCAGATCCTTTTATCATCATCATCATCATCATCATCATCTGTATTGACTTCGAACATTTGATGTTGTGAAACATTGACTTTCTTATTTGACAAGTAATATCTTTTCTCACTGTAGGCTTATTGTAGGTAAATGTACAGTGATAAATACAGTTTATGCATGTGCACATAGCAAAGACTACAAAAAAAATACAACTTGCTTTTAATACTCCGCCAGATATATTTTTACTATCATAAGCAGTGAATTTTAAAATTTATTTATTATAGCTTACGTGGAGCTTTAAAAAATCGTCCGTGACGATGTACGAAGTAGTCCAAACTGATAACTTAAAATGAAACACAAATCCATAGCCCAATGTTTGAAAACTTTCATTATTTTTCTGTGCCTATTCAAACTTATCTCCCATTATACTCCAATATGAAACCTGTTCCTATCAATTTGATTTTATTTCTGTTCCTTACAAATAAGACTACACCCATCTCTGTGCCTTTGTTCAAATTATCTGTCCCATTCCTCACTTATCTTTTCAGCCAGTCTTAATCTTTTTCTTACTCTGCTTACTTTTATCTTTATTATTATAACCCCCACAACACCTAGCACGGTTCTGAATATACAGCTAGTACTTAAATAATGATATCACAAATATTTTCAAAGTAAAACCTACCAATACTGAATCAATATGGAAAGTGTATCTCTGTAGGTATTTAGAATAGAATACTTCCATTTAAGAATTTAAAATTTTTTTCCTTTTATTTTTTTGAGTAGATAACATATTTACTTGATTAAAAACTTAGCAATAGAAAAGCATATGTAGTAAAAAGTGTCTCTTCAACCTTTGTCCCACCATCTCTTGTTACAGGACAACACTTTTACTAGGTTTTAAAAATATATATACTTAAGATTTTTTAAATGCATATGTAAGTAAAGACAAATCAAACACATTCACACCTTTGGACCTTGCTTTTTTATGTTAAAAAATATTTTGGAGAGCTGTCTATACAAGCACATAAAGATCTTCCTTATTCTTTTTTGTGGCTTCAGATAATTCTCTAGCATGTGCATATCATGATTATTTTAAACTATTCCCTTAATGATGTGTACTTAGTTTCCAATCTTTGTTATTACTGAAGATATTGTAATAATCAACTCTGCATTAATTAATACACACACATTTAGCACTTGTTGGTTAAATTCCTAGAAGTGAAATTGCTGGTTCAAAGGATATAGGCAGTTTTAATTTTGTTAAATACTGCCAAACTGTCCTTCTTTTCTTTTGTTTTGTTTTAGCAGACAAAAAGCAGTCCTCATTTCTTCCACACATTAGAAACATTTTCAATTACAGTACAGCTTCTTTAACGTCTACATCAAGCAGTAAAATACCAAGAAAACTGGGCTGGGGGAAATCCTGGTTATGAGGCACTAACTGAGGATTGAACTAAGGGTTGAACCAATTTACACTGCCAGTAGCAACTTAAGCATTCCCATGCCTTCCAGGATATAGAATATTATCTACTTTTGGATTTTTGTCAATATGACAGATGAAAAATGATATCTCAATGTAGTTTTAATCTGCCTTTTTTCTTATTATGAATAAAATTGATTATCTTTTTAAATGTTTAAAAGTTCTTAAATTTTCTTCTCTGAAATGTCCAATCCAGTCTTTATCCATTTTTCTATTTGGTCGTTGGTGTTATAGTTGATTTGTTGGAGCTCTTTATATATTAAGGAATTTCTCCTTTGTGTATGATAGGAGTTGCAATGGTCTCCCCGTTTGCCATTTGCCTTTTAACTTTGCTTATGGTATTTATTGTTATTTTCCCATGCAAACAGTTTCAGTTGTTATATAAGTAAATTTATCCATTTAAAAAATTTTAATCAGTGGCATGGAAACACAGACCTGCTTAATTAAATAATGTACACAAGCCTGTGTTATATTTCCTAGAGGCACTAAGAAGGCAAAGGAGTGGAATATGGGGCGAGGGGGTGGGGGATTATCTAAATAAACGAAATCCCTACACGTTTTTTGTCTATTTTTTTTTTAATTTTTAAGCTTTTTTAGTTTATTGATAATTTTGTGAGGGAACAAAATAGATTATTTCCACCCTACCTACTCCCTCTTGCTTTGGCAAAAGGGGCAGAAACACACACACACACACACACACACACACACACACACACACCACAAAAATGGGGGAAGGAGAATGGACAAGGTGGGTTTGAAGTAGCCAGCAGGAGCCTGGAATGAAAATTTAGATTCGGTAGCTTCTAATACTAGAAGAAATAGGAGGAACAGTTTTCGGATTTTGGACTTTAAATTAGTGGAAGAGCTGCATACTTATGGTAGAGTGGAAAGAACTCCAGGCAAGAGTATCAGATTTTTTTTTCACCACAGAATGTTTACGGATTTTTCTCCCCCCAAAGTCTAAATTCCCACTACCAACCCTCCCCCCACTTCCTATTGTGTTCTACATTTCTTTCATCATTATCTGAAAACCATGGGATCCAATCAGTTGTTTATTATTGTCTTTGCTGGTGACGACTATATCTACATTATTGGCTATCAAGTCTTTTCTGAGTTGCTGCTCTCCCCTTGCCCTCCATATGTCAAAACTCAATATATCCAAAACAAAACTCATTATTATTGGAGTAAAAGCTGTTCATATCCCCTGATTTCATTATTTTCATTCATTCACCGAGAAAGTACTGTAAACTGTGCTAGGAAGGATGATAAAGGCAATCCATAATCTCAGAGACCCCAATCTAGAGGTAAAGACAGATCTGTAAATGTGTAAATGTTCACAAAGTACTATAAAAGCACAGTGAGTGTAGCAAGTCAATGTGGAGAAATAAGGAAAATATCAAAGAAGAGATGACATTAGGATGGATTTAAAGGATTCATCAAACAGAATGGGGATGACTCACACCAATAGAAGAGAATGTCAAAGGCATGGTGTATTTTAGAAAAATACTGAAAGTTCATTTTTTGGGGGTGGAGGGTTGAGGGGCAGGAGAATAAAAAAGTAGGTTGGGGCCAGTCTGTAATTATATGCCAAATTGGGAATTTTCAAAAAAGCAATTAACAATCAGTTTTTTTAAAAAATAAAAGGTAACTCTAGGGGTATTGTAAAAGTTGAATTAGAGACCAGATCAAAGGTTTCTGCAAAAGTCTAGGAAGAGGTGATGGGATTGCACATCATTAGGGGTGGAAGGAACCGAGAAGAGAAGCCCTTTTGGTAGGCAGTTAGAAATTCAGGGCTTGAGCTCTGGAGTGGGGACTGAAGAAACAGACCCTGGAGATAGATCGCTGACACACAGATAGTTGATATTAGTGCTGGTGAGATTACCTAAGGATGACCTATGTGGGGAGGAGAGGGTCAAGGAGGGAAGCAGCGAAACGCTGTCATTGGAGAGTCAAGCAAAGGAAGAGGAAAACCCAGCAAAGCGGATGGAGAAGTAGCAGTAGCAGAAGTAGGAAGGAAACCAGGAACCAAGGAGCTTGCGAAAGTCAAGGGACAAGAGAGTTGGGAGAAATGGGAGGTGGTCGACAGTTTCAACAGGTAAGTGAGGTCAAGTAGGATCAAGAATGAAAATGTGCCGTGGGCATGTAACAATTACTCTCTCAAGAAGGGTGGTGAACTGGGATGGAAATAAGTTGGTAGCTGTGGGAAAGGTAAAATGGCAAAAAAAGAGTAATTAGAAGGAGCAATGCTTATAGGATAAGGTTCTTCCCTCAAAGAAAAGGGAGAGGTGATGGTAATGAAGAGAGGAGATGATGAATGGAATAAGGTCCTAGAGGGGATAAAGAGAGAGAGAGAAAAAGGATGGAAGCCATACATTGATGGCAGAACCACAATACAGGAGCCTGGGTCCCTGACAATCGCAGAGATGCTTTATCGGCCTTAGACAATTGCTTCCAAACTTTGTTTATGTGGGAAAGAAATCAACTTCTAACTTGCTATTTGGTGTTTCCCATCATTTTCAGAAAAGTGTAATCCTAACTGATACAAGAGAGAATGGCGTTGAAAAAATAAGCAAGCACCTCTCAGAAATACCACAGCATGTTCAGAAGACAAGACCAATCTGTCATGTCTAGACCCTACCACATGTGTGAGAGAGAAGGAGAGGTAGGAAAATAAGATGAAAATGTAGGCCCGGGTGTGAGGAGCTGAGACTAAATAAAAAATTGCCACACATGAAGAGGCAAAACAGGATGCAGGGAGATTGTTTAGAAACTTCTGCTGTGATCTAGGTGAGAGATTACCTCATGTATTCATTCAACAAATATTTCTTGAGTGCCTTCTCTGTGTCAGGTTCAGCAGATACAATGGTGAACAAGCTAGAAGGAGTCTTGGCCCTCAAAGATATTAGTTAGGGATACCAGTACTGAAAGCTTCCTCTGTGATATCTCATTTATTCCTCAGAACACCCTATGATACAAGTATTATTATTGTCCTCATTTTTCAGGTGAGGTAACCCAGTCTTAGAAAGCTTAATAATTTGCTCAGGGTCACACAGTTGATAACTGGTGTTGCTAGGAATCAGACACAGATCCATCTTACTTCAAAACAAGTTTTTAATCACATGACTATGTTACCTCTCATGCAATTACATACAATATATTAAATACTATGACAAGGAGTACAGTTGTTTGGATATTGCCGCTTCCTAACAGGACATTCTGTGTTTGGCATGTTCCAGTCAGAACAATGTTTCTAAAATCCAATTGGGGAGCATAGTGATACCTTCCCTGATTAAGAGTTCTCAGAGGAGGTTTTCAATGGAAAGTGATGTATTCAGGTCTTAGATATACTGATTTTGAGATGGCTGTGAAATATACAAATGGAGACAATCCAGTAGTAATTTGATAGAACAATCTGAAGTTCAGGGGGAAACAGGGTTGGAGATAAAGCACTTGGTATCACTAGTTCTTAGAGGTCAGCTTAAGTCAAGGCAATTACTGGGACTCTTTAGAGGCTTCTAGAAGTGAGAGGAGCACCCTGCTGAGAAAAGGGCAGCTGGGTACAGGCTTGAAGAGAGTGGAATAGATTTGGAATAATTGATCAGAGAAAAAGGGAAAGGATTCAACCAAAGGCAGTCAAAGATATAATCAAGTTGTATTTAGGGTTAGGGACAACAAATTTATAGTGATATCCACCTGTGTGGTTGAGAGATTTTTCTCCAGTAGCAATCACTAACTTGCCAAAATTTTACTTTACTAGTTCTTTTTTCCCCTGTCTGAATGAAGGACTTGCCTGTGAGTTCCCAAAGCACCCTGAATTTACCTTTGATCTGCTACTGAACACTTGACCTATCAGGTTCTATGTAAGTCTGTCTCCCTTTGGACTTTGAAATCCTCAAAAAGTCCTTTGAGACTTTGAAAACCTGTTTTTTATTGTTTTTATTTCCAGAAACTTGCACAGCATTATTTGTATACCTATTTCATCTCCAGGTTAAACTCTAAAGTCTCTAAGGTCAGGAACTGGGATTTGCAGGAGCATCATCTCAGTTCAATGTCTCACGCACAGTATGTCCTCATCAAACAATTGTGGGACTGAATTGACTTTAGTCTGAAAGCTGCAATGTAGAAACTGACCAACTCGCTAATACTGTCAAGCTGTGATTTTTAAGTTTTCAGACTTGGAACAAACAGTCCCTCCTCTTAACCTTTTATTCTCTGTTTTTCATTAAGAGGTAATTAGGGTACCACCACTCTGGTATGTGCCATTTTGTCTTTGGAGTTTAGGCCCTACTGGTAGCTAGACAGGCTCTGTTACCATGGATGATACAAAGCATTTCTGGCCCTTCTGAGTCCTTTTTAGTAAAAGTCAAGTGATTGGACGTGATGACTGCTGATGTCCCTTTTCATTTTAAAATCCAAAGATTCCATGACCCCTGGAAAACCTGTAAACCACACCCAAGAACCTTATAAAGCTCAATTAAAACATGGGCTCTGTGTTTTATTATTAAAAACATCCTCTCTCTATAAAACTGGGTTACAATCTGCAAAGCGTATCACTTCGAAAATGAAGATACTGACACTTTATATTTAATTATTGCCTTGACTGATGGTTAAAGTATTTTATCAGATGCAAGTCTGTTTTTTAATGGTAGGTTTACTCAATAATCAAATGAAAGGGCACCGTCATTCACTTTGGTAGTGAAAAAACAGCAGAAAGCTGGAAGAATATGAAACAGCATCTTGGATCTAACATGGACCTTGGTAATACTTTTCCTTTTATTTTTTTTCAGATGAGATATCAAAGAGTGTAAGTGACTTACTCAAGATTATAGAAATTCGAAGTGGCAAGGCTGGTACTAGAGTCCAAGGCTCCCAATCATATACTTTCTTTGTTTAAAGCAACCACAATGGTTAAAAATCTCCTGAAAGAAAAAAAACAGATGAGGTGAAATGCCAATTGGTTGAGTTTAAACAGAGACTCTACTTTGTTCTTTCCAGGTTCAATAATAAACAATTCTAGTGATTAGCATGAAGGGCTGGCAGATGAAACATTCTGACTCCTAAACAAAAATATTTGTATTTTGCATCACAGTGAGTAAATCAATTGTAAAAATTAAAGTAAATGGAAAACAAGGAGAATTAGCAAACACAGAACACAGATTTCCTTCACTCTTTTGGAAGACAGATTGAAAAATAGAAAATCCCCGTGGCTTCCTTCATTAGCAGCCAGGGTGGTGAATCCCACTGCAAATCCCACTTATAAAGGCATGGCTACCTGCAGAGCCTCGGAGTACCAATCACATTAGGGAAGACACTAAATGACCAAAGGAAGCCATGAAGGTCTGGGAAAGCTAGTGAACAAAAGGCAGCATTCCAAACGCCATTGCTCGAGTCTGAATTGTAAGATGCCTGGATTTCAGAACCCTAAAGCAGATTAGCTTAAGGCAACAAAAGATTCAAATAAAATACAAACAACTCATTTTGACACATTAAGAAACTGCTTTCATTAAATCATCAGGTGCTGAAGTATAATTATTAAAAAAAAAAAAAATTCCACCTAAGTTGTGTTTGAAGCAGTGAGATCTTAGAAGAACAGGGACCTAAAAATGATATTTTATTCTAGCTCAGCTCTTCATTTTTATTTTTTAAATATTTTTTATATTTTTCAATTACAGTTGACATACAATATTATATTAGTTTCAGGTGTACAACATGATTAGACATTTATATAACTTACGAAGTGATCACCCTGATAAACCCAGTATCCATATGACACCATACATAATTACTACAATATTACTGACTATATTCCCCATGCTATACTCTTTTGTAATTACCCATGACTATTTTGTAACTGCCAATTTGTACCTCTTAATCCCCTCCCCCTTCACTCATTCCCCTATCACCCCAACCTAACCATCAAAATGCTCTTTGTATCTATGAGCTTGTTTTTGTTTTGACTATTCGTTTATCCTGTTCTCTAGATTCCACATATAAGTGAAATCATACGATGTTTGTCTTTTTCTTTCTGACTTACTCCACTCAGCTCAGTACCCTCTAGGTACATGCAGGTAGTTGCAGATGGCAAGACTTGATTCTTTTCTATGGCTGAGTTATATTCCATTATATGTATGTACCTCCTCCATTCATCTTAAAAGTGGTTCTTGAATACAATGTGTTCATGACCAAAATTCATGAGCTAGATACACTGGCCTTTTTCCCTTTTAATTTTTCTGATATTTTAAAGGACTGTCATAACTTTAAAATTTTGTTGTACACATCATTTCAATTTTACCACTCTGCTTATGAGTGCTACTTTAAAATACCAACTAGAAAAACTCAGATCTCTTCAGCTGTAAGTGATTTTCCTTCCACATTGTTGCCTCATTTACAAAGAAAATAAGTAATACTTTTGGGTATGAATTGTCAAAATGAAACACAGCAAAACTTTAGGTCGTGGTATCATTTCCATCACTTCCCTTGCCTGTTTTGCTTTTGTTGCAAAGTTTAAACTCAAATACAATTTAGATGCTTAAACTTGAAAATGCGGGAGAAAAACCTTTACTTCCATTTGGAGAAATCTGAGATTTGTTGTTTGTTTTCTTTTGTTTGTTTGTTTGGGGAGGGGAGGAGTTAGGGAATTACGTCAAATAAATTTAATAACTTCCAATATTGTTTGCCAGTTTTATTCACTAAGGTATATTTCTAAGACTACTAACACTGACGTAAGACAGAAATAATTATTGGAAGTCCTATAAAAAGACACGGTCACTGACAATATGTGTATTATTAGATCAAATAGTCTTCTACTCAACATTTCAGGTGTACAAACCATCAATGACTCTGAAATTTTACAAATGTATTTAGAGAACTCTTTATGAGTAGCAGACAGGCAAAAATGGTTCTGATAATCTAAATATTCCTAAAAGCCTAAAGTCAAAATTGAAGCATAATAATGAGAACACTTCTCTAAAATTTCTTTTTTTTGAAAATTAATTTATCATCATACCTCCTCAGTTTTGTTTAATTATAATAATCACCTTTCACTAAGAACAAAAGTAGTTTAGCTCCCATTTTCCCTCAGAGATAATCCTATTGTTTTGTCAAACCCTAATAGGGTCATAAGCAAGGCTGCACCAACACAGAAACAAACAGTTTACACCTAATGAGCTGATGTCACCTGGGGCCTTCTGGCCAGGTGATAACTTTGGCTTCATTTGTGTTCAAGTGGAAAAACAATAGAAAAGTTCAATGAGTCTGAACTCTGAAAAGCTTTTGGCTTTACTACTCCTCTATGTTTATGATGATATAATAATAAAATTAAAATAAGGTTAAAATTTTTTATAATATGTATTTTAAAAACGTAAGTCAGTCACCTTTGTTTGACAGAGGAAAAAAGAAGTATCGAGATAAAGGATCTTGTAGCTGAGCCATATTTCAAGTTGATTGCACCCACCACCCAATAAACTCTCAACTGAAGAAACCCTCATCAGTGTTGTGCCCTCTCTAGCTTTTTCAGTTTTGCCACACAGACAGTGGTAGAAAAATGCCCTATCAAGTTAGTAACAGTGTATTTTCTCAGACAGCTCTGTATTTGCTGACTGCATACGTGTAGTGTCTCCTTCCATTGTCTCATCTACTTCTTCCCTCTCTCTTTGGTAGCCAAGAGGCAGGACCAAAAATGAACTGACCCGTGCTGCTCCATAGAAAACAGGCAATGTGGTGAGTAATAAATCTGATTCAAATTATGTTCTACTACTTTACAATCAGGTGGCTTTAGGCTAGTTATCTGCAAAATGGGAATAATATCTACTTTATAGAGTTAGAAAAGATAATGTATATGAAGTACCTGGTATACATTAGGCATAAAATAAATTATACTCTTCCTTATATAAATCCATAAACACAAGAAGAATAGTGCTTTTATACTGTATAGAGTTCTTGCATGCATATTATCTCATTTAATCTTTATAAGACTAACACACTCATATGTAGCCAAGTACTCAAATATATGTTCTCTGACTCCAGAACCAGTGTTTTTTTCTATTATAATGCTATGTGAGGGGTTGTGGTAATTAATGGAGACCACATTTGTATTCCTAAATTATCAGCTTCTGTGGATGGGGTTGGGGAGCATGAACTGAACTGGCAGGCATCTTAGAAGTATGCAAAGTAAGTAAAAAATAGATATACAATCAAATGAACCCATAGCACTTAGTAGGGCAAATGCCAGAGGGATAACATGCCTCTGTGGTTCATCAATAAAGTATTCTTTACTGATTTTTTTTTAAAGCAATGAGAATAAAAAGGAAATAATTATAATGTCCTAGGTTCTAGCTCTTTATAAGAATATGATAATTTTAGGTTGATCAAAGAAAAACATATGAAAATAACAGACCTAATAAATATTATCTTCATCTAAGGTTGAGAAAGGTTTCCTAATTGCCATTAGATGCAACTAACATTTAAATTAACCAAAATTTTCTAATCAACACCTCAGAACTACCTTGGGAGTTTCAATACACTTCATTTAATCCTCATAACATTTTGAGATACATATTGTATTCATTACATGGGAATACAGACTCCAAAAGATTGAGTGATTTGTTTGAGAAAGGTTGCCTTTGTTGTGTTCTTCAAGCTGTCACACTATGTTCTTTACAGTAACAGAAAAGAATAAGTGAAATGGTCCAAACTACAATCATAATTGTTATTTAAAACTCAAGAGAGAAGAATGAAAGTTAGATTGGTTAAACATGAGTTTACTTACACAAACTGTGAAAATCCCTAAATAGATATTTCAGGACAGAATGACATCCAAAAAGAATTGGTTTAGATTTGAAAACAATTTTTTAAGTTATTGCTGACCTATTACAGAAGTCAAATTAAAAGAAAATGGGATTTCTACCTCACTCTTACATGAGTCTATATAATTTTGACCCTACTATTGGCTTTTTTTTAGACTTTAAATTTTCTAATGAAATAGATTTAAAACTTAACCTAGAATGACAAAGTTTCATTCAGGAATATGATTTTCACCTTGATATGACTTTTCATTCTACTACCACCCTGCAAAAATTTTCGTGGAGTAGCAAAATATAAGGAACCTCCTAGTGGAGTTGAGGCCTCCTATGGAGTTGGACCGATAGCATAAGTTGTAAGACAAAGTGCTCTTTATTTTGGATAGAAGGTAAAGAAACAAGGAGAATTCTAGGAAGAAAATGCATGGAGAAACAAGTGATCACAGGTATGGATGTAGGCAATCAACGGTCAAGTGAGGTGACATGGGTCAGTCCTGCTTACTTGGGTGCCTAGAGAGGCTCTGAAAGTCACTCTGCTGGTTGGATGGTGGTGGTGGTGGTGGTGGTGGTGGTGGTAGTAAGTGCTAAATGATAAATCAGGAGTCATAGTGAGGAAGAATAGAACGGATGTTCCCATGTGTTTCAGCAACTACTAAGCATTTGCTGTATTTGACCGGAATGTAACAAAATAGAAAATGTGGTTGGAATTACCACTGATTTTTCCTGATGAAATGAATGTGGTCACTGAGATACCCTTTTGATCTTGGAATCATTTAGATTAGTGTTTCTTGCAAAGTCTAGTTCAAAGACTGCATCAGAATCACTTGAAGAACATGTTTACCATATAGATTCCTTATCTTCTCTTTCAGAGGTTTTTGAGTCATGGTTCTAGGGAAGGACTCAAGAATCTGCAATTTGAATACCACAGAAAGGGTTGCCAGATTTCGCAACCCTCACCTCAGATGATTCTATGACACTGGAGTTAAAAAACCACTTATTTGGATTTGAAAAAGAAAGAGAGAAGAGAATACAATTGTGTACGATTGTTAAACAGGATGCTTATTTGTAACAATTGGCCAAACACATTAAAAAGAAAGAAAAAAGAACTTTACAGTCTGATCCTAGGACTAGATACTTGACTGCTCTGTGCTTCAATCTCCTCCTTTGGAAAGTGGAAACAAATGATGGCACCTGCTAAGGCCCTTGCCATTCTGTGATTACGGTCCAAGGAGGTACTTAAGAGCACAAAAGAGTTAGGAAAGGACATTTTGCCATGACAACACCAACTTGCTCCTGCGATAAGCATCAGGTCCACCTCCCACCACTTCTTGGGTGCCTGTGGCATTTGACCTTTATCTATTCCTTTCAGGCTGCACCTAGCAAGGAACTAGAGATAAAAAAAAATGAAAAAATAAAATAAAACCACATTGTTTATCAACTAGATTTTAAACTGTAAAACCTTAAAAAAATCAATTAAATGGAGCACTAAAAACAAACAAGAGAATACCAGCAACTCCTGAGAAATACTGTTGTCACAAAAACCATTGGAATGACATTATGCTTAGGATCCAAAGGAAAAAACCCAACTCCTCTAGATTTTGTATTCTATTCCCCCCCTACCAATGGCTTCTAACCAAGTTTTAAGTAATGATTATTGGATCCTACGATGCACGAAGGGTGTGTTTCTTCACATGCATATTATGGAATATTCACTATGTAATAAGAGGCATCTAGTCTGTGAAATTCTGCGGTAAGGGTGGCTGCAAATGATATTTCTACTTCACAGAAAAGTTAGACCAAAAAATTGCAAAATTATTAAATACCAATTATTAAAGTACTTCATTAAAGAATGAATGCCAGAAGGCAGGGGAGTTCTGAGAAGTTTGCAGAGATAAATTCTGATGACTAGCAGTGTGGGACAGAGCCCCAGAGAGCAGTTTCCAGGCTCTCGGCCTCACGTGGAAAGGTGCTGGCTCGGGTAGTAAATGGCCATCAACTGTGATTGCATGGCCATCAGCTGTGGCTAGTTGGCCGTCAGCGGTAACCAGTAAGCCATTGGCCACTAATATAACTGCTGTGGCTACGCTAGCAGCAAATGGGGGGTAGCAAGAAGATGGTGGCTAGGCTGGCAAGCGTGGATTGCAGTTAGCATGGCGGAGTGCAGGTTGTGGATTGCAGAGAAGTGGACAGCAGGTTGCAGACAATGTGGCTCCTGCTTCCTGTGTCTCCATCCCAGCTGCCAGCAATACTATAGTGGTATGACTCCCCTACCTATGGCTCCGTGGGTGTTCCTTTTTGGCCTCACCATGTCCTGCATTCTTATGTGGGGAGCAGGACCAGAGATCCCGCATGGCACCCCGCATGACAAGCAGCAAATATCCTGTTAGTAAATGCCAGTGTGCCTCAGAAATCATGGTGTTGCTACCTGTAACATCTCGCTCTGGGTTGCCAAAGTCAGTGCATGCCATAAAGAGAAATAAATTTAAAAATTAGTCAAATTAAGTGGAGTTCATGTACATAAATAAGCATAATCTGATTCAGTGTAAGGGGGACCCAGCAGAATGTGTTTGCTTATTTAAGGTTTCTGGCTGTGCTACTGTCATTAAGTCCTGTTGCTTTCCTACTAAGAGATATGTGGAAGGCCGGTGTCATTCCCAATTCAAGGGCTTTATTTTGTTTGTTTCTATCTAATGATGTTCTTGGCCTATTAAAGCAGTCAGGGTCTTTCCTTATTGTAGCTGCACAAGTGACTTTACAGAAGGAAGACACCTGATTCACACGACCAGGCATAGCAATGGGAGTATGTGAACTTTCAACAAAAGAGGAAGCTTTGTACCAGATGTGAAGAAGTAAAGTTTATTTTTCCATTTAGCATGTTTATTTAAGTAAGAAGGAAGGAGACAGGGGCTGCTTCCCATTCCAAACTGCTCAGGGAATGACCTTTTTTTTCCCTTTCTTTATAAATGAACAAAGTTGGCTATTGCAGTTTCCAGAGGGATCTGGAAAGGAACCAAGTCACTAATGATTACATTTCATCCGTAGCTAGTTTAACCTTTGAAACCTGCCAATCAACAGAGAAGACCAAGAGGGAAGGTCAATGCAACCTTGCTCATCTAGCATTCTCTCACTGTTTACATGGGAAATGATTTATTACGGAAATCATTTTAAGAAATTTTAAGCAACTATAGAGACTATAATCAAGGTCTTCCTAAGATCATTTAAGAGCTGAGAAACTCTCAAGTCCTGGTTAGTTTATTTTCCCTTTTAATTGTTGTGTATAACAGGCAGAGTGATAGAGCTTTTACATTTAAAACAACATAACCAAGAAAAACATCTTTTGTCCTTGATTCATCTATCTTCTCACATTATTTTGGTCTGACACACCATTTGTTTCTAGACTAAAGATCGTCTTGGTAATATATCCAAAGACGCACACAATCTTTTTCACAGCTTGTTGAAACATTCCTCTTAATGCTAAAGCTATTATATACTACTAGTAAATAGTATAAAATACACCACAAAACAATAACTAGTATTTTGATCATGTATTCATTATCAAAAAGGCCAGGCTACAGAATATTAAGTGACCTTCCCCTATTATTCATTCACACATCCATTTCTAATAATACATACCTCCTCTTCTTTCCTCATAATATCCCCTCATAAGCTTCTTGCAGGAAAAGAGAAAACACCATCAGTAAGATTGATGGAGCACTGGTAACATATTTCAGGTACAAATGACCCACTTTTATGTACTGCCAGAACAACTCTGTAAGGGTTTAGGAAGGAGAAATCCTGAAGTTCTTTTCCAGTGAATTCACGCAGCTGGTGGTACCAAATGATTGTTCTCTTTTAATGGCAGGGTCAGAAAGGCAAAGAGAAGCATTTTCTATAACTGGCTACAGTTTTTATCAATTAGTAAAGCTTTTTTCTTCAAATGTTTTATATCATCAAGATTAATTACCTCCAGTTTTAATTAAAACCCTCTCAAAAGTTAACTCATTCTCCTAAGAGTACAAGAATGTCATACGGGATGATTTTTCTTCCAGGAAGACAAATGCAAAATATTTCCTGTTTGTCGAAAGGAAAAATAGGATTGCACCTACCCCTACACTTTTATTTTTTGAAATTGTTTCTTAAAAACTTTGTGTGCTTCATGAAAATCATCACTTTATCAACTTTAAAAATCACACTGAAAATAGAATATGTCAAATTTTAGATCCTGCGTGAAATGGAAGAATCCTAAATTTCGAATTTAAATCTATTCATCTAAAGTATCACGATTAAGTGTGAATTAAAATAAAACTCACTCATTTGGTCTTGGCTATGACTCTTGCAAAGATCTGAATCCTGCCCTACAATTAGTGCATTTACTGCAAAACTTACAATTACTAACATCAACTAATACTTAATGCTCAGTTTAAAGATTTTCTTCCATGCAATCTAGTAGTTGATTTTTATTTAGTGTAGCTACCATTTCACAGCAGTAGTATTGGGCGCCCAGGAAAGGTAGGGAAAGAGTGTTTAGAGTGGGAAGGTCACTGCACATCTATTCTTAAGGCTCAAAAATGTAAAAGTGTGCCACTGCTGATACAAATTCACGGAGCCACTAAAATAATACATTATACATAGTATTAATATTTGATACAATTAGTAAATAAACACGTGTGTGTGTGTGTGTGTGTGTGTGTGTGTACAGTAATGCATCCTTCCAGACATTAGACTCTGGGGAACCCGATTTGTATTGTAGGTACAGTCTCACCCTTGGGTATAAAGCCCAATAGCAGTTTACCAGCAACATGACACACCGAGTCCAGGGAGAAGTAATAACTCATCTGAAGGAAAGCGTCTCCCTATCTACAGAAGAGGCAGTAAAAATAAAATAGAAATATGGCTTCTCGGTCCATTTAGTGTTGCAGCAAACAGCCCTACACTCAATACTTCAACAGTCACCGAGGACATCACTATTTCAGTGCAGCAGAAGAGCAGAGCTTTATAATTAGGACCCTGGGTCAGTTAATGTGCATTATTTAAAAGATGGAGTATTAAGTAATGTATTACAGGAAGATCTTTCACTGAAATAATATTTTTTAAATTTTAAGACTTCAGCTAACTGGAAAATACAGTTTCTGAAACAACTTAACTACTCTTATGTTTTACGCAGTGTATTTTGTCTCTAACTTTCAAAGGTTTTTCTGAATGCTGATTGGTTATGCTTGGAGAAGTTGAGCAGACTATAAATATCTTAAATATTATCACTATTTACACCTAGATTAAGTTATACAATTAAGAGTTGAATTTTTTAAGGATACCTTTTCAGATCATAGAATTATTTGCCTCGTTAAAAACTGTGTTTAGTAATCTGTTGTACAAGTTTTTGATTGTACTGCCATATCTCTTCTTCTACATTATTATAACAAGATCTCATTCCTGGCTTGTAATAAGTTATTATCTATACTATTATAATTTTAAAATCTGATATATTATCTTGGGTATTAAGGCCTCTCAGGAGATTTACATAAGGAACGGGAGGAGCAGTTGCTTGAAACAAAAGTTCCCGATTCATGAAGTACTTGTTGAACGTCACAATGTCATGGACGTAATCCACGGGTCTTGGAGGACGCTGAGAATAAGAAGATTTCAGCGTCGTTGAAATCTTTAACTCTCTTTCTTTGAAAATCTTCTGTCACAAGTCAGAAGGATAATGTCTCTTTTCACCCAATGAGAAAGCTGTTCTCACACGAGCATAATTAATCTTCTGACACCATGACAAAGAAATTCCTTAAAAGGATTTCTCCGATTTCCTCTCAAGACAGAAGATTGTCTTTATCCATCATCTGTCCTTCCTGATCCCTTCTTTTTGAATATCCACATCAGCAGAATTGTCCATCAGAAGAGACAGCAGGAGGGAAATCTCTGCATGATTGATAGGGCCCCAATGCTCTGCAGGCCTATTTAAGTGCAAGCATCTATTGTTGCAAACTTACTTTACAGCAGTTAAACAAATATAATAGTCAACAATTCAACCATTGTGCAGCTTAGACTTGACTAAAACTAGTTAAGTGAAGTTTACTAATGACAAGGCACTGATTTCGAAGCCAGATAAAAATTCTGCAGATAAATTAGCCTGATATCTCCTTAGAGAAAGAAAATTCTCAAAGTCATGCAATAGTATATGTATATTAGAAAGTGTTACTTACTATACTGTATGTAAATGTCTGATACGTTTTATACTAACAGTCACTCAATATTTCTTACCTATATCAGGGCTATCTGGAAAAAACATTCCAAAACTTTATATGTTACCATCCCAAAAAATCAGGTCTATCAAAGAAAAAACATACTACCAACTCTCCCTTAAATTTTTTTTCAGACTCATCATAGCAAAGCTCTTCCAAAGAGAGGTTTAGGTATGTCTATGTGTTCGTTATCCCACGTATGAAAATCAAAACCAAACCAAAGATCATTTGAGACTCCTTGTGAGTACCTGCCTCTTCCTTAGGTGGAAGAAATGAACCAAAACACTGTAGGTCAGTTTCAAATGGAGGAGCAAAGCATCCAGGCAGAGGCCCAATCCACAAAAAATGCAATCCTGGCTCCACTTGCAAAGCAATGTACACGAAATGGATACCGATTTAGACATCTCACTAGACTATGGCTAACAGCACACCCAGGATCAACAGTAAAGGTTATGGCCTGCTCTGTGTTCTCTATAGATGTTGCCAAGAAAGGTCCCTTAAGCCCAGACATTAGGACACACTGACACTATGAGTTCTGTTTGTACCACAATGACCTTGACTACTCAATTCTGGACGCACCCTGTGAAAATATTTGTTTATCCTTCCAATCCCCAAACAGTGAGGCCAGCCTTCACACTGGCTCCAGCTCACTGGTGTGAGGGCTGGTCAGATGGACGTGATCCATCTTGGCATGATCAGATGGACAGGCTGCCACTGCCTGACCCACTGTGGGGCTTCTCCTCCAGCTGACCTGCCTCCTCCAGCTAAGAACAGCTACCGATGGCTGGCCCACAGCCAAGACCCACACATTCTGCAACAAGTGGCTTAGTTGTGGTTTTTCTTAAATAACAGGGTTATATTCAGGATACCCCTTTGACGACCTAGGAAAAAAGTTATATCCAGGATAAAGAGCTGGGAAAATCCTTGTGGATAAAGAGGGACACTAAGCTGTTTGAATGTAGAATACACCACAGAGTTTGCATGTAGAGAAGCTGGAAGCCAGCAGAGAATGACCTGGTAGTGAAAGTAACACAGAAGAGAGGGCCAGATGAGGAAATGGAAGTGTAGAGCCCAGAGGGGACTCTTCAATGTTCGCTCACCAGCCCAGGACCCAGAAATCTCTCCAGGGCTCACATCACCAACAGCTTCACATTGTTAGTTAACAGCGCTTTTGTGGCTGGCCTGTCTTCCCAACAGGATTGTGTGTGTATTACGGAAGGGGCAGGGGGAGAGCAATCCTTGTCATTTTTGTATGCCTATTACACATTGTATATAGCATCTTGTCAGGATCAGTAAACATTTCCTAACCGGTTAGAATGGAACTTGAGTAACAGGCTATCTGTGCTGCCCAAGGCCAAGTGTGTAAGACCCAAGAAGGGGACAGGCAAATCTTCCTCTTTTCCACCCACAACACTGAGGTCTATGAAATTTAAGTCCAAGTTCAGTAGGAATATCTTCTTGCCTATAACGATCCTTGATGAGAAAAACCCCTCCATTATGTATGGGAAATCTCTATACCTTCCTCTTAATTTTGCTATAAACCTAAAACTGCTCTAAAAAAAATTGTCTTAAAAAAAAAGCCAAAAGCCAAACAAAACAAAACTCACAGTGCTCACAAAAACTCACGAGAAAAACAAACATTTCATTCTTTTGCCCTTCAGAGATATCTTTGTAAGAAAAGGATCTGTTGTAATGTGGTCCATTACAAATATTTGACTAATTGTGTTTGTAGAACTGACTTTAGATTAAGACATGCATTGACTATATCCTAACTCCCCCACTTTCAAGGGTGAACATGATTCATTCTCTCTTTATCTCGGTTATTTCACCTATAAAATAGAGACAATCATGGCTGCACCTTATAAGGTGTTTGTAAAGATTAGATGTAAATCCTAGCATTTGGCAAACACTCAGCTCATAACAGCTGGTTATTATTCACTCTCTTGCCCCTTCCCCTCATTCACACAGCTCTTTAAGTGGGCACAGCCAGCTCTATTTCTGGGAGTTTATCTTGAGACACACACACGCACTTATGTGCAATATGGGAGCTTCGGGGGCTGAGAAAAGAGCAGGCCCAATAGACTAAGCTAAACGAACACTTCTGAGCAATTGAAAAAAGAAAAAAAAAAAAGAATGAGGAAATTAGGCAGAATAAGCAAAGAAAAACAGGGCAGGCCAGGGTGACACAGGGCTGAAAGCTGACAATTTCTCCATTTGAATGACTGCAGGCCTGTGTGTGCCTCATTCCGCCTCTTCCTGCTCAGCTTCATCACCTGGTTTCCTGGTTGTTTTGACCCGATTTTCAGGTTGGGGTCTACCTGGGATACACGAAGCACATTCCGTACTTGTTTTTATTTCCACTCAATTCAACACATACTTATTGTGTTCCTGTGGGTGCCAAGCATTAACAGATGCCGAAGATGAATTCGTGAATAAGACTGTACCATCCAGAAATTCACAGCTCAGAGGGACCGACATGAAAACTACACCCCGTGTAATAGAGAACATACCTAGTCGAGAACACAGAAGAAGCCTTGGGAGGCAGAGAGGGAGGGGACGGCACTCAGGTAGGACTTCAAAGATGAGAAGGATTGACATGACAGAGAAAGGATGGGGTTGAAGACACTCCACATAAAGTAACTGTGGGACCAAAGAAGTAGGTGTCACTATATGTGTGTCTGAGTCCTAGAGTGCATGAGGCAGAATGGCAGGAATTAGGCTACAGAGTGAAGTTAGATTAAGAAAGGCAATTAGGCTTAAAATTTTAACAGATAAAGGGGTGTACTGAAATATTGTAGGCAAAAGAGTGACATGACCCAATTTGTTTTTCAATAAGATAGTTCGTAGGACCAAATGGAAGATACTGGAATGGGAATAGGAAAGGAACAACAAACAATTAGAGAGCTTGGGAAGGAGATAATTAAAATGGTCTGGCAAATGACAATCAAAGACTAACAAGAATGAAAGACTTATGCAGGATACTGAATTGATGGAATTTAGTGACCTACTGGACATAAATGTAATGAGGGGAGGAGAAACCAAGGATAACTGGGAAGTTTCTAGTTTGAGCACTTGAGTAAATGTCATGCTATTTATTTGGAGGTGAAAGTGATAGAAGTATTGCCCTGTTTCTGTGTGTAATTTTGCAGAATCGTACACCTGAAGGCCTTTTGTTCAGCCTATGTCACTCACACCTGGACCCTACAGGAGGGAATTTAAGAATAGATTGAAACATTAGAAAAAGAACATTTTTCAATTTGTTTTTAATAAGGTATTCTTTTACTTCTACGTCATTTCCAAAGGAATCCTATGACACCTACTATAAATACTAATTTTTAACAGTTGCCTCAGATATTCAAAGTTTCATGGTTTACTTCATCAACCGAATGGGTCAATGGATTCTGTGGCCAGACCAGGCTGTAAGCATGAGACAGCTAGGTGAAAAAAGAAAAAAAGAGCAGACATCTGCCAAAAGGCTACGTGAGCCAAATGGGAAATGAAAACACGTTTAGAGAAAGAAGTAGAAGGAACAACAGGCTGGTTAATACCTCTATTTTACTGCTAAAGAAATTTCTAAATGGGAAGAACTTGTTTAATGATCATTTTCATATATGAGAGGTCTGGGTCAAAGAGAACATGAATACTTTTTAGAAGGTAGCAGCAGTCTTATTCTCGTATCATTGTTTTAGAGGCATCTATTATATCAGATTAAAGGATGATTTGTGTTAACAATTAACTAAAGTTTTGCAAATATAAATAAAATTAATATGACATTTTAAGGAAAAGCAGTATGGTATAGTCTCTAAACTACATGATTAACCAGCACATTCACATTTCTAAAAAGAATATAACATTACTACTGAGAATGGGGAAGGATTGTGGACAAGATTGTGGAGCTTGAGCGGTCAGCTATCTTGGACCACAAGGTGTATTTAGGAATGGTGGCCATGCGTAATGGAGCAAAAGACAGAATTCAGGCCTAGATTGTCTCCCCTGGGATTTTCTAAAAGTGAGAGAAAAATAAGACTTATTTTATTTAAGCCACTATTTCTTACCTCTTTTTTAGTCATTGCCAAATCTAATTCTAACAAAAACAACTCCTTTTAACATTTTCCCGACATTGTCTTAGTTATTTTTTGTTTAGCTTCTGGGTATGTGTGTGTAATTTCTCTCACAAAAAACGTAGGTATTACATTGAATACATTGCTCTCTTTTTATTTATCAATTTATGATAGATATTTTCTTATGTTATAAAAATTCTGTGACACAATATTTGAAGACTATTATAGAATTCTACCATATGGATGTATCATCGTTTATAATTAATTCCCTGTTTGGGGGCATTTATTAAGTAGCTTTACTTATCAATGGATACTCCCGATTTTTACAATTTATTAGTTTATATGAGGACCAAAAATTATATTGCTAAACCTTCATAACAAGCCAGCAAGATAAATATTCTCTGCTCGATGGTGATAAGCAGTGTGGCCATTATGTCACTCAATTCAATTTCTAAGTTGCATTCGAGCATAGAAGAGAGTTATGAGGAGGAACCTAGCAGACAATTTGGTTATTTGTCCACCAAAGATGTACAGTAGATAATACTACCATCTGTATAAACTTAGTATAACTAACATTTTTTTCCACAGTGAGCCCATTCTTTATATGTCACTTGTTTCTGATGTCACCAGTGCACGACACAGAATAAGTGTTTGAGAGATACAGTTCTAGAATTGGATAACCAAAGTTCAAATTCTAGGTATTATACTTACTGTTTATCTGAACTTGGAAAATTCTTTAACCTCTAGCACTTCACTTTCATCTTATTAAAGAAAATATTAACATTTATCTTGCAAGGTTGTTGTGTACTAACATTTTACCAAAAAGCTTCAGACTAGAAGGTTCACCCCTCAAAAAACATTATCTTTACAAGCTCTGTGGCAACTTTCCTAGCCTAATTGGGCAGAAATAGATAAGGCTTAAGTAGACTTTCTCTACTAAAGAGATTTGGTGATATCAGGCAGCTCAAAAGCTATAAAACGATGTCTAAAGTTGATACAGAGATCAATAAAACAAACTCTTACCACTAATTTTATTTAAAACCATTCTCAAATTCCAGTGAGTGTCCTAAGAATAATGAAAAGTTAATCCTGTGTATTGCCATCAAAATCTACAACTATAACATAATGTCGTGGGAAGTGCTGTGGAACCCTAGGACCCAGGAGGAGTCCTCACATGCAGCAATTAGCTTACGCCACATATGGTCTACTTCTAGAGCAAAGGGGAGTAACTCTCCTTGGACACATTTTCAACAATAAGGGTTAAAACAAAAACTGTTTCCTGGATGATTTTTAGACAAAAATTGCCAGTTACCTCGAATTTCGAGTTACCTCTTATTTTATATGAACAATGCCTTTCCTATTTAATGAAGATTTAACTTTCGCTAATGAGGAAACGACATGGAAGAAATAGGGATACATTTGCACTCAACCTCCCACAAACTAAGCTCTCAAATGCAGCTTTTACTCTTATCTAGAATGACAGGATGATACAGTGCTTCTTCAGTTAGGTTCAGTTAACATGAAATAAACATCTATATTTTGAGTGTATAGTCATTTCATTAAGCAGTATTTGTAAGAAGCCTAAGTACGTACATGCCAAATTTTCCAATAATTCAAATACTGTATCTTCTCTCTGTAGGGGTCATTGACCCAGAATTCTCGACTACTGGAAACACAGTCCTTTGTCTAAAAGTAAGGAAACAAGTGTACAAACAGACACAACAGACAGCACAAAGTTCACATTCTAAAAGTATTTGCACTTCACTCAAGAGGAGCCATTCAGGCACTCATCCAAACTTGTTTCCTCTCATTTTAGACTCAGTTTGAAGAAAGCTGCTTATGATTCCTCGTTTTTGACAGATTAAAAGGAGTGAGATGCGAGGGACAAGGGCAATGACAATTTTTTTTTGTTATTGTTTTTAAGTGAATCTTTAAATCTGACACTCACAGGGAAGACAGAAAAATAATTTTAAGAAGGAGACAGGAGAACTTAAAATATTCAACAATCTGGAGCTATTTTACTTTAGGAGTAAGTACATGGTTCTAGTCTATAGCTTGGCCCCAAATTAAGATATTGAAAATAACCAAAATAATCAGGATAAAGTTACATGTATTAAGCAATTAATAATCTACAATAAATTTTTGAAAGATTTCTATAAAATTGTTACTTTTAAAAATCTAAGTATCTCAAAGAATAAATTCTAAAGGTCCTTTACAACTAAAAAATTCTATACATTCCTGATTCTCTGGAAAAATCAGGAACTCTTTATTTCCCAGTGATTTGGGTTATGCATATTTCTCTTATAAACTTTAAGAAATTAATACTTTAGTAGGCAGTGTACACCCATAGCATACACACACACACACACACACACACACACACACACAGAGGGTACCAAAAAAAAGTGTATGCACATTTTAAGAAAGGAAAAAACTGCATTAAAATTGTAATATTCAATATATACCGATAACAAAAGATAAATACAAGTCACGTTTGACGTCTGCAATTACAAGAGGTGCTCAAAGTGGTTACTATCAGTGTAATTTTAATACAGTTTTTCCTTTCTCAAAATGTGTATGCATTTTTTGGCACCCCTGGTACATATATAAAATGAATATATATGAAAAGCAACTTTTCTTCCATCCAATACTCCTCTCTAGGGACAACCACTATTACCACTTTCTTATTTATTCTTCTGAAGAAAGATGGAATACAATTGTAATATAAATACACACATGTACATATGCACTTATATCAATATATAGTTACAAATACAAATAGTAGTATACTACAAACATTCTTCTGTAGCTTACATTTTTCACTTCACAATAAATCTTAGCAGTCTTTACATAATCAGAATATAAAGAGTTTCCACATTCTTTTTTATGATTGTATAGTATTCCATGATTGATTTAACCAGTTCACTACTAAACGATCCAATCTTTGGCTATTACCAAGAATGCTGCAATGACTAATTGTGTAACTATTAACGATACAACCATTTCAAATACGTACCTCACTAGGATAAACTCCTATAAGTGGAATTTCTGGGTATGTGCGTGCATTTAAAATTTTGATCAATATTGTCAAATTGCTCTTCATAGAAATTAGATTAATTTTCACCAACAATGTATGAGAGAGCCTGTTTCACTGTATCTTTCCCCACAGAATAATAAGTTTTAGATCTTTGAATATTTAATTAGAAACTGAATTCTATAAACAGTATTATTTCATTGGAAATGGAAATGAAAAGACAAATTGGAAAGACAGTAGCTCTATGCAGTTTTAATTTGTATTTGTCTTATTATGTGTGAAGTAAAGCATCCTCTCAAGTTTAAGAACCATTTAAGTTCCTCTCTATGAAATGTTTGTTCATGTTCTTTACCCATTTTCCTACTTTTTGCTGATGTAAAAGCACCCTTCACAAATTAAGAGAACTAGCCATTTTGTTGATATGAGTTACAAATATTTTTCCAGTTTATCATTTGTCTTCTGACTTTCAATTATATTATTATACAATTTTTATTTCTATGTAGTGGAATTTATCAATCTTTTTTTATTTTCCAACTTTAAGTCTTTCCTAATTTAGATTAACAAATCCCATGTTTACTACTATAATTTTTATACTTTGATATTTGATTCATTTGTAATTGATTTTGGCATAAGATATGGGAAAGGGATAAATTAAATTTTTTCCAATTGCACCCAATTAACTTAAGCTAATTTACTGAATACTGCATCTTTCTCCCTGTGAGTTGAAAGGTCTTTATGATAGCCTAAATTCCAGTATATATTTGGGTGTCTTATAATAACTTCAATGTTATATATGTTTAGCTTCGTAGATGTTTTACTATCTGACAGAGATTGTCCTTCACACTACTACTGTTCTTATTTGAAATTTTAAAAAGTTCTTGCTTAATTTTACATATGAACTTTAGAATCAGCTTTTCTGGTTCAAAAATCACTTTGCTATTTTTATTGAGCTCTCATTAAATTTATATATTAATTTAGGGAAATCTATAAATTTTACCATTTTGGAGCTTCTTACTGAAGAACATGGATTAACTTTCCTTTATGGCCCTAAGTAGCATTTTAAAGTTGTCATCATCTAGATCAGGTCTTCTCATCCTCAGTACAATTGAAATTGGACAATCAAAAATATCTCTAGATATGCTCAGATGTCTCCAGTAGAGCAAAATCAACCTCAGTTGAGAAGCAATGATCCAGATCAAACATAACATACTTCACTTTAAGTTTAATATCAGGGTCCCCTCCCCTTTTCTTGCTAATCTAAATGGTATCTTTGCTTTTAATATGTCATCTGGTTAGCTGTTTGTATATATAAACACTACTTATTTTCACATTTAGATTATATATCCAGCCACTTTATGAATTCTCTTATTGTTTACAATAGCTTTTCAGTTGCTTCTCACGAGTTTATGAAGTAGATAGTCACATCATCTGGAAAGTAATTTCACCTCTTTTTCTATATTTTAAATTTTTTCTCTCTCTTTTCTAACTGCATTGTCTAGTAGCTCACAATAATGCTAAATCAAATTGGTAATAGTGAACATCTTTATTCAGAATGCTTCTAATATTTCCCCATTAAGCACGATGCTGCTTTGGGGCAGGATACATAGTGTATTATGCAAAGGAAGTATGCATCTCTTGCTATTTTTTAGGAGTTTATAACCAAAGGCAATTGTTGAAAATACAAAGTGCCTTTTCAATATCTATGGAGATAATCATATGGTTTTTCATTAATGCAGGAAATTATTTGAACAATTCCAGAATTCCTAGAACAAGCCCCATTTAGTAATAGTATATCATTCTTTTAGAATGCTTTTGAATGATCTGTAGTTGTCTATTTTGTGCTATCTTTGCTGAGTTTTGATATCACTCTCATTATAGCACCATAAAAAGAATTATAAAGCTTGCCTTCTTTCAAAGAGTTTACATAGAAATTTTTATTTCTTAGACATTAAGTAGAATTGTCCCATGAAAACATCCGGGATTGATGCCCTTTTTGACAGTAGCTCTTCAACAATTTTCTCTATTTTGTTTATTGTGATTGGTGAGTTTACATTCTATATGTCTTCTAACGTCAGTTTTGATTTTGCCCATAGAATTATCTATTCCATTTATATTCTAAAATTTATTTGTATAGTTGATCAATATTGTCTCTTAGGATTATTTTAACCAGCTCTTTTGTGCGCGGTTGTTTCCTCGTTAGCATTTCTTATTTTGTGATTTATGCTTTCTTCCATTTTTTGTGTTCTATTATCTAGTTTTCTTCAGTTAGTTGTTCAATTCACTCATTTTTATTCTATTTTGTGTACTAATATATGCATTTAAGACAATAAGTGTTTCTTGGAATGCTACTTTAACTGTACCCAGGGCTGTACGGTATAGTAGTTAAGAACCCAAGTACTGGAGCTAGACTACTAGAATGCAAATCCTATTTACGTCATTTACTAGTTGTGAGATTAGGAAGCGAGTTACTATTCTTTGCTGTGGCTCTATTTTCTCATCTATAAAATGTGGATAATAACAGTGCCTTTACTAAATAGTTATGAGGATTAAATGGGTCAATATTTAGAGCAATTCCTGACACATAGTAGGAACTTAAATGGTTCTTAATGAGTTAACGGTTCTTAATGAGTTAAATGGTTCTTAATGGAACTTAAATGAGTTAATTACATGATATATTTAATCTCTACTTTAAATCATATTAATATTTTACATTACACTTTTTTATTGCTTCTTTCTTTCAAAAAGAATATTTTACAATGTTAGCTGTATTTGCTTTCTGCATACGTGTATGTTTCTTTTGATAATTTTGAGTGTTTTTTTGTGTTTGGTAACATAACTTTATAAATTATGTTTAATCTTCTATATCTTTATACATTATCTACTGACTGTGAGTAATGACAAGTTTAGTATATTTCTATTCCTTTCTGTCTTCCCACTCTTTACCCTTCCACCTGATTTTATTTCATTATAATATTTTTCTGAGTTTTTAGCTTCATAGTTTTAATCATACTTATCCATCTATTCTTTATTTATCAGATTTAAATGATATCTTTTGCCTGTCATCCATATGTATCATTTTCCCTGTAATTCTTCTAAACTCTTCATTGTTATTTCATTTTGCTTTTTCTTTTCCATCTTCCTTTCTGTCCCTGACTGTGCTTTCAGAATGTCTGGTTTTGTATGCTGCTTCTAGGAAGGCCTTTGTTGCTAAAATAGTTCTATTTTTCTCCTCTTCTTATTTTCTGAGTTTTACCATATTTGTCCTGCTGATTTACCATGTATTCCCCGAACTCTTGTATTTTTGCTTTAAGCACTTGTTTTATTTTATTTTTTTAGCAGTGATTACAATATTAAATATACACACTTTTAAATATGTGGGTTATTTGGTGACAATTTCTATACGTTCGTCTGGGGCAATATTTTTTCCTTGTCAGTGTTTTTCATCTATAATTTTTCTCCCTTTTTATAGTTGTAACTTTGTACATATTCTGTATAGTTTCTTTTTTGATCATTCTTCATAGACCAGTCCTCAGTGGCAGGCTAAGCTCTCCACTCATCAGTAGGAAATGGCTGAGAAGACACAGAAGGCACCTGCACGCCTTCAGACCAGTCTGCGACCTCAGGCTGAGCAGTAGTGAACTCGGGAGCTGGAGCAGTCCATTCACCCTGAAATTGCTCCTTGGTCACAGCCTTTTCAGCAGTGGCCTGCTCTTTCTATTCAATCTCTTCAGGGTCTCTGTAGGAGTAGAGGTCAGGCATGGCCTCCCACGGGTGCTCATGGGAGATGGTGCCACGCATGCGCAGAACTTCCCAAGCCAGCATCCACCACATCAGACCCATGGCATGAGCTCCCTTGTTGTTGCAAGGGATGGCAATGTCCACATAGCACGGAGGAGAGTCTGTGTGACACAGAGCAATGGTTGGCAGGTTAACGTAAGACACCTCTGTGAGAGGCTGGTGGTCAGCCCTGGGAGCGGCAACCACCAGGAGTCTCGGCTCCCTGACGGCTGCCTGGATCTGGTTAGTGAAGGTCCCAGGAATGTAGCGGCCACCAATAGGAGTGGCTCCAGTGGCAGCAGCAAACTTCAGGGCAGCTCGCTGGCCGGTATTCCTGGACGATACGACACTGACATCAGCAGGGTTTTCAATGGCAACAATGGTATGAGCTGCCAGTAGAAGCTTCTCTCAGGTTCTCTTCAGATTGATGATGTAGAGGCCATTATTTTTCCATTTATAGATGTACTGTTCCATTTGTAAATCAAGGTTGGTGCCACCTAAGTGGGTTCCTGCTGCAAGAAGTTTGCAGACATCCTCCTCTTTCATTTGTAGAACATCAAGGGCTCTGGACATCATGAAAGATTCCCTTTAAGTTACGTGGGAACAGAGAACAACGCCGTATTGGTCGCTCTCTGGGTAGCAAGGAAAGGCTAGGACCACATTTTGCGCAGCAGGAATTTACTCTTTGACACACGGTGTTATGTGTGAGTAATGTGAGCTTTAACTTGTCTTCAATCCGAAGATAACAGTAGTTAAAGCCCTGTTCAAAATATTGAGTCTCTTCTTTACTCTGTTTTGCTCACAGACTGCTTTGTACACGTTACTGTGGACATTCCTTATTCAGCGTCAACTACCTTGCTTCTACTTTGAGCCAAACCAGCTCTTGCATCAGCTTGGACACCCACTGATTTGTGCCAAACAAGGAATTACTGGTTTTGCTCATTTTTCTCACTACTTAACTGCTCTGCAGCTTTGCTTCAGATGTGCAGCCAAAGAGTCTTCCTCTCTAAAGCATCTACCCACACTCTAGTTTTACCTTCTCTGTATTTGGCAGTGCCTTCTCATGAATTATAGTTTGGGGTTTCAGTTGTCTTCTAGATTTGTCAAAGTTGGAGTTTTTAAAATTTATTTCTTGTTCTCCTAGTTGCCGTTGTGGGCTTCTCAAGAGAAGGGGGGGGGAATACTAGTTTTTTAGTGTAACTAAAACTAGAAATCATACCCTATAAATCACCCCAACTCTAAAATTATCTAATAGTTCAACTTTTATCTATTGATTCTGAAGATATAAGATAAGATTATAGGACCTTAAGATAATTTCCTAACATCATCTATCAACATACTTAAGTGTAAAACATACCGTTGATAACAGCAAAATCCTCCTTAATTTGGCATGACTGGAATCCATGACTGGTTGGTTAACTGAAGAAGCAGTTAAAGTGGGTGTGGAGGCGTGGCCTTGCCAACTTGGTTAACTGAGGAAATGTGCTACCCAGAACCCTCTTCCCTGTGTGGCTCTGGATTAGAGTTAGCAGATGTGGAGGAGGTTGGTGTGAAATCTGGCAGGTGGAAGTGAGGAAACAGCCATTACCCTTGGAATGGTGCTGCAGTTAGAAACAATGATAGACTGTCACTGGTGCCAAAGTGGATCCCCACTTGTCCTTGCTCTCCTTGTCCACATTTAGCTTTTCATCCTGACTGCTGGCCATACGTGACTCCGGGCCTGCCCCCCAGATGTTGGCTGTGGCTACGCAGAGGCAGCGATTTCCTACAGACCTCAGCATGAGGTGAGATGCTGCTTCTAGAAACACCATGCTTGGCACCCATAACAGGGTTTCAGAATGACTGGTTAGGGACTCCATGAAGCCTCTGACTCCCTTTGAGAACTTCATTTTCCTAGATCCTCCCACATTTGTGTAATTTCTAATTCCTAAAATAAATTCCTTATCATATTCATAGTGGCTCTGTTTCCTTGATTGAATCCTGACTGATTAAAGTGGGGACACACACACACACACACACACACACACACACAGATTCATTTATATATTTAATTTGAAATATATAAATGTAAATTCATTTGCTAATCTTTGAATGAAGAACAAGGGTTTTTGTTTTGGGTATGAGTCAACTGTTTTGCGGTTCCTTTGATGAACTATACCCATAATGCATTATCTATAATTTCTAGTATCTGTCTGTTTAGAATGAAATAAGAATTTAAATACACGTGTAAAACAATATGAGTTCAGAATACTTGTAGATTTTTATGATTCTTCCTAACAATATCTTTGATAGTCGTTTCACCACACCTGTTTCAACAGGAATTGTTTTTGGCAACTTACCTTTATAAAGTCTTTCCAAATTGTTTAACCTAGTTTTCACAGAAAAAAATAACCATCTTTTTTTAAAAAGCTTATATTTCCTTGGTTATGTAATATCTCATTAAACTGTACATTTTAAATAACAACTGGCAAATACATACTGGGAACAAACAAACACTAGCTCCTGGAAGGAGCAATGTCTGATTATCCAGCCATGAGCATGCTGTCTGTCGGTACTTGGTGAGCATGTTCTGTATACATGGAATAGAGAGCCCTGGCTACGCCTACGAGGTTAAAAGAGTTATTACTATAATCTGAATTGGACACATCCCACCAATTGTTTTTGAAGTAAGTCTCTGACATTGGCATGTTATTTATCACTTACTCCCTCTTCATGAAGGCAAAGAAGAGAACATGCAAGAAAAAGTATCTGAATTTCATACTCATTAGATTTTTATTATTTTGAGTTTTCTAAATATTAGATATTGGAAGGTAGAAACCAATTATGACGTTTGTCATCATAATTGGCCTTGTCAAGGTCTTGTCTAGGTCACATTAATTCTTTGGAAGACTCTAGACCACTTTTTAAGAGGCCTATAATTAAAAGAATCTAGAAAGGATAAGGTAAAGGATTTAAGGTCAGCATGCTCTCTATATCTGGGGGAAAAAAACAAAAGCAAAAACCCTATAAGACACCCTATGAAACATGGGGTCTTCATCTGAATTTAAGAACTAGTCCACTATTACTGCTTTTTGCCGTGACTTCCTTATTTAGCTGTGTCCTGATGAAACAGATTTAGGTTCTCTAGACATTTGTTGAATATTTACTATATACTAAGTTGTAAAATGGCTATTTTCACAGGTATCATCTCATTTAACCCTTACATCAATCCTGGGGGACGATTTATTCCCATTTTCTATGTGAGGTAACAGATCAGTGGGGTTGGAGACCTAACCAAGGTTACCCAGATATAAACAGTAGAGGAAAAACTGACTCCACATCAGCTCAATAGCTTTTCTTTTCTTTTTTCCCTCCCTTCTTACACCTCCTCTCCCTCCCGTTCAAGCCATTGTTTCTCAGTCCAGTTGTGTAGGACACAGCTCTCTGGCCCATGCTGGTATTATGAGCCTTGTGCCTCCTCCCTCACACAACGGCTGAGGCAGTCAGTCACCAGCTCACAGCAGCTCACGGTGGCAGCTCTGCTGGCCTGCCACTTATGGCCACACACGGTAGCTGGGGACAGCTCAGAGCAGCCCACACCAACCTCCGGCTGCTCACAGCATCCCAGCTCCAGGGAGAGCTGTTGTTCACAATCTTAGCTGTAGAGGGCGCAGCTCACTGGCCCATGTGGGAATCAAACCCGCTACCTCGGTGTTAGGAGCACCTCGCTCCAACCACCTGAGCCACAGTGCCGGCCCTCAACAGCTTTTCACATCCATCAGAACTGTAAGGAATGTAAGTAGGAGATCATTCTTCTTAGTCCCATGGAAAACACTTGATAAACTGATATTTGTTTTACTATTACAAAATTATGGTATAATGAGTCCAATTATTTAAAAATACTATATAACTTGGGATGGGGGAATTTTTAAAATGTATTCGGAATGAAGGTGCCTATCTCAACACATTTGCATCCAGTTGCTCAGAAACAGTAATAACAAGATCAATTTTTTAGAAAGCCATAGTGATAAGTAATGGTAACAATAATGGCAGTTTACCTTTGTATTTCCATAGATACTCTTTTCAACAACTTGAAACAACTTTCGGAAACATTACCTACTATCTTTTACAAGAGCCCAGTAGCAAGAGGTGGTTATTATTGCCAGTTAACATAGGGGACAGCAAACTCAGAAAGTCCCAAGAATACAAAAGCATGCAGTGTTCTGTCCAATAATTCTGACTTCATCTCTTGAGCCACCATCTACATGAGTCACTGACATTTGGCAGAGACAAAAAGATCTGGGAGAGAAATTTCAGCTGTAATTTTAAGATTATTCTAAACATATATTGTACCTTTTCTGGTTTTCTATAATTTGAGCCAGATCGCTCTCTTCCATCACTTGGACAGAGACTAGAACAAAAGGAAATTGCTCATGCCCTAGTTTTGCTGATGCCTTCAATAACACAAGAGCTAAAGGTGGCAGATTTGCTTTTTGCTCATCACAAACATGTTTCCCTAGTTTACCACAATAAGCAGACTGTAGCTGGGAACTCACTCTACCGTAAAATTAGTTACACCACTCTACAGTAAAGTTAATAGTTACACCCAGCCTCTAAATGAATTTTGAAGAGATATGTCTAACGGTATGTGCCTTTCTACCCAAATAACAAATGCTTCCAAGATCGTGGAAACTCCAGTTATAGTCTCTGGGGAGTTCTGGTTTGAGTTATTTTAATGTTTTGGTTTGAGTTATTTTAGTGTTTTGGTTTGACTTATTTTAACTCACATGCTTAAACATCACTTATTTGGGTGAAACTCTCACCGGACTCAGAAAAAATGAATTGCCAGTGGTCCACAAACCACAAATACATCCACCTTTGTTTCACTCTTTGCATTTAGATTTTGTTTGAATATTGTTCTCCGCTGATCATATAATTATATGCTTTACATGTTATATTTTCCATAATGTGCAAACATTCTGAACATTCCAAGAGACAGAGCACTTCTACCTGTTCTACTCCTGGCTCACAAGTCATAGAATGGGGCAGGGACTGGTAGAGATAGGAAAGTAACACTGAGGGAGTACTGCGTACCCTATTTGTTTATTTTTTAAAAATTTCATTGGGTAACAGTGTGTTTTTTCCAGGACCCATCAGCTCCAAGTCAAGTCATTGTCCTTCAATCTAGTTGTGGAGGGCACAGCTCAGCTCCAAGTCCAGTCACCGTTTTCAATCTTAGTTGCAGGGGAAACAGCCCACCATCCCATGCAGGAATCGAACCGGCAACCTTATTGTTAAGAGCAAGCGTTCTAACCAACTGAGCTAACCGGCCGTCCTTACAAGCATTTATTAGGTAGCTATTATTATCCCCATTTTCCAAAAAACAAACTTGAGGTTCAGAGAAGTTGAAAGATTGCCCCACAGCTAGTAAACAGTCAAGATGACATCCAAAGAAATCTGCCCTCATTGTTCCACACTGCCTTTCTCTACACATTTTTAAGACATCCTTTGTTAAGACGTTCATCATAAGAAAGGCAATAAATGCTATTTTAAAGGTCTAAAGGAGGGTGAAAATTAACCTTTTCCAGCCTCCTGAAAACTATGATAAAGGAAACCAATTATTGTAGTACTATGTGTGTTTATTAACACTCCTAATAAAAATTTTAGGTGTTGTATGTTATTTTTCTCCTAATTATCAATGTAATACACATTCATTGTGGGAAATATGGTGAGAAAAAGTTACTTCAAGTATTTTAAAATAAGTCATTCTAATCTCAGCACTCAGAGACAATTACATTTAACATTTTGGCATGTTTCCTTTTAGTTCTGCTTTTTCTCTTCCAGTTCTTTTTGTATATACTTTCTTCACATAATTGAGATCAATCTGCATATTTACTATTCAACCTCTTTCACATAAAATCCCAATAAAATATTTCTTATGTTTTTAAAACCTGTTACTAGACATTCTAACGGGCAATACTGCCCTTAAACCAGATGCAGGATCCTTGCCAGGGACCCAGAATTTTACAGCAGCTTTGCTCTGGCCCACCTCTGGCTACACCCCTCTCCATGAGAGGAGAGGTCCACAGGGAAAGGAGGCTGTATCCACATCAAGTCTGTACCATCATTCTAGACCATTCTTGAGGTACAGGGAATCTTGAAATCCCATGACCAAACGGCCCTGCTTAGACCTCTTTCCCACGGCCGTCCCTGAGGGCTGACCATACAGCACTGCACACTCCAGGCCCAAGGTTGGCCGGTTGGTCCGAAAGTGTGGGTGGACTTTGGATGTGAGGGTGGGGTATCCTCACAAGTATGTGTGAAGCTCCTCTTGGTGTGGCACTGAAACAGAGCTGGGAGGAGAAGGAGGCTGATCTCCCCATGCCACCACATTCCAGCATGGAATTACAGAGTCTGAGAATTCTAAATTCAAACTTGGCCATCTTAGTCATTTAGAAAGTTGTATTTGTCAAAGTAGGAGGATGAAACATACTCTAATAGTTTGGTAGTTTCATTTACAATTTTTAAATAATTAGATATGTTCTGTGAGCCTCCATTTGTCCTCAATGGAGTCCTGGATTCCAAAAATATTGTGGTGGGAGGCTGGTAATGGATACATTTTTAAATGTGGATATATCATAATATACCTAACCATCCTTCTAATGTTAAACATTGTAAATGGTTCCTAAATTTTTATTTAAAATGACATATGGTAAACATCCACACATAAATATTTGCCTTCATTACTCATGACTTCTTATGATATTCCAAGAAGAAAAATTATTGGGCCAAAGGGTATAAACTCTTAGTCACCAATATCTTAAACTAATGGTTAGATTAACGGAAGATCTCAATGAATGTAACCCCTACCTCTCTAACCACATGCCAAATCCACTGACTTACATTAATGATTACAGAGGCCATGTCTAGGAGTATTTTTAAAGATTTTTACATGTAGGCATTTTGTTTCAAGATAGGATGCTGACTCACAGTTGTTTTTTAATTGAGGTATAACTGACACACATTATGTTAGTTTCAGGTGTATAATATAATGATTCAATATTTGTACATATTGCAAAATGATCACCACAATAAGTCTAGTTAACATCCACAAACCATTCTTTTGATATGTTTTAAAAGTTCATTAAATTTCAGTCCCTAAAATCATCGGCAACTCACGGCCCTTGGGCCAAATCCAGGCTGCAGCCTGTTTCTGTAAATAAAGTTTCATTTGGAAGACAGCCATGCTCACTCATTTCCATATCGTGTACATATGCTTTCAGACTATAATGGCCGACTTGAGTAACTCCCACAAAGACCATATATGGCTGGCCTACAACACCTAAAATATTTACTATCTGGCCCTTTAAAGTTTGGCCCTGATCTATTTTCAACCCCAATCTAAAATTATCACAGAATACAAACCGTGAAACAGGAAATTAGAGAATACTAAGCAGTCATAAATCTATAATAGGTGCTTCCCCATTTCACAAATTGGGTGCCCTGGCCTCAGCAGACTTGGAATTTTTGCTTTGGTGTTCCTGCTGACGTCTTGATCCAGCTGGTATCGCCTCTGTTTAACATTTACCAAGTGCACACTATGTATCAAGCAGACTTTGTACCAGGTACTGAGGGCCCGTGGAAAAATAATTCATCATTTTTGGCCTCCAGAAGTTTACTAGTTTTCCAAGTGTGTGTCTCCAAGCTTTCACAAAGCCAACAGGATCGTTTCAATCATTCTAGACCATCATCACCTTTGAGATTCTAAGAATGGGTTGTGCAAAGAGCAAGTGTTATAAAGAAAGTGTGGCAGAGAGTAGAAACACCTTTATCATAGCAACTTGGAGTTTGAACCACAATAACTAAGCTGCCTTGGTGAAAAATCACTGATAGCAGATGCAGGAAGAGCAGGCAAACAGGCAAAACAAACAATTCCTGGGTAGCAAGTAATCCCTCCTACAGAAATTCCCTTGATGTTTCTGCTTTAGCCAGTCAGAGGAAAAAAAAATTGCCCATACCAGGATGAGCAAGAGATTAGTAAATGGTTGTTTTGTTTACTTAAAAACTTAAAATTTTTATTTATGAGAAAAAGCCCATTTGTGTGTAGTGAGAAAAGAGAGAAATCAAGGAAGCCATTGCTATTTTTTCACTCTCCAAAAAGATGGGGCAATAACAGAGTAATTTGGCTTTGGGAGAAGACATAAACCTAAGCCAAGTATTTCAGAGAATTCTAAGAAATGTGGTTTGGATCCAAGTTTGAAGGGCTTTTTTTTTTTTTTTTTTTTTTGAGTTTTAGTGGAAAGATAAAAGGGAGGAGAAATTATTTACAACACAGACACTTTGTCACTTTTGGTTGGCACAATCAATCTGTTATATAATTACATTAGAAAACTACAAACTGAAAGCAAATGACTTACATGCTCTGTTGTCTTGGGTCATCGATGTTAGCTATCCTACATAATTGGAGTAAAGAGAGGAGATTCTGTGTCTGTGGATTCGCACTTCTTTTATTACCTGGACAGCCTTGTGTGAGCACAGCCTTCTCAGAGGCTCGTCGTCTGCAACATGTTGATAATACCACTTACCTTGCTGTGTTCTCTCGTGGACTAAGTAAGGTCACATGAGTCAGCTTATAGCACAGTTATTGGCATTTAGTTGGTACTGAATAAAATATATTTTTGTTGTTGTTATCATAATATGCAATATATGTAAAGCCCCCAAAACAGCTCTGAAGCTGGCAGAGTAGACACTTTGGCTCGGCAATTACAAGCTGGACTCCTGTGTTTCTTTCACAGTCATTAAAACTCTAACAGAAATGTCTTCCTTTGGCTACTGAAATATTCTTCTCCCATTGAAAGGGGCCAGGGAAAATGCATATGCCTCTGCATGCTTGACATCTTAAAGTGTTATCAGCTGAGCCCTCTTTGGGGATTAGGATGCATTTAGCTCACCATAATGTCTTTAGAATAAAGTTCCCATGTTGAGCAGCCCATGTGCCTGGAGGAGGGAAAGAAATATTTAGCAGGCAGGTGGGTAGGTGCCACTCTGAGCACAATTTATTATTTTGCCAAGGATTATCTCCAATGGCTCATTTGTAGAAATATGCTCATTTGCAAAGAGGAGTACCTATCTGCAAAAGCAGGCCAGTCCTGCCTGTTCATGCCAGTTTAAAACATTAGGATGACTCGTTCTGACCCACTCAGAATAAACAAAGTTCCATGAAACTATTAAATATTTGTATTGTCCCACTCTGTTATAAAAACACAGTTCTCAGAACACCTCCAAAGTATCTGCCAAGGACTTTGTTTTGTTTATTTTGCTCTTGTGAGAGAAGTCAATGATAACTAATGTCTGCATTGCTAATTGGCTTCTTTGAATTCTTTTCCAAGGGCTTCAAATGTAGGAGTACCTGGAGGGAGGGAGACTGACAGGAGTGGGAGAGTGAAGTCAGAGTATTTTTCTAACAGACAGATGGCCTGTGGATGCCTGAATCCTCCACAGGAGGTTACAGCTCCTGCCGGGCAGCCTTGTCCTGGGTCCTGCACGGTGCAGGGCTCCACTTGTGCCCCCATCCCCGCCGCACCTGGACCTGGGGCCTGCGGTTAGTAAGCACCCCACTGTCACCAGTCCCGAGGTCCTGCACCCCCCTGTGCTGCTCTCCCTCCTCTCTATACCTTTGGAAACAGTCACTGCATGAACTCCTCAAAACATCCCAATTTGAGCACATCATGTATCCTGACTGATACACACGAGTGCAGGGGGGGGAAATCAGTGAAACTAAATAGAGGGAAAGAGGAGAAAAAGGAGGAGGAGGAGGAGATAACTAATCTTCCTCCATGAAATATGTCTTTTACCTGTTTTGGCCACGTTCTTCCTCCAGCCTTCCTCCCATCTTATACCTTCTTCCCCTTCCACATTTATCTACTTTCCCAATCACTTTACTTTATCCAAGTCAGCTCTTCTCTCCATATCCTAACTTAGTTTTCTACTTAAGCTTCTTCTTCCTCCTGGACAATTTATCCAACTCTTTGTCTGGTCTGAAATAAACATGGGGTTTCCTCTCCAACACACGGCACCACATGGCTTTCTCGGCCTCATATAAACTTCTAGATGATGGGGCCTCTCTAAACCTTCTGTCTTCTCCACAGGAGACCAGCACTGCCTACAGTGACTGCACCCCCTGCAGCGTCCTCTAAGTTCCCTCGCTGACCCTCCCCCTCTCAGGTACCAGCCTTTTCTGCCTGTCATGTATCAGCCAAGGGACAGGGGACCTATGGTCTAGATTTACATTGTCTATATTGTAGCCTCTAACTATGATGTAGCTATTTCACTTAAAATTAAATTAAGAACCAAAAAAGACCCCAAATAGCCAAAGCAATCCTAAGAAAAAAGAACAACACTGGAGGTATCACACTCCCTGACTTTAGCTTGCACTACAGGGCTACAATAATCAAAATAGCATGGTATTGGCAGAGAAACAGACACATAGACCAATGGAATAGAACTGAGAACCCAGAAATAAAACCACATAAATATGGACAGATAATTTTTGACAAAGAAGCTAAAAACATACAATGGAGGAAAGACAGCCTCTTCAATAAATGGTGCTGGCAGAGTTGGAAAGCCACGTGCAAAAGAATGAAACTGGACTGCTATCTGTCACCATGTTCCAAAATTAATTCAAAATGGATCAAAGACTTAAGCATAAGACCTGACACAATAAATTGCACAGAAGAAAACAGAGGTACTAAACTTATAGACTTTGGGTTCAAAGAGCATTTTATGAATTTGACTCCAAAGGCAATGGAAGTAAAAGCTAAAATAAACGAATGGGACTATATGAAACTTAAAAGTTTCTGCACAGCAAAAGAAACCATCGACAAAATAAAGAGGCAACCAACTGAATGGGAGAAGATTTTTGCAAACAGTGCCACCGATAAGGGGTTAATATCCAAAATATACAAGGAACTCATGAAACTCAACAACAAAAAAAACAACCCAATTGAAAAATAAGCAGAGGACCTGAAGAGACATTTCTCCAAAGAGAACATACAAATGGCAAATAGACATATGAAAAAATGCTCAACATCACTAATCATCAGAGAAATGCAAATAAAAACCACAATGAGATATCACTTCACCCCAGTCAGAATGGCTATCATCAACAAGACAAATAGTAACAAGTGTTGGAGAGGCTGTGGAGAAAACGGAACCCTCATCCACTGTTGGTGGGAATGCAGACTGGTGCAGCCGCTATGGAAGGCAGTGTGGAGGTTCCTCAAAAAATTACAAATAGAATTACCATATGACCCAGCAATCCCTCTCCTGGGTATCTACCCAAAAAATCTGAAAACATTTATCCATAAAAAGGTGTGCTCCAATGTTCATTGCAGCTTTGTTTACGGTGGCCAAGACATGGAAACAACCAAAATGCCCTTTGATAGATGAATGGATAAAGAAGTTGTGGTATATATACACAATGGAATACTATTCGGCGGTAAGAAAAGATGATATAGGAACATTTGTGACAACATGGATGGATCTTGAGAGTATAATGCTAAGAGAAATAAGTCAGACAGAAAAAGCAGAGAACCCTATGATTTCACTGATATGTGGTATATAAACCAAAAACAACAAAAGAACAAGACAAGCAAATGAGAAACAAAAACTCATAGACACAGACGATAGTTTAGTGGTTACCAGAGATTAAGGGGGGTTGGGGGTATGAGATGAGGGTAAACAGGATCAAATATATGGTGATGGAAGGAGAACTGACTCTGGGTGGTGAACACACAATGGGATTTATAGATGATGTAATACAGAATTGTACACCTGAAATCTATGTAATTTCATTAACAATTGTCACCCCAATAAATTTTAAAAAATTAAATTAAGAATTCAGTTCCACAGTTGCACTGGCCACATGTCAAATGCTCAATAGCCACATACAGTAATGAGTGCTGGATAGAACATTTCCATCATCACGGAAAGTTCTGTTGGACAGATTAGGGTCTATGTTGGGTTTTTCAACCTTGGAACTACTGACATTTTGGGCCGGATAAATCTTCATCTGGGCTGGGGGTAGGGGGCTGCCCTGTGCATTGTAAGAGGTTCAGCAGCGTCCCTATCCTCTACCCACTGTTACCAGTAGCATTCTCTCAGTTGTGACAACCAAAAATGCTGCAGACATTCCCAGACTCTGGTTTAGATGAAATCATTCAGCTATAGATTGTATTTTGCTCACCTCCAGAAAAGGAGCAAGGTAAGTCAAGGGAAGAAAAAAAGAGTTCAGAGGCACTTGGAGCAGGAGCTGACATATAGTTGGAACAGGAGACAGGATGAGAAAAGGAGGCCAGAGAGTAAACCTTTGTGCAGTGTATTACAACTTTAAATACCACGTCTGAGCCTTTCAGTAAGGTGCAGTGAATTGTCCTCGGGCTGCTCGCATGGCACTTGGAACACTCAGACAGGGTTATCAGAAGGCACGCTGTCCCAGCCCCAACCCCTGAAAATATCATGGAGAATTTTGGCTGTTGTGTAGATTGATGATGTCTCCCATTAGGAGCATGAAGCGTAGGGCTGCCGAAAGCTCATCACAATGATGTTAAAGGTAAACAGGAGGCCTTTCTAAGTGGACAGGGTCACTCACACCCATTCCTCCCCCTAGCACAGGGAAGGCAGTGTCACATCTTTCATGACCTGCCTAATTCTGTGTCTTAAAGACTTAAACAGCTCTTCAGGGTTCGCAGGCACTACGTGATGTAGGGAAAAGTTACTACAGCCTGGGGTTCTAGTGGATACAACACAACTATGCAAAGCAGGTTTTCTCCAAATGTAGCCGCCAGTCCTAAGTGACGTCCTATAGTGAAGAAACTTTTTAAAGACAACTTCCCAAATCTGTTTAGCCATAAGCCCCTTCTCCTGAAGTACACCCACTGAGTATGTTTTACCCAAGGCTAACAAAGAAAAGAAGATTTGTGCTCAACTGAACTCTTCCATCTGCCCAGAAGGAGTTCCTTGACACTCTGTAAGATTCCCATCCAGAGAGATGAAAGCACAAAAGAAGTCGTATTATGGGCTCAGAAAACAGTCACGCTTGAGAATCACAGAGGTCACTGTACAGAACCAGGAGCTGGGAACTAAGAACAGAACAGGCCAGGACCAAGCATCAGGCACAACCAGACAGGCTGGCGATTTTCTGCTTTCTTAGTAAGCTCTCAAGGCAGGAGACTACTGAGAACTACCGAGGGTCTACAGCTTCATGGGCTGGAGGGACACAGCAATCAGGCTGACACCTCCGTACTCAGTCCAGGGCCACAAAGAACAGTGACAGAGGTTCACAAACTGGGCATTAGAGAGGTTTACAAAACTAGTGGTATGACCCAACAAAACAAATCACAGGGTGAAAGTCTCCTGAGGGCTCCAGCAAAGCACTCTAAAGATGGGTAAGGCAAAGCCCCCCGCTCTTCATGAGCTCACAATCAGCTTCCTGTGGACTGATGACGGTGGTGGTGGTAGTGGTGGTGGTGCTGATACTCTTAATTAACCCATTGTTTAATACTGGCACATGTGTGAGGCTGGGAGGGAGGGACTTCATCTTTGCCTGGTCCAGGATACCTGAACACCTAGAATGTTCTGTAAATACACAGTTGAAATAAAGATATATAATGGCAGGAACCAAATAGTGCTCCCGTTTGTATTCGCCAGAGACCCATACACCATGTCAAGTTTACAGTAGCTATCCAATAAATGTTGATTGAATACTGAATAAGGTAAAGGAGAAGCTTATCTATCTCAAATGACAGATCCCCCAAAAGGCAATAACTTTTTCCTTTATTTTGTGCCTGCTCCATTGTCTACCCGGATCATATTTATACTTTGTCAAAATTAGTTGAGAGTATCCAAAATCCAAGAAATGATAACATGTGTATCAGACAGGATCCCAACAGGAAACAGACGATACATTCAAATTAGGATAAATTGCGGAGACTTATTTGAAAGGGACTGTTTGTAAAGATATGGACACAGTGTAGGGGAACTACAAGGATACTACTATGCTTTGGAATCGGTAGCAGCAGCATTGTTACCACTCCCAGGGGAAAAGTGATGAGAGGAAGAATTGATTACAGGAACCCAAAAGGAGAAAGTCTTATGGTGAAGCACCATGACCTTAGGTCCAGGGGCACAGGCAGCCCAAGGCAAACCCACAAGGAGGGAGCCAGGAGAATAATTAGCCTGACCTCTCTTGGATCTCCTGCTGGGACTCTGCCATTGGCGGAAGTCAGAGGGCACAGGAGCTCTTGACACAGGCAGCCTCCAGGGTAGACAGAGGGAGGGTAGAGGAGGGGTGAAGAGGAGATCAGAAGAGGCAAAAGGAAGACATCCTTAACAACTGGTGATCACTCTCCCTGAACTGGTGGTATTTGGAAATGTTAAGGATGTCAATTCATGATCAATTTATCCATGATCTAATGAGAAAGAACCACTATTAAACTGTTATTCTATATTGATTAAAATCTGAGTATTAGGACTTCCACTTTAATTTTTAAAAAAGAATTTCATCCAGACCAAAAATCAAATCCCAATTAAAAGGAAAATTATATTCAAATAACACAGAAATTGGGAACCTTAATTCTGCCAGACCTGAAGGCCAACCACAAATATATCAACTTTGGACACCTGGCTACAGGTGAAGGTGGTGGTTCTTCCCAACAGGGGAATTGATCAAAGGATTAATGTACTGATTACATATATATATATACATATATATATATATGTATATATATATATACATATATATATACACATATATGTATGGTTTCAGGTGTACAAAACAATCTAATAGACATTTCACCCCTCACAATGTGATAACCCCCCTCCTCCAATCTATTACCCCTCTGACATCGTTTATATCTATTACAATTCCATTAACTAAAGCTTCTATTAGAGAATATTGCAGAAGGCAATATTTGGGGGTTTGCCAATGGAATAGGTGGAAGGAAAGGTGCCCAAAATTCCTAAGGGAAAAATTACTACCATACAGTAGAATACAGACAGTTGAGGACTGGGAAAATTATCAAGAAAGTCAGTGAGAAAAGATCTTAACTTTGAAGACTGCTACTTTTCCTAAGAAAGTGGAAAGGAAAACATTATCCATCAAATAAAAGAAAATAACACAACGGAATACTGGAAGGAAGAGGCTAAGAAGAATTCTGATGTAGCTTTAGAAACAAAACAAAAACAAAAAACAAAACATCTTTATATCTTTTAATTTTGGTAAGTTTATGGCCTGTGGTCTAGGAACATTTATTACCAAACCATAGCAAGGGAAAAAAAGATCTTTGAGTTTTCTCCTCTTTTCTGTCTTAATCATAGGCATACATCCAATTCATTATACTTGATTTGCAGAGATTTATCAGTCACAAAATCAATATATAAGTATTCATTATCTATATATTCATCAAGTCCTGCAAAGTCATTATATATTCAGAATCTTTATAGTTAAATTAACTGTTTTTTACTACACTCAGTCTAGAATTTGATGTTTTCTTTCTTGAGAGAGACATATGCATGGTTACTGCTTGTTCAGTGCAAGCTGTTCTCATTATAACGAGTCCCTACAATTTCAGACTCTTATCTGCAAGGAGTACACTTTGTACTGCTGTTCAAGCATATAACATCACAACAAGTTGCAAATAAAAGATATGCACAACTGATAAATGATGACCAATTTATATGCACAGATCCTGCAAGAGCAATAACTAACTGACTACAATGTCAGTCTTCTGCCTTGTCACAAATTAATGGAATAACCAGAAGAGAAAGGTCTCTTGCCTTTGGACTACTTAATTGTCATGAAAATTTGGCAGAAATGTTCTCATGAAAACATAATCTATATTGATTTAGTGGTTTATATTCTTCATGGGCTAAATATTCTTATTCACTAATTCAACCATAAACATTTAGTGAGCACCTATTGCACATACCAGTGTTACAGGAACTAGGGATACATCAACAAAGGGTCCCAAGAAAGACAGGGTCCCTGCCTTCATTGAGCTTACATTCTAACAGAGATGGTGAATTGAAATAAATAGGTAAATAAACAAGAACTTGATAGAGATAGTAATCTTTGCTAGGAATAAAATAAAATAGGTAATGGAATGAAGTGTGACGGGGGTGTGTGGGGAGGGATGGACATAATTCAGATGAGACATTCAGGGAAGTTGAAATTTTAGGTAAGGCTTGAACAACAGGAAGAAGTCAACCACATGAAGCTCTGGAGCAAGAGCATTTCAGGACAGAGAAGAGCTAAGGTAAAAGCCCTGAGGGGGAACGAGCTAGGGATGCTTGAGGAAAGTAAGACGGTCAGTAAGTGAGAGGAAAATGATAGGAGATAAGACAGCAGACCTAGCCAGATACCAGACCATACAGGGCCTTGTAGGGCAAGGAATTTGGATTTTTGTTTCAAGAGTGATGGAAGTTGCCATGGGGTTTTGAGACAGAGAGGATCTGATCTCTGATTAAAGGATCACTCTGGCTCTGAATGGAGAAGAGACTGTAGGAGGGAGAAGACCATTGCAGTCATTCAAGTGGGAGAAGATGGTGGCTGGAACTACAGTGAAAAGAGGACATGGGAAGAAATGGACAGATTGGGAACTTCTGGAGATAGGCCTGCTGACAGATTGAATGGGAAATATGGTCAGGGAAAGAAAAAAAGCCTCCTAGGGTTTTGATCTAAGCAACTAGGTATTGTCATTAACTGAAAGGGGGACTAAACGGGGAAAAAAAAAACAAAACAGGTATGAGGTAGGTGGAGCGGTTACCTGGGGGAATCAAGAGTTGCACTTTGTATACAGTGTATTTGAGATGCCTATTAGACATCGAAATGGACATATAAAGCAGACAACTGTATGTGTGTATCTGGAGTTCTACAGAGAGGTCAGATATAGTTTTTATTAAATCCAAATGAAAAACATTACTAGAAAAATACACTCAAGAGAGATGGAGACTCTCTTTAAATTTACTCTGTAGGCTACTGTGCCTGAAATACTGAAGTGCTGAAAAACAGGACAATGTGAAGTAGTGATCATAAAACCCAAAACTGAAATATTGTCTTTGATTTGTTTGCTTGATGCTCCTACCAACTTAGCTCAACTATTCCTCCACCAAAAACCATCTGACTGACAATTACTTGCAGCAGAGAATGACCTAAATCAGGAAAACAATAACATGGCCTTAGCTAATGAAGATGTGAAACACTCCACTAATTCAGTATCAGATGCACTGGTTTGCTAGCTCAAGCCTGAACACAATAATGACTCATAGATGATATCTCCAAAGAGGCATGACAACTGCAGGAAAGGTCTGTCAGTACTGCTCCATCAAAAGAAGAGTAAATTCTATGAGGGGCAAGGTGTTAATAATGGCTGTGGGGTGGGGAGCTGTAGGTCAACAGAATTTCATAGAAATGTAAACACTTTTTGAAGCGTTCTTCCCCTATACAGTCTGGGCTCCGGGTTGATTGACTTTCTTACTCAACTACACAGATTCAACAATTCATGAAAGAAAAGGGAGGCAAAAGGCATTTCAGCTCTCAGAAGAGGAACTCTGAAATCCTAGTAAGTATTACCTTATAAAATTATACAATTAATAAATAGGTTAAAATGAAAAGCAAAAGTGTTGACTGTAATAGACATGCAAATATCAAGAATTTTTACTTGGGCTAATTTCTTTACAGTAAGGTCTAAACCCACAGAACCCCTTTGTAAGGACAATAGGACAGGAAGTGGCAAAGTCATAATCAGTGATCTGAGATCTTTTTGAAGTGCAAAGAAGCAAAGTAACAGCCTACAGGGTAAAACTAACATCACACCTTTGAATCAGTAAGTGAAGCGGGAAAATCATTAACAGCTAACCTATTCTTTAGTGAGAATTTCAAAACCAATTTGAAAGTCCCTAGAAAATGTTATATTTATGCTTAATTAAAAGTTTAATCCTTCTAAGAATTTATTTCCAATAAATTTCACAACAAAAAAAAAACTCCCAAAAAACAATAATTTCCCATTTGGGAACTTCTTTTTCTACTTTTAGTTTAATTCTGGGGGATTATTTAGTAGTTTCTGTGTAACTACACCCAGGGGATGAGAATATAATATAGAGTATACACACTTCAAGTTTTACCTTAAAGGTACCCAGGTAGAGACTGAGACTTCAAGAACATTAGCATTCAAAAGGCTTGGCAACTAGATTGAAAGTGACAATTAAACCCCTCTGAATACAAAACCCCCACCTCCTTCAAAAGAGCATAATTAATTCTTTAAGACATCCTTTGGGAATGTTTCTTCCCGTTTTCCACCTCCCCCTCCCAGAAAAACTGTGCATCCTAGATCTTAGTCTGCTTTTCCCTAGTTTCAATTTATTTATACCCATATATGGAGGAGAGAGGGTTACAAGAAGAAGAAAAAGAGAAGGGAAGAAAGTAAAAGGCCATCAATGTTCTCTTGAATATGCCAGTCAAGTGGTAAATGCTGTCAAAAGTTTATGGCCTCCAGGGTATTCTCCTCTGCCAGTTTCCTCCTCTTATCTCTCCCTTCTCTGTTCTCCTCCCTGTAGTAAACTCCCAGCCTCACCCAGCTTCTATGCCACCAGTGGCCACACCATGCAAAAGCAGGCCAAAAATTAAATTATGGATGTTTCAACGGTCTTAATAGATTAATGTAGCAAATTAGAATTGGTCATTTTAAAGATTTAGTGATTGGTTTGCACCAAGCTATATAAGTATTCAAGATTAATGTTTCCTCATTTAACAGATTAAAAAAAGAGATTTTTTTTTCTTTCCAATTAGACATCACAGATATCATTTGCTAAAAGGGGTAGTGGGTTCTCAGGGGAATCTGCTAGGAACTAAAACATTCTGTGTCAAAGGAAAGCCTCTAGAAGGGTGTTCTGCAGGCTTTCCTTCCAGGATAGCAGCACCTCAAGTAAAGCCAAGGAGGCGCTTCCTCCTATTAAGGTCTACAAAGCAAACAAAATACCCTGTTGTCACCCTCACTCCAACAACACATATAGATACATAAGGGAGGTCAAAATTCCTTTAAGAACCAATGAAATAAATGATAAATTATCTCAGTTACACTAAATGATTCTATGACAATCTGCAAGAACATTTATGTTTTCTTTTCCAAATATCAAATGCCAGCAACATGGAGAGGATCGTGCATAATGAATTAAACACAGGCCCTACTCATAAAAATGGCGGCGTGAGGTGAGCCTCTTGAAATCTCCCTGCAAGTTACAGCAAATTGAACAACAATAACTCCACAAAGGACTCCCTGCACAGCAGACAGGCAAGACGAAGAGGCCCACTACTAAATTCACATAAAGGTGGGAGAATCGCGCGAGTGGGGGAGGAGGGAAGAAAGAAGTGAGGAGACGGAGCCACGCGGGCGCAGGACACAGACCTGGCTCAGTGCTCCGAGCTCGCTGTATCCCGGAACCACCGCAGCTGCGGGAGAGGGAAGAACTCGGACTGCTAGGGCTCCGCTTACGGCCCACAGGGCTGAGGGGGCAGCATATAACACGGCTGAACCCAACGCTCACGGCAGAGACCTCGGAGCAAAGACTGAGGGAAGAAGGCTGAAAATGGTGGTTTAAGCCCTCACTACTGAGCAGAGACGGAAGCCTTAGACACTGAGACTAGCCGCCTTCTCCCTACCCTCCCAGAGCTCGCCCCACCCCCACCTGCCCAGTGCTAGAAGGGAAGAGTAACAGAGTCAGATCAAAAGAACAGAATATTTGCTGTTCTGAGAACTGTGGACTGCAGACACAGATTCGCAGCTCAACTAGTTCCAGCAAAGGGGAGGGAGCTGTGGAAGTAGGACCGGCTGTGGCAGTGGTCGCAGCCATTGCTCTGGGCCACCTCTCACAACCCACCCCGCCCCTGGCCCCACCTATCTGGGCAGATCCCTGCAGGAGTAAACAGAACTGCTGAAACATACGGGCTCTGAATCTGGTGCAGGAAGAGCTTTGGAACTTTAAAAGCTCTTCACATCCCCACATGGATGCGGTGCCCTATGACCTAGGCAAACTGTTAACAGAGGAGAAGCCTGCCTCCAGGGAATTCCCGCCATTGTGTGAGAAGCCGGAATAGTGCAGAGAAAATATAACACTACAGTGTGAGAGAGATTAAAAGACTGCAGTTGGAGAGAAAATAGCACATTCTACGAACAACTACTAGAAAACAAAACCTTTCTATCAACCTGTTGCAGAACCCACTCCTGTAGATGTCTAGGAAGAGAAATAATAAATCATTAATTGTCATGAATAACCAAGGTAACAAGACAGCTCAGAAAGAAAATGAAAAGTCTCTAGAAAATGAACTTAAAGACATGGAAATATGTGACTTAAATGACAGAGAATTCAAGATTGCAGTTCTTAAAAAGACTCAACGAGATGCAAGAAAACACAGACAGGCAGTTTAATGAACTCAGAAACACAATCAAAGAATAACATGAGCATTTTACCAAAGAGATTGAAATTTTAAAAAAAGAACCAAATAGAATTTCTGGAGATTAAGAACTCAATAAAAGAATTGAAGAATGAAATAGCCAGCTTAGGTGGTAGAGTTGACCAGATGGAGGAAAGAATCAGTGACATCAAAGATAGAAATCTGGAAATGACATGGATGGAAGAAGAGACTTGAGACTTAAAAGAAATGAAAGAACTCTACAAGAATTTTCTGACTCCACCAGAAAAAGCAATATAAGAATATTGGGCATACCACAAGGAGAAGAAAGAGAGAAGGGAACAGAGAGTATATTCAAACAAATTGTTGATGAGAACTCCCCAAACTTGTGGAAAGAACTGGATCCTCAAATCCATGAAGCAAATAGAACATCGAATTACCTCAATCCTAACAGGACTTCTCCAAGGCACATTGTATTGAAGCTGTCAAAAATTAACGACAAAGAAAGAATCCTCAAGCAGCCAGGGAAAAGAAGAAGGTAACCTACAAAGGAAAGCCCATTAGATTATCATCAGATTTTTCAGCAGAAACTCTACAAGCCAGGAGGGAGTAGAACCAAATATTCAAACTATTGAAAGAGAGAAATTATGAGCCAAGAATAATATATCCAGCAAAGATATCCTTTAGATATGAAGGAGGAATAAAGACCTTTCCAGACATACAGAAGCTGAAGGAATTTTTTAACACATGACCTGAACTACAAGAAATACTGAAGGTGTCTGTTCAACCAGAATAAATGGGGATAATTTGTGACAACCAAAACATAAAAGTGGGGAGAGTAAAGGCCTGCACTGGAATATGGGAATGGAGAAAGTAAGCATGCTGAAGAAAATGGAATACTCTAAATATCAAACTTTCTTTTACATACACTTAATGGTAACCACTCAAAAAAAAATCCAGAACTGAAATATATATAACGTAATAAAAGGAGAAACAGAGGGAAAAATCATAGAATACCACCACATAGACATAATAGACAACAACAAAAAGGCAAAGAAACTATGGAGACACAGTCTTACCAGAAAACTAAAGATACAATGATAGGAAATCCTCACATATCAATAATCACCCTAAATGTAAATGGACTAAACTCACCAATAAAAAGGCACAGAGTAGCAGATTGGATCAAAAAACTAAACCCAACCATACGCTGTCTCCAAGAGACACATCTCAGCTATAAGAAAAAATATAGACTCAAGAATCAAGAAAAATTCCAGATAAGTAACCTCAAGTTACACCTTAAAGAACTAGAAAAAGAAGAACAAATGAAACCCACGGTCAGCAGAAGAAAGGAAATAATAAAAATCAGAGCAGAACTAAATAGAGAAAAAAAGACAATAGAAAAAATTAATGTGACAAAGAACTGCTTCTTTGAAAAGATTAACAAAATTGACAAACCCTTGGCTAGACTCACTAAGATAAAAAGAGAGAAGACACTAATTGACAAAATCAGAAATGAAAAAGGGGAAGTTATAACGAATGCCACAGAAATACAAAGGATCATCCAAGAATACTATGAAGGACTATATGCCACCAAATCTAATAACCTTGAATAAATGCATAAGTTCTTAGAAACATATAGCCTTCCTAGGCTGAATCATGAAAAATGGAAAATCTAAACAGACCAATCACCAGTAAGGAAATTGAATCAGTCATCCAAAACCTTCCCAAAAGCAACAGTCCGGGACCAGATGGCTTCACTAGTGAATTCTACCAAGCCTTCAAAGAGGATCTAATATCTGTCCTACTTAAACTCTTCCAAAAAAATTGAAGAAGAGACAATACTCCCTAACTCATTTTATGAGGCCAACATTACCCTGATACCAAAACCTGGTAAGGATAACACACAAAAAAGAAAACTACAGACCAATATCTCTGATGAATACAGATGCAAAAATCCTAAATAATTCTAGCAAATCGAATGCGACAATGCATTAAAAAGATTATTCATCATGACCAAGTGGGGTTCATCCCAGGGGCACAAGGATGGTTCAACATCTGCAAATCCATCAATGCGATACATCACATAAACAAAATAAAGGACAAAAAATCATATGATTATATCAATTGATGCAGAAAAAGCATTTGACAAAATACAACATCCATTTATAATGAATGCACTTAATAAAATAAGTATAGAAGGAAAATATTTTACCATAATAAAGGCCAGATATGACAAACCCTCAGCTAATATCATAATTAATGGTGAAAAACTGAAGCCCTTTGTTCTACATTCAGAAACACGACAGGGCTGTCCCCTATCATGTTTGCTTTTCAACATAGTCTTGGAAATCCTGGCCAGAGCAATCAGGCAAGAGAAAGAAATAAAAGGCATCCAAATTGAGAATGAAGAAGTTAAATTGTCACTCTTTGCAGGTGACATGATGCTATATATAGAAAACCCTAAAGACTCCACCAAAAAGCTATTAGAAACAATAACTGAATACAGTAAAGTTGCCGGCTACAAAGTCAACGTACAAAAGTCCTTTGCATTCCTATATACTAACAATGAAATCTCAAAAAAGAAATTTAAAAACCCAATTAATTTTGCAATTGCAACAAAAAAATAAAATACCTAGGAATAAACTTAACCAAGGATGTGAAAGACCTATACTCTGAAAACTATGAGACATTTTTCAAAGAAACTGAAGACACAAAGAAATGGAAAGACATTCCATGCTCATGGATTGGAAGAATCAACATAGTTAAAATGGCCATATTACCCAAAGCAATATACAGATTTAGTGCAATCCCCATCAAAATCTCATTAGTATTTTTTAAAGAAATAGAACAAAAAAACCATCAGATTTGTACCGAGCCACAAAAGACCCTGAATAGCCAAAGCAATCCTAAGAAAAAGGAGGATGCTAAAGGTATTACACTCCCTGACTTCAGCTTGTACTACAGGGCTACAATAATCAAAACAGCATGGTATTGGCAGAAAAACAAACACACAGAGCAATGGAATAGAATTGAGAACCCAGAAATAAAACCACATAAATATGGACAGATATTTTTGACAAAGAAGCAAAAAATATACAATGGAGAAAAGACAGCCTCTTCAATAAATGGTGCTGGCAGAATTGGAAAGCCACGTGCAAAAGAATGAAACTGGACTGCTATCTGTCACCATGTTCCAAAATTAATTCAAAATGGATCAAAGACTTAAGCATAAGACCTGACACAATAAACTGCATAGAAGAAAACAGAGGTACTAAACTTATGGACCTTGGGTTCAAAGAGCATTTTATGAATTTGACTGCAAAGGCAAGGGAAGTAAAAGCTAAAATAAATGAATGGGACTATATCAAACTAAAAATCTACACAGCAAAAGAAACCATCGGCAAAACAAAAATGCAACCAACTGAATGGGAGATTTTTGCAAACAGTGCTTCCATAAGGGGCTAAGATCCAAAATATACAAGGAACTCATGAAACTCAACAACAAAAAAACACAACCCAATTGAACAAAGGACAGAGGACCTGAAGAGACATTTCTCCAAAGAGGATATACAAATGGCAAATAGACATATGAAAAAATGCTCAACATCACTAATCATCAGAGAAATGCAAATAAAAACCACAATGAGATATCACTTCACCCCAGTCAGAATGGCTATCATCAACAAGACAAATAGTAACGAGTGTTGGAGAGGCTGTGGAGAAAAAGGAACCCTCATACAGTGTTGGTGGGAAAGCAGACTGGTGCAGCCGTTATGGAAGGCAGTGTGGAGGTTCCTCAGAAAATTATGAATAGAATTACCATATGACCCAGCAATCCCTCTCCTGGGTATCTACCCAAAAAATCTGAAAACATTTATTCATAAAGACATGTGTACTCCAATGTTCACTGCAGATTTGTTTATGGTGGCCAAGACATGGAAACAACCAAAATGTCCTTTGATAGATGAATGGATAAAGAAGTTGGGGTATATATATACAATGGAATGCTATTCGGTGGTAAGAAATGATATAGGAACATTTGTGACAACATGGATGGATCTTGAGAGTATAATGCTAAGCGAAATAAGTCAGACAGAAAAAGCAGAGAACCATATGATTTCACTGATATATGGTATATAAAACTGAAAACAACAAAAGAACAAGACAAACAAATGAGGGAACAAAAACTCATAGACATACACAATAGTTTAGGGGTTACCAGAGGGTAAGGGGGAGAGGAGTTCTAGAAGAGGGTAAATGGGGTCTAATATATGGTGATGGAAGGAGAACTGACTCTGGGTGGTGAGCACACAATGTGAGATATAGATAATGTATTACAGAATTGTACACCTGAAATCTATGTAACTTTACTAACAATTGTCACCACAATAAACTTTAATTTAAAGCAAAACAAACAAAACACCAAAAACACAGGCGCTACATTCCAAACGTGAAGACAACACAGGAAAGGCTCGAACTTCCCGTAGGCATGTATTAGGAATGACCAGGTCTTGTGTAACCCTTGCAGTGCCAGCAGGACCTCCCTGAAAACAATCTGGTGAATCATTTTCTAAGAGCAAGAGCCTAATTCTAGGATAATATGACTGTATTCAAATAGGCAGGCTGCTTCCTCCCTATTCAGGAGTGGTGCAAGTTCTGAGGGTAGAGGGATGCTAAGAGGAAGTATTTCAAGAAAATATGATGAGATGATGAGAAAGGAGAAAATAGGATAATAGCAATAACATAGCAGTGAAAGGAGTTTTCCATACTGGTTTTGTATAATGCCTGGCATGTGGGTAGACATACCAGTTGAAAATATGCTCCATTCTTTCTGCTTATTTGGGGCTGATTTTATAGAACAAAACAATGTAATTATATCAAAGCATTTGGAAAGATAAAATCTAAGGGGTTTTCAAAACAAGAGAATGTTTGGAGAGGGGGAGGGGAAGGGGAAGAGACAACACAAGTTAGAGCAGAATAAAAGTTACAAAACTGGCTTTTAAACAGAAGAAAATGAGAGCATAAAACATTTATGAGTGTTTTCATCCATACAGTTTATTCCTACATCAATTAAAACATTGGCTTATGATGGATTTACACTACAGTGAAGCTCTTGACAACTTCAAAATCAACTTCATGTTTGGGCTCCATTCTTTCAGGTGATGAATAGTGGGAAATCAGTAAAAGAATGTCACTTGAAGTCAGTCATTTATCATGAACCAAAATGGCTAAGTGCCCCATAAACTGCAATGATCCATTTCCTATTAGCATCACACAACAGAAGGCAGCCTCATCTGCATTAACAAATTTTATGACTTCTGTAGGCAGAGTCTAACGTTAGGAAATGGGTTATTTTTGTTCTGTTATAAATGTTCATTATGAGACCATAAAAAATTCTTTAAGAATACAAACTACTGATTGATTCACTAAGGAATTCTTTTAAAATTTAATCTTGGTAGAGAAGTTTCACTCTTTCAGGTCAAGCCTAGCTGGTTTTCTATATGTAATACACATTTCTTTTACCATAATGACAGACTACAATTTTTAAAATTCCCCACTTCCCCCCAACATTTAGGTGACACGAACCATTTTTCAGTGTCCCAAGTTTCAAAACACAAATATGCCTTTGGAATTTGGGCAAACTCGAGGTTTCTTGATTCTAAGAAAGGGCATGAAAATAGCATGTCATGATTTGAAACTAAGTAAAATTGTTAAAGAGTTCAAATTCAATAAATTTCCCATAAAATACAATCTAACCGTTTAAATGTGTTAGTGGGTCAGATCCAGATGACTAGTAACACTCTTGACTACAAACGTGGCCAGGAGTTACCTTCCTCTAACAAATGGTATTGCTTCCAAACAGAAAGAAAAAGGAAGAAGAAACCCAAATGGCAAGATGAGAAAAGCAACTAAGGAAAATATCGTATAATAAGATTAGGAAAACAGAAATTATACTTCTATAATATTTTTAAAAATTAATCACTGAATTTTGAAATGAATCACTGAAAACACAAAAAGATTCAAATGTTTATCTGACAGTATTGTTTTGGCTTAATTTTTAACTATAGAGTGTAATTTGAACTACACACTATATTTTTACCATATTTTTGAAGACTCTTCATTCAGCCTTCCCTTTGCCCCTCCATTTTTTTCCAGAAGAAATGTCAACAAACTTGGAAAACAAAACAGTATATGACAAATTACTTTTAATTGTTTTCATTCAATTATGAGCACCCCTGAAAACATATATTTCACAAAGTCACAAATTCCCAGGCGAGACAAAGAACTAGATATGGTCCATGTACTCAAGGAACTTATATTCTACTTAGGGAGACAGGTTACTTTCATTAATAAGAAAAATAAAATAAATCTTAAGTGAGTTATTAGAAAATAGGTATATACCATAGTGCTTTTCAAATAGGACTAAAAAAATACTTGCTGTTTCAAATAGGACTAAAAAAATGCTCACTGACTCATTAAAGAGAATTTTAGGAAACAGAGAAAGAAAAGACAAACTGAATTGGGGTGACAAGGGAAGAATTCATGGAAGGGGATAACTTAAGCTTGGCCTTGAAGAATAAGCAATTTAGCATACCACTAATTTCAACTTTTTTTTTTCAAAACAAAATAATCTCCCAGAATATACAGGTTCCCCTATAAGTGTTGTCCCAACTAGAATGCATTGTTCGGAGTTCCTCACAACAGCAAGCCTTTCATACTTGGACTTTTAACCTCTCTGTTTCCTGAAATTCTCCCTGCCTATTCACCAAATGATGACCATCATTGTTTTCCTTTCTCCTTTGAAATCTCTAATAACCCTCAAGTCAGATGATCCCACCCACCAAGAACTAGGAGAGCCTGCAGAGTGAGGGCTGAGGGTTTATGACCCTATTTATGCCAAGTAGATTTTAATCATCAGAACTATCCTGACTCTTTTAAAGAATGCCACAGAAGGATAAACTGAAACAAAACAAAAAGGTTCAAGGTGTCTCCAAAAAGGTACAAAGGAATCTTTTGTAATTCCCTCCAAGCTTCGCCCTGAAGATTTGGGGATGGGTATTTAAGTGTCATTCAGATCCTGAAGCATGACCATGCTGTTTACTCTTTGTCTCCCTCACCTTGTGTGTGAATTATTGCAACTGTCCTTTACCATGTCTTACAGATCCTAGAACACCCCCCACCCAGTCCATCCTATATGCCTCTGTCAGGACAATCTTCCTCGATCACAACGTGGTTTACAAAACACATTTTGGTCAAAAATCTTCAGGGGATCTCCGCTACTGACAAAGTGCAGTCCAACACTAGCTGGTGCTTCCTCAAAGCACCCAGAGAAAATGCGAGAATATTTGTGGAGCACGTACAGACAACCAGAGGAGACTTCCTGAGGACAAGAAGTACAGAAAAAGCATCCCTAATGGCCTGAGGGGGAGCAATACCACTGCCCACCTGTAAGTCATTCCTAGCCCAGCACAAGGGCTAGAAAACGCTGGTTAGGTAACCTGCCCTCTTCAACCATATTTCTCATTTTTTTTCTCTTTTGCAGTGCTTATCAAACTTTACTGTGCATATGGGTCACCTGGGATTTTTGTGAAAAGGCAAATTCTGATTTTTGAGATTCAGCATTTCTAACAAGCTCCCAGGTGGGGCCGGCTCTGCCGGTCAGAGGACCACACTCTGAGCAAGAAGACTCTATTGCAACGGTCCTCACCCACGGCTGTACATTACAATCACCTGGGAAACTTAAAGGCCTGGATACCCAGGCTCTACCTCAGTTCAATCAGAATCTTTAGGGGACTTGTTGTTAAAGCTCCCTAAGTGACTTGAAATGCAGCCAAGGTTGCATTTTTCTACTTCAGCCAGACCATTCTCTCACTATTCCCTCTCCCCTGTACCTTTCCCTGGGCAGTGCTCTGCGCATCCACTGCCCCGTCTCTGCTCAGCTAAGTCCTGCCCCCTTGCCAGGCCTCACACCAGTCCTCCTTCTGTGAAGACGGCTCCAGTCCTAGTACTGGCACATCCTGCGACCCTCTGCTACTGCCTGTCCCCTCCCTGACTCTGCCCGCCGTTAGCAGTGGAGGGTGTGCCCCTGGAAGCAGGTACTGTGTATCATGCTTCCTACTCTCAAGGCCTAGCAAGTACGTAGCAATGTTAGAAGTACCTTGTTATGATCCTGAGATGGACATTTATGGAAATTCTGCAAATAACAGCAAGTGAGTTCTTTCGAGTCTGAAAAGAAAAACAACTAAATGTCCTCACAGAGCACAAGTACTTTCTCAGGCGGGAAGGGATATTTTCAGGACTTGACCATGCCTGTCAAACAGGTGCAGAGATCTGGTTCCTCTTAACTAAGAAAAGCAAAGACTCTGTCCAGTCACTAAGATTGGCTCTTAGGAAAGGTCAAAAAGGAAGAAAGAAGTCGGAGCCCAGGGTCATGACCTTTAGGGTAAGCGATGGAGAGGCTCAAATAACAAGCCATTCCCCACCACACAGAAGCAAGAACTCGCTGGGCGTGATGGTCACAGGGGCCCATTCAAATTGGGGAATGATTGGACTGGGTACCCCAATTTAACTAAATCCTTAACCTCTCCATTTTAGGATATAAAAGGTACCTAGTGCCATACATATACAGCAAAAGAAGGGAAACTGTCAATATAGCTGTTTTCAAAACCTGAATTCATGAAATGCTAAGTTAACAGACTAGACTATCTTATAATATCAGTCTCTCAGCCAGAAAACATTTTCAATAGGAAAGCAGAAAAAAACCACAAAAAACAACTAGTAGAAGACTTCCAGTGGTCAGAGCAAAACATGGAAGACACCTAGGGAAATCAAGTACAATTCCAAAATGAGAAAAATTTAAATCAGGAGATGCAGAGTCATTGATGAAGAGATTGACATCTGAAGTCAAATAGGTCTGGATTAAAATTCTAGCTCTTGCCACATACTCTGTGTCCTTGGGCAAATTCTTTTATCTTTCTAGGCCTCAGTTTTCTCTCTGAGAAATGGGGATCATAATGACAATTTATGTATCTATTTTAAACGATAAATGTGGCAGCTCCTCAAACAATGTATACCACATAGTAAATGCTAAACACATTAATTCTGTTTTTAATCTATTCAGTTAGGCCTTTACCATAAAAGCCACGTCATATAGTGGTCATATTACAGTAACCTACCCTGTTACCTTACCAAGCCATACACCTTTTCCTGAACTTGCATTCATGTTTTTAATACCTCAGTGTTTCTGCATACTATGACTTTTTCCTGAAATGAACCCTCTCAAATTCCTCCCCTCCTCCCCTTATTCTGTTTTTAAGTCTCACTTCCATGCTACCTCCCCTCCTCTGGGTGTTTTCTTTGTCACTTTTACCACCAGAGGCTGTCTCCTAAGCTTCTAGAGTGCTTTATAGGGACCTGTATCGGAGTACATTACACCTCACACACTGAATTGTGTTTCTTTCTCTTTGTGAACTTCCAGAGCCATGCTGTCCAACATGACAGCCATTTGCCTCATGTGCCACTATTAATATTTAAATGAATTAAAAATAAATTAAAATTCGGTTCCTCAATCCCATGAGCCACATGTTAAGTGCTCAAGAGGCACATGTGGCTATGACTGCTGTATTGGACCACACAGAATACGGCTATCATTCAGAATATTCTCCTGAACGGCACTGTTCAACCTCTTGGGCGGGGACCATGTCTTGTTCATTCCTAGAGCCTCGCACACACTGTCGTGAGTCTGTAAATGAATGACGATATCCACAAATACAGGCATGTTTACACATCCTCTTTTGGCTGAATGAGAAACAATAAATTATTCATTAATGTTTAAACCTATAAGAAAGAAAAACTAAAAATAAATCCAAGAATGTGTTGCATGAAAAGATCAAGATTATAATCCAACCTCTGGCAAAAGTCATTTGCATATTTGATGGAATATGAAATATATACTTTAATAATTAAAATTGTGTAAACAGCATATATGCATACCAAAAAGCCTACAAGAGAAAATATAGGCAAAACACTAGCATGAAGCCCATAACAAGGCAGGCAATGAATAGAGAGTGCTTAATCCTATGAGTTGAGAAGTCCCACTCCGTCTTCTGGTAATTTATAGAGTTATTCTGCTAGTAGACCATTAAGGCTTTACGGTAAGGGGTATCACTACAATGTGTGAATAGTTAGTTCTATTTGGTACTTGGGGTGTGTGTTACTTGCCTAGTTTCACCAAATCTACTTGCTCCTTAATCTCAGAACCAGAGCATATCCCTGTCATGTGAGAAGGTGGAAATCAGCACTGTGGTGTCTAATAGTCTCAGACGAGGCCAACAGCATGGCCAACAGGAAGCATTTCTTTCCCTCAAGGCCAAACCAGAGTTGCAAAATTACTCTTTTTGTGAATCCTGCTTTCTTCCCAATGACTCCCCAGCCTATCTCTGTGACCCCTATCCTGAACAAAGATTGCTGAGATACCCAATTATTAGCCCTGCTTCATGCTGCCACCCAGTCCAGTGTCGGCCGCCTCTCCCTCAGTGCCTCCTTCGAATCCCTCAGCACAAGTCCAAATCCTACAAAACGACCCTTGTCTTGCTAGATGTCCCACAGGTCCCCTGCTGTGCTCTCTCCTTTGCTGCATCAAGTTAATAAACCTAACTATGATTATAGTCATGTTCCCACAATCTTTCCCTGTGACCAAACTTCAGGAACTATCTTATAATGGCATACATTTCACTCCATAAAATTTTCCATAGCAGGAAGGAAGAGTGTCTTTTGCTCATCTGATATTTTATCCAGAACCATGTTTCTCAATTCAGTCACAAAAAGGAATGAAGTACCGATACATGTTCCAACATGGAGGAACCTTGAAAACGTTATGCTAAGTGAAAGAAGCCAGACACAAAAGGCTACCTACTGCATAATTCCACTTATATGAAATGTCCAGAATGGGCAACTCCATAGACACAGAGGATGTTAGTGATTGCCAGAGGCTTGTGGGGGGACGGGAATGGAGAGTGGCTGCTCATGGGTGTGGGCTTTTGGGGGTGATGAAAATGTTCTGGAATTATACAGTGGTGATGGTTGCCCAACCTTGTGAATATATGAAAAACTACTGAACTGTATACTTTAAAAAGGTGAATTTTATGGTGAGTAAATTATATCTTAATTTAAAAAGAACTAAGTTTCCGCCTTTGACTAGGAGTACAGTCTTCCGTACAAGTTTCAGAGCCATCGAAGGAAAACAGCCTCTTGCAGGAAGCTCATTAAACTACTTTGGATAGAGTTACTTAATTGATCTCAGTAGCACTTAACAAAATTTCCCAAGTAAATCATTCTATCTTGTGTTTATTCATAGTGATCTCTAGTTTGTTTCCTTCTCATTCTGTTGTTTCTACCTTCTTCCCTAAAGCCCATCAGTTCTGTGTCTTGAAATTTCACCATAAAACTGCCTTGGCAAATAAGTTAACTCTTCAAATGTTGTTCTATAGTTAAAAAACAATGTACAGATATAGCTTCACTTGTCAGCTTGTCTCCACCTACCAAAAATACATTTCCCAAGATGCTGTTGGGCATAGAAGGGTTAAACAGAGATGCCCAGGAGCTGCTCGTACTGGAGCAGCCCTAATGCTGCCAAACAGGACATATGATTCTATTCAATGGAGGATCCACCTTCAACTGGAAGTACAAGTAAAAATGGCACCTCCTTCAGAAACGGCTTAACACACACCTCCTATTGCCACAGTGCACGAAACACATTCATCTCACAGAGCAAGACAGCGTCTAACCAAGAGATCACTGAAAAGAAAGAGGCACAGAATGGCAGCCCCATTAACCAAAGATATGGACAACCAGCCCTGGACAAAGCATTTAATGGGAAGGAGGGCCTTCTCTGGAAATCCAGTGTGGGGGAATGGCATTTGAGCCTGCTCTGAGCAAGCGAATCAGTAAAAAACCAGGACTTTTCTACTTTTTAACAACTTGTCATCAGGACTCTCAAGCAAGGGGCAGACATCCCCACACAGGAGACATGTGGGTCGCGATGTGGGACCCCAAGAACAGTCACAGATCATGGCGGGGAATGTCCCCTGGCCACTCGGTGAGGGCAAAGCCAGCCTCTCGGAGGAGAGGAAACTGTAAGTAACATCCAAATCCATGCTGTATATTCAGAGCTCATATTATAGAAATATTCAGAGTACACTATGGAGACCAGTGATTCTTACTTCACAGTGTGGGTTCTGTTATTCTTAATGAACTTTTAGCCTTTTGGTATCATTACACAGAGTAACTTATACCCATGGCAGATGGTGGTGGTTTCAGGGCCCCCAGAATTTCAACAATCCACCTCTTACCCCCCAAAGTATTCTATACTTAATGTATTCTATTTCTTGAAGGTTTTAGTCCCCAGTGAAATGCATGAATTCAGCCTTATAAGAGAAGCCTAGGGAACCAGCTACTTCACCTACTTCACAGCTTTGTCCAAGTTTGGCTGATTCACAATTTCAGCATGTTGTTTAATGCAAAGTCATCATGTCACATTATCTTCAAATAACATGGGCTTCTCCCTCCCTCCTTTAGCAGTATAAAGAATTAAAAAAGAACAAAAACTATATGGGCTGTCTCTCACCCTGTATTCATTCACCCATCATACATTGAGTACCAGGTACTGCAGCAGGTGTTGGGAACACAAAAGAGAAAAAGCACTTATTCTGTAGTGGTGAAACAGATATGTGCCCAACAGGGAAATGCTCCCAATGTCCCTAACATAGGGGTGACAGTGAGTCAGAGAAGGCTTCACCACAGAGGTAACACTAGAGCTGAATTGAGCCAGGCCCTCCTCAGGCAAACAGATCAGTGAGAGCAGGGGCTGAGAACACATTTCAGGTCAGCAGAGGGGACAGTGTGTGCAAAGTCACTCAGATGTGAGAATGCTTGGGTTTCAGGAACAATGGGGCAAGTCCTCAGTAGAGCTAGGGCACAGCCTGGGAGGTGGGAGAGGAGATGAAACGGGGCCAGATTATGATGTGTAACCACCTGGCTGAAGAATACTGGCCCAGAAATCGCCTTGAGTTAATCACATCAGTGAAATCATTTTTTTTTTTAAAAAGTGTGTTTTTAGAGAATAAATTGCTTGGCAGGAAAAAATGTTGCAGGACAATAAAAAAAATACAGCAGGACAAATATTGCTCATTATAAACCACTTTCAAAAGGGAAAGACTCTTTACATAAACAATAGCTTATTAATAATGTCGCTTGTACAGGTCTGCTAAGCAGTATACACCTTGAGCCTACAGTAAAGCTTCACCATCAACTTGAGATGTTCTACTTTTACATAGACTTTTTATTTATTTATTTATTTATTTATTTATTTATTTATTTATTTATTTATTTTTAATTCAAATTATGACTTCAGAAAGGGAAATGGAGCCACCTGCCTGGTAGTTAGGAATTAGGTAAGCACTTACATAAACTATAGACTTTTTAAGTAACAACATTTACGTTAGATGGTATTGTGATGTCACAATAAAACAAACTTAGTGTTTTAAACACTAAAAAGTGACTCATCCATTTCATACATACCTCAGTTTTCTAACATCTCCATTGACGAACTTTTTGGTTTACGAACGCCGTAAATTTTATGGATCTGTGGTATCGATAGTAAAATTCATGCTAAATTTGCAGTTTTAGGGGTTGATTTTAAAGGTCTGGGGACAGATTAATTCACTTTGCATTATTTTCTATGGGGAAACCGCACCTCGGTTTTTGAATGTTGCAGAACTCGAAAGGTCTTCCGGAATGGATTACATTAGAAAACCAAGGTACCACTGTACAAGCAATCTATATAAAAAATAAAGCCCCCCAAAACTTTCTTTATCCTTGAAAGCAACATGGCACCACAATTAGCATGCACTTGAAGCTTTCCCACTCTTTTTCGGCTACACCTGGAAGGTAATTAAAATGATCCACTTGGTAGTTAAATGGAGAAGTAGGCTAGGAAACCAAGTGTTCATGCTATTATATTTTCCAAAGAAAAACTCCAAGGCCAAAGCCCACTCTACTGTTTCCATTTCCCAGAAGCCAGGTAGCAGCCATCACAAACACAGGGCGGTAAGTCAGCAGTGAACGCTCACAACCCGTCTGTTTCAGTCACTGTAGCCAGTGAGTTGTTGGTTCTGAATAAAAGAGCTCTGATAGAGCACTTTTGCATTTTCTACAAACTCCATGCATTGTCAACAGGAAAACAGCCATGCCTTCATAATCCTGAGGCAGATGAGTATCCTGTTACTATGGTAATGGCATACCACCATCAACTATCACCTACGGACAATATATTCAATTATGATGATGGTCTAGATAAAGCAGAAAATAATCCAACTTATCACAGTGACTGTATTTTTATCATCTGGATAAACATGGATTATTCCCCTTTCTATGCTAAATCAAAGGCAAGACTGGAATCAAACTGCACAAAATAATTATTTAAGCCAGTATCAGCAAAATGGTAATTTACATTCTATTCAAATAGATATGTATATTAAGGACAAGACTAAAAAGCATATTTTACTGGAGCTCCCCTTTGGGAAATCTTTACTATTGTACTTCAGGGAAACCAAAGAAAAGAGAGATGGCTATTAGTGTTTCCTTTCAGTTAATCAGAGTCCCCTCAACATACAGCTGAGTAGCTCGATCTTTAACTGAAGGCTGTGATGTACAGTCTTCGTCTTCTTATCCTTGGACCTGGGAGAGTGAATAAGAAAGGCAAAGAAAGCATGGTGGTCTTACAAAATTCTACGCCACTTGTTTCAATTTCTCCATCAAGAAGAGATCACCCTAAGCTAAGTCTACACAGATCAATTATGGTGACTCACACACTAAATGATAAAATTAGTAATTTCTAAAACGAAGGCAAGCTCCTTAAATCAGGGGCAGTTCCCAACCTCCCTACCAAGAATGGAGTCGGGAATGGGAGGAAGTCAGGGAAGAAAGGTTCCCATGGCCACTGGCCCCTGAAAGAGGGAGAATGATGAAAGAGGTGGGAGTGAGTGTTTTCTACATGTGAAGTTCATCTCTCTTCAGGTATAATTCAGACTTATTGTTCTCATGCTACCACATGGCCTTCACCATCCTCCTTACTCCACGATTGGGACGGCACAGCACATGGGTATGTGTGTGTGTTCTATGTAATCAGAACCTGCTTGACATGGCTATCATTGCTCTGTTACAGATAGGCTGAGTTTCCTCATTTGAACTACCTCACGTGGGTTGCTATGAGGAATAACTTAAAGGAAATCACTTTATAAACATAAAGCATTGCCTCAAATGTTATTTATGAGGATAACAATGTCTTGAAGTAGACATTTCATCATTGTCTTAATTGGCATTATGCTTTATCAATCTCCTAAAGTATCTATTACAAAGTTAAACAGAACATTTCTGTATCCACCAGCTATTTTTGACTGTTGAAAAAAACAACTGCATAGCACTTATTATTGTTCATGTACATTTACAGGCCAAAAAACAGCCTCTTAAATACCACCCAAAGTTCTATTTTATAATGTAATTCTTTCTGCTAAAGTCAAGAACAGGTTAAATGTCAGGCAGAGAATGCCAGAGAAGTAGAGGAGAGCTGCTTTTCTTAAACATAACTTCCCACGTCCTCAGAGTTTATCTAAAAAATTGAACATATACAAAAGCTCTTAATTTTAGACAAAAGAGATATTTTTAGCTCATTTCTCAAAAATCTCTTAGATATATGCTTAGAGACAAACTATGAAAACAATAATATTCAATTAATATGAAAAGTAACATTGGATCAAATATATGGTGATGGAAAGAGAACTAACTCCGGCTAGTGAACCCACAATGTGAGATATAGATGATGTAATACAGAATTGTACACCTGAAATCTATGTAACTTTATTAACAATTGTCACCCCAACAAACTTTAATTTAAAAAAAAATAGAAAAGAAAGAAAAGCAGCCTTTTCATTTTTATTTAATGTTGAAAAGGAAGAAATAACCCCTTTGGCATTTTTCAAAGCTGAGCTCGCCACCAGTCCTTAATATGCATGCTGACTGGTCAGCTCAGAGGAGTGGTACTTGGTTCAATGGCCCCTGCCCTGCAGTGGCACAAACACGGTCACTGTAGAAATGAGGGACCCATAGAAACTCCGTCCACAGACAGACACACACCCATTTCCCCCAACGGGAACAAAGACCAAGCTTTTTTTTTCTGGATAGTCTTCTTGTTTATCTGGAGAAAAATCCTTATGGACTATTTTCAGCTAACACAATGCAAAATGTCTTATGCACCAAAAATAAATAAAGGAGGGAAGGAAGGAAGGAAGAAAAGGAGGAAGGATGGAAAGAAGAAAGGAAGGAAGGTACAAAAATATTAAACTGACTTTTAATAAATTAAAATAATTTTTAACATTTAATGCAGATAGGTTTCAGTTGATTTTGATATTCTTTTCCTGTCATCACAAGGCTGCTAAAACCTGTTTCAGACTTTTCCTCTACGTTGCTTAAACAATAACTACCCAAATTAAAAAAATAATAACTTTTGACTCTCATGCTTGATATAGAAATTTATTCAAGGGCAATGTTTCTCTTGTTAAAGGAAGGAGTAAGGCAAAAGACATTTGGCTGCTGCAGGAAACAAAAATATTCGGTCTGTGGTTTAAATTAAAACTCATTTTTAGTAATACATAAGAAAATAGGTAATTTCAATGAAGAACACATGAGAGAGTTGAATCTCAATGTATGATAACAGACAATTACAAATATTTGGGTATGTATTTCAAATGTCAATGAACATTGTATACCATTTTAACAAAAGACTTCCCCTCCGGGAGGTGTTACTATTTAACATTTACAAAGTGTCAATACTGCTTGGAGTGTGCCGCTCTTTAGAACAATGAGTATAAATTCTTGTTCTAAATTCTGGTGTGGGAAAAAAAATAGCATGCATGACTAATTACATGCTCTATATAATTTCTTTTCTAGTTCTGAAACAAATAAAAAATTCACACTAAAAAAGGTTTCATATAATTAATTTTTTAGAGGGTCAACTCATTTGGAAAACCATAGCACCAACAAGACTTAAAACAACCTAGATAAAATATTTTATCAACACTGCAGAATAACATGATTAGAATTAGATTTATAAAATGCCACTTAAAAGTTGGAATTGAGACTCTCTGGCCCAGTTAGTATCCCCCTAAGGTTTAATCCACTTCATGGGATTATCTTGCTCCAACCAGGACCACAACCCCTGAATGGTTTCCTGTTAAACCCTTTCATCTCTTTTATTCAAGGCCAAATCTCTAAAAATATTTAGACAAAAAGCAGTTGGAGGGCTGAGAAACATGGTTAACAGGCTATCTAATATCCAAGAACAGTGATAATTCTCAAGTCCATGGCCCAAAGTACTAAGCAAGATTTGCCTAAACTTCTATATTTAGACACTCATTTAAATCTGAGTAATAAGCCTGAGTTCTGGGTCACAAGACTTCACCCATCTGAAAATCACGAAACTTTGGGGCAAGTTATTCAACTTGGAGCCTGTTTGCTAATCTGAAAAAATGATGTTAATACCACCACACAGAATTGTTATAAAGATTAAGTGGGAAAGCATGTATGTAAAGTATTTAGTACTATATTTAGTACATAACAGGGGCTCAGTAAATATTTTTGCTAACGTTCCATTTTCAATTCCACAGTTTAAGATTTGACTAGGTATCCACTGTCCATCTTTTGCCTGAACTCACTTGTCTTCTTTCTTGAAAGTTTCACTGTTTCGTTTTACTCCTACAATCAATCTTCAACATGAAAATTAATTCCAAAGGTACGATTTCAACTACATTACTTCCTGCTCAAATTACTTCCTGCTCAACTTCTCCTTCCTGCTCAAATCTTTCCACTCTACAGAATGAAGAATAAGATCAATTTTTGGACTGGTCTCACCTCAAGACACAAGCATCTCCTCTCATTACCCTTGAGAATTAATTCTAATCAAACAGATCTCCTAATCAACTCCAGGCATAGGTGACCCAAGCCCTTGGTGTGGACATATCAGGACAGGCCACCCTGTCCAGTGCTGCTCAAAGTGTGGTTCATGGACCAAAGATGGTTCCTGATCAGAGAAGTACAGAACAACAATTTGACAAAGTAATTTTAGTTTGTTGAATCTAATATTTTAAAAAATGGGGATTATATTTTGTATGTCTTTTAAATTTGGATTTTCCTAGTCATTTATCCTTCTTGTATTTTACAAATTTTTAGTCTCCCCAAACTGGAAGAAAAACTTCCCATGCTTCACCATGGACAATTTGAGAAGCACACTGCTGTACCATTCTGTCCAGCTCTATTAAGTGCTATGTTCCTAGGCTCCTAGAGCACAGCTAGTCTCTCCTACCACAATGGAGGGTTTAAGGTGTCCTGACCACTGAGGGCAACACTAAGCTGGAAAGAGCCTGCTCTATCTCAGGAGCAAACGTAGTCATCTACTACATACATGTGTTAGTTGTCATTTTGGCCACTGGAATCTTGCTAGATAACAATTTACTATGGCATAGAATTTAATATAAAGTTAATCCATTTGGGGCCCCTTTCAGGCATTCTCTAAATTTTCATTCACTCTTTCAATAAGATTCTTCAGTTAGACATTAATTTCAGGCAAATGTGCTAAAAGTATCAAAAGAAAATATTTAAATAAGTGAACACTGAGGACATTATGAGGAAGTTCTAGTTGATTTGTTCTTTTATCAGCAGTATAGATTCATTAACACTATCTCCTTATCTGTAAGACGACTTTACCAGTGCCTTCTATGTAAATTATAAACCCCAGTGCCTGGGTACAGAGCCAGGTACAGTAAGCTTCTGTTGTAGATGGTTTTTTTTAAGTTTTTTTTTTTTTTAATTGAGGAACAGTGTGTTTTTCCAGCCCATCAGCTTGATGAGCTAACCCAGTAAGGTGCACAAAATTGGCCAATTATTAAAGTGGGTGGCTGGCCAAATACCTCCTATCTTGATCCAGAAATTTAATTTAAAATAGTGGATGTTTAAACACTATTTAAACACCAATTATGTTCAAAGAATTATACAAGAAGGTGAGGATATACCACGATTAATAATACACAGTGCCGGGACTCTAGGAGCTTACAACCTAGAAGGGGAATAATATAAGTACACAAGTAACTGTTATACAAAGTGATATCTAGTAGGCATGGTGAGAGATTTCTAAATCTCTATTTATATAGAAGTTCAAAGAAGATGATCTCACATCTAACTGGGAGAATCTGGTCAGGTTTTATGGGATCAGGTGCACTTGAGGGAAGCTTAAGAGGACAGACAGCTAATAGGATGAGATGGAGAATGAAGATATGAGCATGAGATTAGTTACACACACACACACACACACACACACACACACACACACACACACACAGTTTACTGCCCATAAACATTCTCCTCAAAGTCTATGGCAACTGTTTCAAAAACTGTTATATCATTTGTAAAAGTTGTAAACTGCTAAGAAAATCCATTTCCTCACCACCGGATTGTATTTTGTGGTTGTTAACTCAAACGGTGAATGTAAGAAATCACATATCCAACATTATGAAAAGGACAGTCTACTCACTTATAAGGTTAACGAGGTTTTTTAGTTATAAAATATAAACATCAACTTTTTTAGGTTGATCAGAGTGCAGAAGTCCAAAGGGATATTCCAGAGTGAGAGGTGACAAGCCAGAAGAGAACATGTAAGCATCGCCTAGGAATTTTCAGACACTTGGGAGGGGACTATACTGGGTCACAGACTTAGTTGGGTATCAAAAGGAGGGGACTTTTCCTGCAAGCTGAAGAACATGTGGACAGTTAGGTCACAATATAATGAAACTACACATCTAATCTCTACCTGACACTTCATCTCAGCAGACCTCCCAAGTTTTCCTTTATCTGTTAGCTCCTGACTGACTGCAATTCGTGAACATCCCAATCTGTAAAGGAAACTGAATCTTAAAAAAGATTTTTTAAAAAATATTCCAACAGCTGTTTCTTCATCCTCCATTCTCTAGGAGCCTAGAAATGATACTTTTTTCCATTACAGTTGTCTTAATAGAAAATGTCCTTTTTGCTAGGTGAATATTCCTCTTATTTTTAACGTTTTAACCTAGCAAATGTCTGTCAATGCAACGGGAAGAACATGGGCTTTTGAGAACCAAATGATGCAAGTTTTCCTGGAGTGCAGGTCACACTTGAGAGAGTACTGGGAGATGAAGCCAACGCATGGAGGGCTTGGAGAAGCAACCTAGATGCACACAGGCCTTGGAGTATAATTGTTATTACAATGGGTAACATTTATTGAGTGCTAGCTGGGTGTTTCCCATGGATTGTCTCATTTAATCTTCACATCTTATGACATGAATGCACATATCAATATCATTTTATATAAGAGGAAATTGATGCTGAGAAAAACACATTTAATCACTGACATTTATATGAATAGGTTTCTCCTATTCTCTCAGGACTAAGGGCAGTGATAACTACACCGTCTGGAAGAAAACTAAGAAAGGCAGATTTGTAAGATGCCATTTTGGTGCCCAAATCAATCACACAAAAGCAGGCCTCGAGATCTATAAGTTCAATGCTATCCCTATCGAAACTCCAGCTGTATATTTAGCAGAAATTGATGCACTGATCCTAAAATCCATGTAGAAATTAAGGGACCAAAAATAGCCAAAACAATTTTCAAAAAAAACAAAGTTAGAGGATTCACGCTTCCAATTTCAAAACTTAATCCAAAGCTACAGTAATCACAATTGTGTGCTACTGGCATAAAAATAGACATAGGAGTCAATGGAATACAATTGAGGGTCCAAGAAAAAAAACCTTACCTTTATGGTCAATTGATTTTTGATAAGGGTGCCTAGATAATTCAACTGGGAAAGAAGAATCTATTCAGTAAATGGTGCTAAAACAACTAGACATCCACATGCAAAGAACTAAATTGGACCTCAACCTTATACTATACATAAAGAATGAACTCAAAATGGACCATAGACCTAAACGTAAGAGCAGAAACTATAAAACTCTTAGGGGAACACATAAGTGTAAATCTCTGTGATTTGTATTAGGCAATGGTTTCTCAGTCATGACACCAAAAGCACACATGATAAAATAAAAAACAAATGAACTGGACATCATCAAAATTAAAAACATTTATCCTTCAAAGGACGATATCAAGACAGTCCACAGAACAGGAGAAAACATTTGTAAATCATATATGTGGTAAAAGCCTTGTATCTAGAATATGTAAAGATTTCCAGTAAAGACAGCTGAGTACGTTGACGCTCTGCTCACCTCCTCTCAGGACCACATCAATTACAAGTAAACTACAGAAAACTATTATTGAGCATCTCCTGGAGTCTAGCTGAACTAAATCCCTGCAACTATGCAAATACAGAAGAAGCCACCTCAAGACTGGTAGGAAGGGCAGCGACACTGAATGGGCTGGTCCACACGCACATGTGACCACTAAAAATTGGGATGGGTAGTTCAACTGCGGGGGTCCCCGGCGAAGAAGTGAGGCATTCCAGCCCCACACGAGGCTCCCCAGCCCAGGATTCCAGTGCCAGGGAGAGAAATTCCCATAATTTCTGGTTGTGAAAACCAGCAGAAATTGTGGCTGAGTGAGCTGGAGGGCAGCTGCAGTCCCAGCCACTGCTCTTTACAGGACCCTCACATGGACCTTCTCACTGAAGGACTCACTCAGTCTGAGCTGCAGCACCAGAGCAGCAGTTCAAAAGGCACCAGGGATATACAGGGAGGAACTGAGTTGTCTGTCTTTAGGACACAGGCTAAAGGGGCAGCTTTCACACTGACAGAGGAGCTGGCAGAAGCCACTATTTCTTTGTTGAGTCCTACCCCTTCCCAGGATGCAGACATAGGCAGGTGCTATATCTGAGTCTCCATCAAAGTGACTATCACCTTTGGTCTGCCCCACCCTAGTGATTCCCTGAGACCCTGCCTTACCCAAAGTTCACCCCCACCCACCCCAGCCTCTTCCAGTGTCTTTTCCATACAAACAACCTATTTTAGCTCATGCTGAGGACTTTCCCAAAAATCTCTCAAAGGTGTACAAAGCTCAAACAAGCAGTATCTGGCTTTGGTGTGTCCTGTACCTCTGGCTGAACAGTCCTAAGCCTGACACTATCAACAGCTGGCCTCGGTTTGCAGACTGGCCTCTTGAGGTACCTCCAAGCCCAGTGCAGGCAGCAGATTGCTTTGTGGTTCATATCAAGGGGTCCCAGGTAGGGCACAGGCTGTGGCTAAACTTGGGCTGCAATGGGTCCCCTCCCATGGTGCCCCAGGACTACATGCCCAGTGGCCAGGTTTGAACCAAGCCGGAGCATCACCCAGCCGCCTCCAAGGATGACACACCCAAAGGGCAGAATGGGCAGGCACCAGAGCCCTGCTAAAGCGAACTCTGCTCTGTAGGGTCAGACCCTGCACAACAGCTCCTCCACTATAGTCCTCACAACCAATCGGCCTGAGGGTCAATCCCTCCCACTGATGTGCAAACAACAACCAAGGCTCAACTACAAGAGGAGGGCACACACAACTGACACAAGGGACACACCTGGAGCACCCAGCTCTGGAGACCGGGGATACGGCATCACTGGGTCCCACAGGACACCTACATAAGGCCACTCTACTAAGACTGGGAGGCATAGCAGCCCTACCTAATACATAGACACAAACACAGGGAGGCAGCCAAAGCAGGGAGACAAAGAAATATGTCCCAAATAAAAGAACAGAACAAAGCTCCAGAAAAAGAACTAAATAAAATGGAGACAAGCAACCCACCAGATGCAGAGTTCAAAACACTGGTCATAAGGATGCTCAATGATCTCAGGGAGAACTTCAACAAAGAGACAGGAAACATAAAAATGGAGATAGAAAACATAAAAAAATAATCAGTCAGAAATAAACAATACTATAACTGAAATGAGGAATACTTTAGAGGGAATTAACAGTAGATTAGAGGAAGCAGAGGATCAAATCAGCAATTGAGAAGATCAGGAAGCATAAAACATCCAATCAGAACAGCAAAAAGAAAAAAGTATCCAAATAAATGAGGAGAGTTTAAGGGGCCTCTGGGACAACATCAACTATACCAACATTTGTGTCATATGGGTAGCAGAAGGAGAGAGAGAGGGGAAGGAATTGCAAACTTGTTTGCAAAGATAATGACAGACAACTTCTCTAACTGGCAAAGGAAATAGACATTCAAGCCCAGAAAGCACAGAGACACTCAAACAAGATGAACCCAAAGAGACCCACACCAAGACACATCATAATTAAAACACCAAGATTAAAGACAAAGAGAGAATCTTAAAAGCTATGAGAGAGAAGCAGTTGATTACCTACGAGGGAGCTCCTATAAGACTGTCAACTGATTTCTCAGAAACTTTGCCATAAGGGACTGGCAGGAAATATTCAAAGTGATGAAAAGTAAGGACCTACAGCCAAGATTACTCTACCCAGCAAAGTTATCATTTAGAATCAAAGGATGGAAAAAGTGCTTCCCAGACAAGAAAAAGTTAAAGGAATTCCTCTCCACCAAACGAGTATAACAAGGAATCGTAGAGGGACTTAAGATGAAAAAATCAAAACTATAAATCATAAAATGGCAATAACTACATATCTCTCAACAATTACTTTAAATGTAAATGGATTAAATGCTCCAATAAAAAGAGGTTGGCTAAGTGGATAAGAAAACAAGACCCTTACATATGCTGCCTGCAAGAGATGCACTTCAGATTGAAAGGCACACACAGACTGAAAAACATATTTCCTGAAAATGGAAACAAGCAAACAAGCAAACAAAAAGCTATGGTAGCAATACTTATACCAGAAAAATTAGACTTTAAAATACAGTCTATACCAAGAGGCAAAGAAGAACCCAATAATCCTACTTCTGGGTACTTATCCAAAGAAATCCAAATGCTACTTTGAGGTGATGTGTGCATCCAACGTTCATTGCAGCATTATTTATAATGGCCAAGAGGCAGCCTGGGTGTCCATCGATGGATGAATGGATAAAGAGTATGTGGTATACATACGAGTATATATACAATGGAATATTACTCGGCCAGGGAAGGGAATGGGTTCTTGCCATCTGCAGCACCATGGATGGACCTGGAGGGTATTGTGCTGAGTATAGTATCTCAGACAGAGAAAGACAGATGCGATGTGATTTCACTTATATGTGGAATCTGAAGAACAAAATAAACAAACAAACAAAACAGAAACACACTCACAGATACAAAGAACACTTTGATGGTTGCCAGACAGAAGGAGTGTTGGTGGTGAGGAAAAAGGGAAAGGGATTAAGAAGTACAAATTTGTTGTTACACAGTAGTCATAGGGATATAGGGTATAGCATAAGGAATATACTCAATGATATTGTAATAACTACATATGGTGTCAGATGGGTACTAGATTTATTGGGGTGATAGATGGGAGAGGGTTGGGGGACAGGGTGAAAAAGTGAAGTGATTAATAAATACAAATTGATAGTTACAAAATAGTCATGGGGATGTAAAGTAAACCATAGAGAATAGTCAACAATAAGGTAATAATTATGTATAGTGCCGGGTAGGTATTAGATTAGTGAGGGGGATCACTTCTTAAATTATACAAATGTCTAACCACTATGCTGTACACCTGAAATTAATATAAAATAATATTGAACATCAAAATAAATAAAGTGTAAAAAAATAAAACCTGGGCAGCCGGATGGCTCAGCTGGTTAGAGTGTAAGTTCTGACCAACAGGGTCGCAGGTTAGATTCCCACATGGGCCAGTGAGTTGCGCCCTCCATAACTAGATTGAAGACAACGAGCTGCCGCCAGCTTCCGAGGGGTGGCTGGATGGCTCAGTTGGTTAGAGCGCGAGCTCTCAACAACGAGGTGGTCGGTTCAATTCCCACATGGGATGGTGGGCTGCAACTAAGTTTGAAAATGCCCCCTGCAACTAAGATTGAAAATGGTGACTGGGCTTGGAGCTGAGCTCTGCCCTCCACAACTAGATTGAAGGACAATGGGCCCTGGAGAAACACACTGTTCCCCAATATTCCCCAATAAAAACTATTTTTAAAAAATAACAAAATAAAATAATTTCTCCAAAAACAAAAAGAGAATCCTTACAACTCAACAATAAAATGATAACCCAATAAAGAAACGGGAAAAAATTTGAACAGACATTTCTCCAAAGAACACATGCAAATAGCCAAACAGCACAAGAAAAAGTGCTCAACATCATTAGCCATTATGGAGATGCAAATCAAAACCACCATGAGATACTATTTCATATCCACTAGGATGACTAAAATAAAAAAGACAGAAAATAACAAGTGTTGGAGAAATTTCAATCCTCATACATTGCTGGTAGAAACCTAAAGTGGTACAGTCACTTTGGAAAACAGCTTGGCAGTTCCTTAAAATGTTAAATGTAGAGTTAGCACATGATCCAGCCAATCCAGTCCTAGAGAAATGAAAATATACATCCACTTGAAAATTTGTACAAGAATGTTCATAGCAGCATTAAGCATTATTTATAGTAGCCAAAAAGATGAAATGATCCAAATGTCCATGAACTAAAGGATAAGAAAAATGTGGTATCTCCATACAAAATAATAGTATTTTTATATAAAAAGGAATGAACTACTGACGCATGCTATGACATGGATGAACCTTGAAAACATGAAATGAAAATATGAAACGTCTAGACTAGGTGAATTTTTTATAGTGATAGGAAGTAGACTAGTGATTGCTTAGGGCTGAAGGATTTCGGAGAAAATGGGGGAGGAACTGCTACTGGGTATGGGTTTCTTTCTTTGGGTGATGAAATATTCTAAAATGTGACATTGCACAACTCTGTGGATATACTAAAAATGACTGTAATGTACATTTTGAATGTGTGAATGTTACGGTATGTGAATTATACCTCAATAAAGCTATTTTTAAAAACAGACCCTTGAGTCACTTAGGAGGTGAAAGGCTGACAGGTATCACACACACAAAGGGGTAGGAAATTAGTGCCCCCTGCTCCTAATGTCAAGTTTTCCTGGTCACCCAGGGACAGAAGAGGGGAGAGAAAGGGAAGGAGTTGTCAAAGAAGAAAGGTAACATTAAAAGGTAGACAATCTTTGAAAACTACCTTTTAAAGTTTTGGTGACAAGGTCTCGGTTGTCATGCCCTTTTTATAGCACAGAGGGAAGTGCAGGAAAGGTTGCAGGAAGCATGTGTTGCTTCTCAGGAACCAACTTGACCTAGGGCTTCCTGAGAGCCTATCATCTAACTTGTTCACTGAGCATGGTGTCCTAAAAAGTTAATCCAGGCTGCGGGTAGCTGATCATTTCAGAAGGACAAAACCCCCTGACTCCCTGCCTCCAGTTACCTGAGCACCTGTTTGTGTCAAGGGTGAAGTATACTTCCTGGGTGCTAAGAACTCCTGGAGCCTTCTCCAGAATAAACAGTCACTTTCCCACTTGGCCAAGTGCTAATCCATTAATACTAATTTAAAACCGCTTACCTAAGTTTTTGGTTTCAAAGGTTTGTCAGCATGTATCCAGTAAAGCATAGCTACAAATCAGTGATGACACATCTCAATACAGACAATTATTTATGATAAACAGTCATTAGAAATTTGAGGCTGCCCAACCGACTCTACCTCCATCTGGAAAATTTAAGTGCAGTAAAAACACTATGAGGTTGCTACTGCCTTTCTGCAAGAGAAAACAATATCTGGGTTGCTTTTTCCCCCACAGAATTCCTGCCTTTCTTTACTTCATCAAATCATTATATCTGATTTAAAAATAAAGTATGTTCAGTAAAATATCAGAAGCCAAAATGTTAAACGACTAAAAAGGCAATAGTTACAAATGACAGGCTCCCCATATATGAAATCTTCTGAATTACATTAAAAGAGAATTACGTAAAAGCCAATTTGTTTGGCTCTCAAGTTATTTTATGTTCATTTAAGATCAAGAGGAGCAGGTTTTCTAGGAAATTCTCCTAATTAAATAATAAAAAATGAAAAAGCTATATGAATTCTGACAATTAAGTTCGTGAACTTGTTGCAATGATGTTGCTAACGTTTTTTGATATCAGAGGAATTATTCATTATGAATTTGTATCAACTGGACAGTTAAACAAGTTTACTATTTGGAAGTGCTAAAAAGGCTGTGTGAAAAAGTTAGACGACCTGAACTTCTCACCAACAATTCATGGTTCTTGCATCACGACAATGCACCAGCTCACACAGCACTGTCTGTGAGGGAGTTTTTAGCCAGTAAACAAATAATTGTATTGGAACACCCTCCCTACTCATCGGATCTGGTCCCCAATGACTTCTTTCTTTACCGAAGATAAAGGAAATATGGAAAGGAAAACATTTTGATGACATTCAGGACATCAAGGGTAATACTATGGCAGCTCTGATGGCCATTCCAGAAAAAGAGTTCCATAAATTGCTTTGAAGGGTGACTAGGCGCTGGCGTCGGTACATAGCTTCCTAAGGGGAGTACTTCAAAGGTGACCATAGTGATATTCAGCAGTGGGGTATGTAGCACTTTTCCTAGGATGAGTTCACGAACTTGTCTGACCTCATATACATAAAGTTATGCATCACACCACTATTTTTAACAGTATAAATTTTGAAACAGCCTAAATATGCTAATATAAGGATATGGTAATTAGTGCATGACACATGTACCCTATGGAGTATTATGTAACTGTCAGCAATAATTGTGTAGCATATGGAAAATAGTTAGTATGCTGTTTTATAATCAGTGCTAAACTTGTAAACTGTATGTAATAATTATAACTATGCACCAATATACAAGTATATAAACAAGAATGGGAAAAAGCAAGCAAAAATATATCATGAAAATGGGATTTTATATATTTTGCAAAATGAAGGGAAAAGAGCTGGGTGAAATAAAATTGTTAATTATACACTCACACTTTCTACTTTATAAGTCTAAATTTGTTGACATTAAAAGTGTTCACAATAAATTTTTAAGTAAACAGAATGTATGATATGTCTGTTATGATAAAATCGTGTTTTCTGGGAATTTTTTGCATGCCAGTAGGTAATTTTTAAAGCAAAATTGTTCCTATAATTTATAGGAACCATAAAATACCATAAAATACACTCATCAATATTTTTTAGTAAATTTGTAGTTATGCACCTATCACTACAATCCCATTTTAGAATATTTCCATCATATCAAAAAGTTCCCTCATGCCTATTTCCAGCCAACCCCCACTCCCATCCCCATTGATTTGCTTTCTATTGATGAAATTGTACGTTTTAACACAAACAAAGGATAAATCACATGTTTATGTGTTCATATAGAATAAACATGCACCAAAATTTTATGCAGTGGTCCATTTATAGGTAATATTAATTGCATTTTTAAAAATATTTTTCTGTAGTTTTTAATCAATTAGCATCTATTGCTTATAGAGAAGGGTTTTAGTTTTGCTTTCCTTTTATAAAAGAATATATAAGAATTTCATATAAATATGGCAGATTATGCAGATGTATTTACTTTCACTTCCTACCAAAACCCAACTACAAATATAGTTAAGAGTTTTTTAAAGCACAAAATCCTAAGTACAAAAGACAACATAAGCAAAGGAAACAGCAATAAAAATTATAAACTGGAAAGCAGATGGTAAGCAGATGACGTCACAGAACTGAGAAAGGTGAATCCGAAGTTAAGCTTAGGCGCAACCGTTTTACCCAGGAAGCTGTATACCTCCCCAAAGGCATTGCCAGGTTAGGGTCCAGGTATAAGGATAAAGGAGAGGCTAAACACAGGAGGATTAACTGAAATTCTCTTTTAGGAATCAGATACATGCCCAGATCTCTTCCCCAAGTTGAAGCAGACAGCTATACTTCCCCCATTCTGCAGAAAGCTGGACAGGCACAGTTGAGAGTAGGGGTACCATTCTGCAAACAGCGGGATTAGGTGAACGTTTTATGTACTGAAAGCTGAGTCCACCCACCTTCAGGCCACTTCTCCAGCTCAGCTTCCACTCCTATAGAATCAAGACAGGAGTTCAGATTTTTCTCTAGAGAATCTATCCAGTCTAAGAGGGAAGACTTAACATACAGTGAGCATTTCTTAATGAAATGGCCCACACATGGCAAGCCTCACCATGGGATCAGAGCTTATCAGCTTTATGTGACATTGCTCTCATAAATAAGAGCAGACAACCAGCATCACCAGATAACTAAGGAACATCTCAGACATAGAAGATGAAGACCAAAACAAACCAACAAAAAGCAACCTGGAGAAAATAGTCTCTGCACAGAGAAAACAGTATTTAAATATTTATTTCATTAACATATTCAGAGATAGAAGAGAATACATAAGATAATCACAGGTAGATATACAAACATATACTTTACCCAAATGACTTGAAAACTTATGTTCACACAAAAAACCTGCACACAAACATTTATACCAGCTTTATTCATAATTACTCAAACTAGCAGCAACCAAGATCCTCTTCAAAAAGTGAATGGATAAGCTGTGGTACATCTGTACAGTGGAGTATTATTCAATGATAAAAAGAAACAAGATATCAAACTACAAAAAGATATGCAGGAAACTTAAATGCTTATTGTTAAGTGAGAAGCCAGTTTGAAAAGGCTACCTACTGTAATGATTCCACCATATTTAACAATATGGAAAAGGAAAATGTGCAGAGACAGTAAAAAAATTAGTGGTGTCAGTGGCTTGTGAGGACAGAGGGAAGGATGAATAGGTGGAACACAGGAGATTTTTAGGGCAGTGGAACTATTCTGTACAACATAGGAACAGCAAACACATGATATTAAACATTTGTTAAAACCCATAGGACTGGGATTCAAAACCCATAGGACAGAGTGAACCCTAATATAAACCATGAACTTTTAGTTAATAATAAAGTATCAATATTCATTTATCAAGTGTAACAAATGTATTACACTAATGCAAGATGTTAATAACAGAAGAAACTATAGATAATGTACCACAGTAATTTTAAAAGCAGAATACAAAATTACATAATCACAGTTATTAAGAAAACACATTTCTGCAAAAAGCTCTGAAGTTGGTGAGATTATAGATTTCCTTTTTCTCTATTTCCCAAACTTTTTAAAATGTTATATTTTATTTAAACAAGAAAGGGGTTTGACGGGATGTGGCAAACTGCATTGTTAATATTACTTTAATAAAAATATTGGATTTGGTAATGTCTTAATGATACTTTTTACCCTACAGGAGATTTAAACCTTGAATACTTATTTTTACAATAAAATATTTGTCAGACGGGCCGGCCTGGTGGCTCAGGCGGTTGGAGCTCCGTGCTCCTAACTCCGAAGGCTGCCGGTTCGATTCCCACATGGGCCAGTGGGCTCTCAACCACAAGGCTGCCAGTTCAACTCCTCCGAATCCTGCAAGGGATGGTGGGCTCGGCCCCCTGCAACTAAGATTGAACAGGCAAAGGACAACAACTTGAAGCTGAACGGCACCCTCCACAACTAAGATTGAAAAGACAACAACTTGACTTGGAAAAAAAGTCCTGGAAGTACACACTGTTCCCCAATAAAGTCCTGTTTCCCTTCCCCAATAAAATTTTAATATATATATATATATATATATATATATATATATATATATATATATATATTTGTCAGAAAAATTAGAGAAACACAGAGTTAGTTGTAGATAACATTACTTTATAGGATGTGTGTTCACTTGTATTACTATTACTATTGTAAAATGACTCTTAGGATAGTCTAACGTTCATTAATTTAAAATTTCCAAAACTCTCGATTTGACTTTTTCTTTAACAAAACATTATTATTGGCATGAAGACAATATGAGTTTTAAAACATGTAATTGATCAGTTTCTGGTCTGAGTGTGGCATATGATTTCTGATTGGCACTTTATTAATTCAAATCTGCACTCTAAAAAAAATCATAATTTCTTTATAATACAATGTGACTGCTGTTTTCTCTCAATTATTCTTTTAGTTGGTGTTATGAATTGCTTGAGAATAGTATTCTGACTTAAAAATTCTAAGAACACTTGATGCCAGAACGTTACACCCGGAACATTTTACATTAAGTGTTCTCAGTGCCGCTGAGTACTAAGAATTCAGGTACTAAGCAAAACTGTGCTAAGTGCTAAATGTAGAATTTTCAATGCTTACTACTAAACTACATGTTTTGAGGAGAATGTTGTTGTAGTCTCAGTATCCTATAATCTACAAGTCTAAATGGCTTCAATACTAAATAAAAAGTCATCTGTTATAACTATTTTATCAGTTTCACAGAACTCATGAGTTTTTACTGTATTTTTTCAACAGGCACTAGAGTAAGGAGAATGCTTTTTATTTTTCAATAGAAGTGGGTGGAGGAAGTTGGGTTGTGAAGGGCAAGATAATGTCCAGGGACGTGTGGTAAGAAGTGTAGGGTCCAAAGCACTATTACAGAGCTTCCTTTCTTCCTTTTCTCTCTTTCTTTTTTTTTCTCTCCCTTTCCTTTTCTCTCTCCCTCCATCCCCCACTCTCTGTCTTTATCTCTTCTCTCTCTTCCTTTTTCTCTTTCTCTCTTCTTTGTTTCTTTTTTTTAAATAGAAATAATAGAGATAAACTAGTTCATAAGCTATAGGAATGAAAACAGTTTAGAGGCAGAATGTGATACAAAAAAGGTATCACAAATGGATTCCTTACTCTGAGGAATCAAAAGATGTTGGAATTCAGTATATACTGCATGAAGGCCTTCTTTTTTCTCTGTGAAGTAGAAAGCAAGTTCATCTTCAGAGAGCTGGAAAGGGAACAGCGGTGCTGAAAATTTAGGTGGGACAGCCATTAGAGATAATTAAGGAGGAACCAATTTAGGATCACACAGGACAGAATTTCTAGCAGAGGTGAGAGACCATGAGTGGAGTTTTATTTATCACCAGTTGCCCTAGTTGTGTGAATTTCTCCAGTAAAACTCATCAATTGAGTTTGAAAAGTAGATGGTTGGAGGGTCAGGTATTGATGAAGGCCAAAGAATGTGTCTTGAAAATACTGAGGACTCTAGGGGATGTTTACTATGGAAGAGGTAGTGTTATAGAGGAAGTTAAGAGTAGAAAGCTAGGTCAGTAGGAGGACTGACCCAACAGCAATAAGTACATAAGAGAATGCCCACAGGCATTCATGTGTAGTAACCTGACCTAAGAAGAGTTTGAAATAAAACAGTGTGGAGGCCAACTGGTCCATTCTTCTGCCACCAAACAGGACCACCCAACGCCTTCCAAAGGGAAGAGATTCTACATTGTCTTTCAAGACCACCAAAAATGGATATTCCTCCATATCAAAAGTCAGGGGAATTCTTCTGTAAAGAACCAGATAGTAAACACTGTAGGCTTTGAGGTCACAATTATACAACAATGTATTATGGCTCAAAGCACCAACAGACAGTATGCAAACAAATGAGCATGGCCATACTCCAATAAAACCTTATTTTCAAAAACAGATGGTGGAGGGGAGGCCAGATGGCTCAGTTGGTTAGAGAGTGAGCTCTGAACAACAGGGTTGCTGGTTCAATTCCCACATCGGCCAGTGAGCTGTGCCCTCCCCAACTAGATTGAAGACAACGAGTTGCCACTGAGCTTCCATGAGGGGTGGCTCAGTTGGTTAGAGCGCGAGCTCTCAACAAGGTTGCCGGTTCAACAGCAACTGGACTTGGAGCTGAGCTGCGCCCTCCACAACTAGATTGAAGGACAACTACTTGGAGCTGATGGGCCCTGGAGAAACACACTGCTCCCCAATAGTCCCCAATAAAAATTTTAAAAAATTGATGGTGGACTGACTTTAGTCCAGGACATTTAGTCTAGACCATTTTCTTTTGGGGGATTTGTTGTTTTTCTACTGATTATGAGATTTTTTTATTTTTACAGGACTTTATTGGGGAACAGCGTGCACTTTCAGGACTTTTTTCCAAGTCAAGTCGTTGTCCTTTCAGTCTTAGTTGTGGAGGGTGCACTCGAGGAGTTGAACCGGCACCTTGTGGTGGAGAGCCCACTGGCCCATGTGGGAATCGAACCGGCAGCCTTCGGAGTTAGGAGCATGGAGCTCTAACCGCCTGAGCCACCGGGCTGGTCCGAGAATGTTTTATATACAAAAAACAGTAACACTCTGTCTATTACACTGCCAATATTTTTTCTTTTGTTTATCCTTTTTGCTTTAGATATTTGGGGGAAATATCAAGTTTAAATAAATAGGTTCACGTAGTCAAGTCTATCAATCTTTCCCCTTGTTTTTGGCTTTATAATCATGGTGAGAATGATCTTCCCTACACCAATGTTATATAAATATTTATCTTCTTTTCTCCCTAGAACTGTTAGAGCCAGAATGTGTGTGATAGATAAGAACACAGACCCTGGAGCCAGAATGCCTAGGTTTATAGTGCCTGTAGCAGTACTCATTATGTTTCTAAGTGTCCATTGCCCTAAAAAAATGGGGGGAGGGGGAAGACAGCTCCTAATTTTATAGGGCTGCTCCTAGGAATGAATGAGTAGAATATGTACACTATAATAAAAAGTGCTTAAATCAGGGCTTGACACATAGTACAAGCCAAATAAATGTCAACTGTTATTATTTTGTTATCTTTAATTCATCTGGAAATTATTCTGATTAAAAGTGAGGTTGAGATCGAATTCTATTCCCCTCCATTGATTTAGACCCATCTCCCACCACATTTCTCTCAATCTACCTTAGTTTCCTCCCTTCCTGTATGAGATATAACCAACATTTTTAGATTTTTTTCATTGTTGTTACAAGTGTGGTATTTTTTATTTAAAAATTAAAACTGTGCTTATTGAATTTATATATAGTTGACCCCTGAACAACAGGGCTTTAGGCCCTATTTTTTTTTTTTGGGGGGGGGCTTTGGCTTTAGGGGCGCCAAAGCCCACACAGTCGAAAATTCACGTATAACTTTTGAATCCCCCAAAACCTAAGTTGTCCCTCAGTATCCGTGGGGGATTGATTCCAGGAACCCCATGAATACAAAAATCCACGTATGCTCAAGGCCTCTCTATAAAATGGCACAGACAAATGCATACAGTTGGCTCTCTGCATTCACAAACGCCCAACTGCAGGTCAAAAACAGTACAAGTATATATTGAAAGAAATCTGCACATAAGGAGACCCATACAGTTCAAACCCATGTTGTTTAAGAACCAACTGTACTTGGCATTTATATAGTTTATTGCTAAATGTTTTACAGTGGCTAAAAGGTCAGGGTAAAAGGTTTATTACACGTTGTCATCTAAAACAGTACGTTATTTTTCTTCTTTTTTTGAATCCAGGCGCTAATGGATTAAAGCAAAGGTCCAATGCTTTATGGCCTATGACTCGTAAGGCCTGGCCCTCTGTAGTCCCCTCCAAACTGATGGCCTTGGCCTTCTTTCTCAGCTTCTCCCACATGTCAAGCACATCCACTCAGAGACTTCACACATTCTGACTGAAGTGCTCTTTCTCCAGTCCTCTAGCTTTGTCTCTCTCTTGCTTTTCACCTCAGCACAGACAGTACTTCCTCAAAAGCTTCTTTAAGTCTCCAATATAGATTATGCACTCCATGTTACCTTTTGCCTTTCTAGCCCTCATTCCAATTATAAAGTCATACAGTTATATAATTACAGACTAGTGTGTTTGTTACTCTCTTCTGTTTGAATATGAATTCATTGAATATTGGTGAATTAATGAACAGAAAATTGAAATGGTATTACAATTATTACTAGTGAAATAAGAATCTCACTAACGTACTCTCCACAATTTAAGGCCACTCAAATTGAACTGTATGCTTAATTTATGAAAAAAAATGTTAAGATCTTTGCCTAATAAGCATTTGTATTCAACTGGATGCTATTACTACATGTTAATTAGTTGTGAGCAGCCAGTGAAATGATCATCTGTGTTGTAAAGAAAACTATACTTTTATGAACATTCCATAAATCAAAATTCTTGTAAATTCAAAACTAGCCTTCTCCTTTTAGTCTGAATTGAAGTTTTACTAATGTCAGTTAATTCATACATGCATTTATCTATTTAATCATTCATTTAATTATATGTTTATTGATGACCTCCGAGGCATTAAGCCCTGGTGACTGAAAGACAAATTGTGCATGATCTGTGCCCTCTGAGAGTTTAGAGTCAAGTGAAACACATGCCAACCACTTATTGCAACCAAGGAGCAACGCACACAGAAGTAAATACAGCAGGCTGCTTGTCATCTGGAGAGATCAGGGACTGCTTTTTGGAAATGATGTGTTTGAGAACTTACTATCCATTTAACTGTCTGTAAAGAGAAATATTTGGTGAAATACCTTTAAGAAATTACAAAAGATAGTAAATGTCATTTATATATAACTTCTTATGAAACTACTTTTCACATTTATAAAGAACACCTTTATCCATTTTGTCAATTGTCTTCAATGACAACTAGATTTCACTCAACTGTAATGTAGCAGAGGCTGATTAGATGCTCAGCAAATGCATTGCTCTCCCTGGAGACATGGCCAAACAATATCTCCTAGTTCTCACAGTGGAATGTGTCTGCTGTGACGGCCAAGAGAGCCAAGCGTTGTGTGCCTTCCCTATACTCTCTCCTCCGTACAGAGCAAACTTGTAGGCTGGAATTTGAAGATGGCAGCAGAACAAGATGAAAGGAGCCTAGCTATCTGAGTCACTGCAAGGAGAAGCATGTCACCGTGATGGACTGCAATGTGAGTAATTAATTAAACAGCTGAAATTTTGAGGATGTATATTAATGCAGTTAGCTTATCCTAACGAATCATTTCACAGTGAGGGTAGTACGTAGTCGATCAGAATTTTAAAGAATACAATGATAACAGATATTTTTAGTCCCTTTTCTAATACCCATCCCCCTCTTCTTTGTTAATAGGACCCCGATTTTGTTTGGGGTGCTAACGCATATTGCTCCAGGAGAAGGATTTTGATTGGTCTAAGTTCATCATGAAAATCCCGCTCCCCACCTTTCTAGCCTTCCCTGCTGTGAGGGATGGCCAAGCACTCGGTTCTAGCTAAGGAGACCTAAGGGGAGTGTACTGCAGGGGTTTCTGGGAAAGGTTTTCCTTCCCAGATAAAAGGGTACCTGCATGGGTGGTATCAATCCTTCCTCCCTCTCCTTGATTCAAACAGGGAACTGCATGACTGGGGCTACATTCTGAACTAATATAATAAACGCATTCCGGATTAACGTAACACATTCACCAATGCCATACATTTGTGGGCTGATATGGGACATTCATGAAAAGAAGAGTACATGCCCCATCTAAAGGCATTTAAATTTTTTATTTAAACGATGACATGCCAAAATAAAGGCCCCAGTGGGCCCACAGCCACTCAGTGAAATTTGAAATATAAAGGCCTGTTAATTTAACACTAATTTTGAATTATTTGTCTTCATCTACTGAATATAGAACAACATGTTTATCTCTCACACTTTCTTAATGTGCTTCTTAAAATCGGTAAAATGTACTGGCGAAAAGCTCAGGCTCTGGAGTCAGACTGCCTACTTTTAGATCCCATCTCTGGCACTTACTCTATGAATATAAAGGATACTAAACTTCTATCCATTTCCCCCCCATTACTACAATAAAGATAATAGCATATGTTAAGGATGGTGATCAGGATCAAAAGACACAATCAATATAAAGTACTTAGTAGAGTGTTTGGCACATAATGGTTAGCAAATATAATACATATAATAAAATAAATACAAAATTTATTTTTATTACCTCCAAATTTCAGCCATACAGCTTCAAGTAATGAAATAATTCACTGTCTGTGAGGGGCAGGTGTTTGCTTCCAATGGGTGTAAGTGTGCTTTTCATTCACGGCCTCCTGGTGAGTAAACTAAAGAATAATTACGGTTGCCCAACAGCCTTTAAACTCCCTGGGTTTTAAACAGGGTTTAAAATAAATCACAGCTAAGTTGCTTTAAGTAAAGGATTAGAGTCAATGACTAAGAGTCAAGGGCGGGATGAGACAGGACACTAGAAGAGCAGGCGGCGTCCCTGCGAACTGAGGGCCTGTGGACTCCCGAACAAGATGGTAAAGAGACAAGAGCAAGTAGAGCACAGCCTGTAATCCCACCGCTCCATTCACCTTCCCATGCTTCTCCAAAATGGATTATTCATCATTACAAGGCGATGGCCCACATTTTTCTGCCTCTACATCTTGGCTCATTCCTTTCCCTAACAATCCCACCAGCCTGTCAAAACCCTACTCATTTCGCAGCATAACTACCTTCTCTTTCAAGTCAGCACCTCTAGTTTTCCCTCTCTAATAGCCTCCCTTACTTTTCTGAACGCTTGTTGAGCTTCATTCATTTAAAAAACAAAAACAAAAAAACCCACATTTTTCCAGTATCTACTATGACTTTGGAATTATCCCATGTGCTGAGAAGACACAGTCTGGACTCATTGGGAACAGTTTAATGGTTACAATAAATTTAATTTATTTGTATCCTCTCTCTTCTCCAACAGGATGTGCGCTGGCTTACAATAAGAGATATACACGGTGTAATTGCATCTTAAAAGAAAGTTCAGGGCTAGAAGAGAGAAGAAATCCAATATACTAACCAGTAAATACATAGTTCAGCATGAAATGTAGCTCCTGAGAAGCCAGGGTAATAAAAAGGGGAACACAGTGATCTTTCATCAGTACATTCTCTTATCAACAGAAAAGATGCATACCAGTTCCTCAGGGCAAAAAAACAGATCCCTCCCCCTGAAGTATTATATGCTTTCTCCCTTGGGGTATTACAGAGGTTTCAAATAATTACGCTTCAATCTCAAAACTGCCAAAAGAAAGGAATGCATGCACAATGTGCTATAGGATACAAACTAGTTTACTGAATTCCAAACTCCATAAATGCAAGTATTACATTTATTAAGAACAATAAATACAATAATACTATATTAGAGGGAAACTCACCTACATCTCTTTTTCAGAATCAAACAAGCTGAAATAGTATGCAAGAATTCAAATGGATGTCGTTCACAGTACAATAAAACACACACCCCAAAGAGAAGTGAGTTTGGCTAAAGGAAAACAGCTTGTCTTGTCCGATCAGAAGATGGAGCACTAAAGGGGGCAATTGGGGCCTGAAGGAACAGAGTTGTGGATATTGCCATCCACAGTTCTAATATTTTTCGAGAGCTTTGTTTAGTTCCACTCTTTCAACTGGACACTTTTATCTGAATGTCTCCCAACATGTCAAACTTAATCTAAAATTAAATTCATCACTTCTCTCCCCAAAACACCAATTTCTGTTTTCCCTATTTCTGTTAATGGTAGCATTTTTCTCCCAGGTAATTGGGTTTGAAAACATGAAGTTATCAATCTTTCATTCCTTTCCCTTGACTCCAAAATTCAATCAGTAATCACATATATCTTTTCATTTGATTTTTTTAGTCTCTTTCTCTTTTATTGCCAATACTGATATTCAGGTCCATTTTATTCTTAATGGTTACAATAAATTTATGTTTATAAAATGGCTTACATTCAGCTTTCTACAATACAACATTGTCACATTCCTGTTGAGAAACTTTCAGTGGGACTTTCTTACTCACTAAATGTAGGCTGCACTTCAGAGCCTGGAATTCACCTACTCTATAAAATGGCCTCAACCCAAAGGCTTTATGCCCTATCAACTTATTTCCACCACTTTCATACTGTTCTCCCACTGTCCCTGTATCCACATTCAGTGTTCCTAAGTGCCAGACTGCTCTTCTTACCTTTTTCCTATTAATCGAAATTCAATTCTTTGAAGATTAGGTACAGTCTTACCTCCTAAAGTGAAGTTTCCTTAGACTTCTCCACCCTTCATTTAACTTGTAATACTTACTGTAATCTACCTGGCTCACTCAACAATTATTTATATAGAGCTTGGCAATATCAATTTTGTCTTATGGAATTTTTCACATTTACACTAATGCTTTATATGTGAGCTATCTATTATCTTCCTAACTAAAATGTAACTTCCGTATACTTCTTTTTTTTGGTCCCACAGTGCTTAGCACCTAGTAGGCACTGAAATATATTACAGAATTTGAGGAGCGCCCTGAAGGTCATCTATTGCCAACTCCTGCCCAGGATGGGAATCCCTTTGATATTCCTCAGAGCCAATCCTCCCAGCCTTTATGGAACACTTGAGTGACACTTCTCAGCTACATCACAAGACAGTGTGTTCCACTGCTGAAGAGCATTAGTAAACAAAAAGGTTTTCATCAATCTCCAAAATACAGCTGAGTGAAAATCCAAAGTGTCAAACAGTATGTTCAGTATACTTCCCTACAGGCATGTACATGCCCAGAATATCTCAGAAAGGATATCCAGGAAACTGGGGTTATCTCTGGGTGGAAGAGTTTGGATGACTGGGAGACAGAGATAGAAGAAGACCTAATTTTCACTATAGGAGTCTTTGATATACTTAATAATTAAATAAGTAAAATATGTTTTAAGTTCCTTTTTGTTATATACTTAAATTTTCCTCTGTGAAACTTTTATCCTGATTCTATTTCTGATCTCTGGAGCTGCCCAGCGTAACTCAACTATGTTGGCTGATTGACATTTTAATGACCTGTTGCTATGAATCATGTAAATATGCACATTCAACCAAGGTTTATTAAATCCCTGAAAAGTAACATAGTCTCTTAAACGAGTTAAAAACTGGTTCCAATATGCTTGAATAAGTTTAAATAGCACTTATTTTTTATATACACAATTTCCAAATCATTGGTCTTGTCTTAAATTTTTTACATAGCCCTTCTATTCTATTTTCATCCATATTATCATAAGATACTAGTTGCCTAAGGTACTTTGATGTTATCTTGTATATTACATCAGCAGCTCTGCGATGATCTTGACACTTGCAGTGCCTTCTTATTACCTAAAGACCTAAGACATGTTTAGCAGCTTTAGGGATGTATTAACAGTTTTTGGAATTATGCATAATCACCAAGTTTCAAACAGTTTTGAGAAGGCCATTCCTAATTTTTTTTTTTTTTTTTAAGGAGAGCGCAGCTCACAGTGGCCTATATGGGGGTTGAACCGGCAACCTTGGTGTTATTACACCATGCTCTAACCTAACTGAGCTAATCATTCCTAAATCTTTTGAAAAATTTGCAGAATGAATAAAGATATACTCTCACCATTATGAATAAGCACATATCTCAGGAATCAAATAACCTATGTTCTAGTCCTGGCTCTTTAAGTATCGCCGGGCCCCAATTTCTTCTCCATTAATAACACAGGCACAGGGATTACATTGTTTTTGAGAGCCTTTCCCCATCTGTTTATGACATCTTCACTCCAGCTCATGTATTACAGCACACATAGCTAGGATTTATAACTACTCACCTAATGAAAGCATCTCTCTTTCTGGGGGTATGGCAAGGATTCCTTAATGCTGGAATTATCACTGGCTCCAGGCATTCCCCTTGTCGTTTATCAACAATGAATAATTTGGACAGAGATCTTTCACAAGCCTGTACAAACAGGCTTGTTTTCATATGTGACCAGTTTCCCCATTTGAAGTGTAAGATATTGACATCCTGAAAATTATCATCTCTAAACTCTCTTGAGCTTGTAGAAGTATAGTGGAGACTTCAAGCAATAATGACTATTTTCACCAACTACAGTGTGTACTATAATTGGTAATTGGTTCTAAAGGTCCCGTTAATAAAATTCAGCTCAATTAATTAAGCACTCCTTGAGTATCTACTAGACACAAGGCAATGTGCCAGGAGATGGAGGGAACACTTTGCTCTTTTCCACCCAATATGAAGAGAAGAAATATAAAAGGCCTCCTATGAGTGAAAGAACTGCTTGAGATTATGTGCTCATCAGGCACCTGTCTGCCCTATCAATTCTATCACGATTAGTAGATTGCAATCTTGTATCTGGAAATTTTTCCCGTAATTCATACTCTGTAATTCCAATCCTCAATAACATCAGAACCAACTAAATCCTGAGGCAAACCACACCCCACACCCCACCCCACTCGCAACCCCCATTCCTGCCCCGAAGTCCAGGCTGGTGATGTAATCCTCTTATAATGCATTTCCCTATCTGCACTTGGGATACCTGCAAACCTCACAGTTTCTCAACATGTATAGAGAGGAATGATGTCCACATTCAAGGTTTCACCTGTTAGGCACTCTTGGGTTGGGGGCATTGGTATGGAGGAGAGGAGGAGAGAGGTCATGTTCACTTTTTCAAACACAGTAGTATTCTGGCCTCCTGGCCAGAAAACATAACAAAGCTTTATCTTAAATCTCCTTTGTCATTTCTACTATTTCTGGAGGGCAAAAAGCAATAGTGGAAAAAAATTCCTGCAAATACCTTCCCTTATCATCCTTTATAATTGGAAGAGGTCATAACGCAATCAAGCATGTGCTTCTTGCAGTTATTTCTTGTATCGACAGGCATTTACTGAGCCCCTACATCAATGCTGGGATCTGAAGAATCCAAAAGCAGTAAAGACATTATTCCTACTCTCTGGAGCCTCATGAGTGAATGGGGAGGTGGAGCTTACCCAAAACCCAGCTGAGACCAGCTAAGTACCATATCATCTGATACTAACAATGAAAGAGCAAACCAACTATACACCTTTAGAACTAGGAAACCTGCGGGATAGGGGATCAGACCCAACCTCTCCCCATAAGCAGAAATCTTCCAACATCCTTGTCAGGGTCATTAAGCTTCTGATTTAATGTGGAACTCACATTTCACAAAGCAGTCCATTTAATTTTTACAAGTCTCTTATTGCTAAAACATTTTATCCTATGTTGAACCCAAACTCTTACCTACAGCAGTATTTTTCAAAACTTAGTTTTTTAAGCAGTGCAGTATGTCTTTAAAAGAAACATTAGGCACAAACCAATACATAATGGTTTTTGTTATAAGTGGAACTTGCAGTTAAAAGTGGAACTCTTCTGTTGGGAGCTGCAGGGCCCTCAGCATGTGCACTAGCAGCTCGAGCAACCTCTCCCTCTAGCAGCCCACACTACAGAATGCAGGCAGCTCTGCAGAGCAAAATTTGAAAACCACAGCTTTAAGGATATACTAACAGTTTTAAGAACTTTAAGGCAGTTAGAGTAAATCTGATTCCAGCTACACATCTCAGCCCTTGAAGACAGTTATCTTGTTTCAACCTTCTTGGATTAAACTTGCCCCTTTCAAATTGTCTATTCCCTTAATGTCACTTCCCCCCATGGTTCCCCCATGCTGATCACTGTCCTAAAAATGTAGAAACCATATCAGAACACAATTCTTTAGATCCTGTGGTCAGCTAAGGATGCTGTCTCTCTTATTTTCTAGATGGCAACAGAAGTTGAAGAGGGCTTAGTGATTGAAGAAGGACCTGAGTTGGACCTTGAGAAATGCAGGATTTAGGTAGGTGGAGAGAAGAGAAGATAAAATTTGAGCTAGGAAGCCAGAATGAATAAAGATATAGAAATTAAAATGAGGGCCTCCTGACACACTTTGAACACTTCTCTTCCAGACCCTTTCTGGTTCTTTTCTGTTCAGCCAGCTGCCCATTCTCTTACATTTCTCAGAATAAAATTAAGCCAGATCTTATATCCATGAATGTACACTTCTATTGTCGTGATACCAAATGAGCAACATGAGCTGATCAATACTAAAACTAGACCATTTCAATATTGCAGTTATTGCCACAGGAGAAAGAGTACTTGATGAACATGTTTAAGTCTGTGGGAAAAAAACCTGTGTCATCTTACAATGAGTCAATATCTTGACAAGAAGATTCATAAAGGTCACAACACGATTGAGGGGCATCCCTGGGATTCTCAAATCTAAAGCATACCCAAAGAACACTGTGCCTCTAAAAAATTATTTGTTGTTTATCACTTATCAAACCACAGGTGCTATGTGCCTCAATGGTCTCTTGGCTATAAAAACACCAGCATTTTCAGATATTTGAGTGCTAATCCACAAAGACAAAAAATCCTGTGAAAACAAATATTAAAAAGACCGATATTCAGAGAAAATATGTTCATCAAAGTCCATCGTCTCATGTTACTTAATTTTCCCACTTACAGATAAGTATTCAAACACACCGGTGTTTCATATTATTTGGTTTATTATTCAAGGAGGAAGATCTTAAAGACAGGGTATTTCACTATATAGCTTTTGCCCACAAAATGTACTTGTTAGTGATGATATGAATATTTAATATTTTACATTACACAAAAATGGGATTCACACTCACACACATTTACACACTCACCAACTTGGGGAAATTAACCTTGTTCTAAATTTTAATATATGTTATCTATATGTTATAATATATGTTAATCTATAGGATTTTAGGGTGTTGTGGGGGAAAAAATCTGATTTTACTAGCATTCAGGGTAATTGACTTAGACATTTTATTTCCATTATTTTCTCTTTTCCTTCATCTCCAAAGGAGATAATCTGAATTGCTCTAATCTGAAAAACAACAATAAGTGTAGCAAATACTTGACAATGAAGATGGAAAGCTTCTAAAAATCTGTTACCTTAGTAACAGCAAGAATGTGGAAGAATAAGAATACACTGTCAGGACATCATTTCAGATTCCACAGATTTAAGACCTAAATACAGTCAGCTTTCATTAGCTTTTTGTTTTTCCCAGCAGGTCCTTGGACTTTGAAACAAAACCTGAATGACAGCTATGAGCAATTCCAGCCTGGCTCCTGATTAGCTATGCCAAACAAAACAACTCTCGGCAGTGTAAACTTTCCAGGCATCTGCAACCAAGCCTCTGTAGAGACTATAATTCCTCAGTGAGATTTGAAGCAGAGTCAGAGGTTGAGGGGTAAAGGGTGAACAGGAGGGGGGAGGGGGACAGAAAAATAAGACTTTCCCCTCCACCTCAAACTAGTTCCCTGAACTGGTCTCTGATTAGAGCAGGGGTGGAGGAAATAAAGTAGAACTTGTCTTGGTGGTGGCATTGTCATTAAAGCTTTTTAACTCTGCCTATTCTACAGTGTAACCATTTCTCTAAATCTAACTATTTGATCCCAATTAATGTCTATAAGGTCCTCGTTTTACAAACCACCCATGCATTTAAACCAAACAAGTAATTCTGAGGCCCTATTACCATCCAATCCAGCAAGCAGTCAATTAAAGAGATTTGAATGAGAAGGCAGAGCAACATATGTAGACAGTGCCCCACATGATGCAAACTAAGATTTTGTACCATTTATTGTCATTCACTTTCACTGCATACGGACCTAAAATTAATTACATCAAATGACTGAACTGTGCTGTGTGGTCCCATCTGCTACATAATTAGATCCTGGTGGAACTAACTATAATATAAAGAAGCTTTTTTCTTATGATCAGTCTACCCTTGATTCTACCTAAAGAACATTCCTTTATCTGCACAGAAGAATTACAGAATAGATATCAAAGTAGTCCTTTTATTTTTTTTTTTAGCAATCCATTTTGATCAGATGCTTGATTTCAAAGTTATAAGTGGTGTCAGAAAAAGTTATCTGGAGAAAATTCTGTATTGAAGTGTCAGGTGGCAATTCAGCTGTAAAGAGATGGGTTAAACTAAAAGGTTGACTTAAACTCTGCCAACAATCCTCTTAAAACTTCAGAAGTAAAAAGGATTGCTTTTAGATTTCTTGCAGTAAGATGGCAACATTGAAATTTTCTCTTGTCTTCTGGAAAACTGACATTTAACCACACTCTGATAGCTACTGCTTCTGAGATAACCTACAAAAACTGATGGCTGGCTTAATTTGAATGGTGGATGACAAAGGTTCCTGCTTCTGGTCAATAACCTTTTTTTTTTTTTTAAGTCTCATAATGCTTATGTAGCTATTAAAGTAAGGAAAATAATTCTAACATCCTAAGATGTAATTTGCAGGTACATGGCAACAGATGCCACAGAAAACTTACATTTACATAACCACATCATAAAAGCATAGCCTACATTTAGGACAACATTAAATTTAAATCATCAAAGGTTTGAGTGAAAAATTCAAGTTCAGATATAGAGGAGTTACCTGAAGATTCACCAAAAATCACAATCAGGGAGATATTGATTTTGGAAACTGGGGACAAGGAAAATTTCAATGTTTGAGATAGGTAATATTAAAACAGAAAGCTACATTCCCCATTATTTTATTTAACTGGCCTGTAATCCCATCATTCTATTAAACTACAGAAAATCACTTTAAGAAGATTTTTGTAATAGATGAGAAGGATAGCGATGTTAGAACAGCAGAAAACCCCTCATTCTGAGTCTATGCTGAAATCTCAAACCAAACCTGCTGATTCAGCACAAAGTCATCAGCAGAATTCTTATCTGTAAAGGGAACAATCCATTGTCTGACTGAAACAAAGGGCAGTGCAAAGGAAATCAGCCAAATCTGGGCCAGATGGTCACTGATTCAAGTTTCATTTTCCCCATCCCCCACCCTCCCTGGCACTACAACAAATGGATTCAGACAGCATTTTCAGTTACCAGGTAATAACCCTGAGTGTTAAGGTATAAACCTTTTATAATTACATATGCCACCACCCCCACCTCAACACCATCTAATTTATTAAAACAGGATGTTCTCATAAAATGTTAAAATGAGGAAGTTGCTATGCAGCAGTTATTAAAAGGAAAATACCTCTGAAAATCCAATTTCTGTTTCATAGGCATGACATGGACTTTTATCAGGTGGAATAATTACTAATATTCATATTAATTTGTTGTCATCTATTGTTTTTCCTCAAATCATGACAAAAAATGAAAATGAACTCAGAGAAAACTGACACTCATTTTCTACAGGTTGACTACTGGGCATCACCTTGCAAAAAGTCTTGTGGTTTTTTAACCCAGAAACACTTTTTACCAATGACAAGTTACCAACAAAAGAAATCACTGATTTTGATTATAAACCAATGTGTCTGAACTGGTATCACAGAATCTATAATCAGGATACTGCTAAATACACATCGCACACCCCAATAGGTATTACAAAACTCAATTTTTAATTCTAAACAGTAACTATAAATTAAAGCAAAAGATGCAGAATTATGTGTTAAAATCTGCAAGCAGTCTATGGAAATATACATATTAAAGAATGGCATTAAAAAATTCAGGCTCTCTCAATAGATTTATTCAGGAAACACTCCTTTACTTTTCTTACCTGTATAAAACAAAGATATTTAGATTAAACAAAGGTTGTTTCTTTGAAGAGAACCCTTGACTCTAGAGTGGTTCTTTGGGAATATTTACCTTTATGTGACCTAAGTAAATTTTGTCAAACAACAAATAGCAATTCTTTTAGAAAATTTTACAATCCTTTTAATAATTACTTTGGAAATGTCAATGCAGGAGTACATTTTATTGGCATGCTACAGTGCCACTTTTCCAAAATTTACATATAGAAAGGTTAGGATAGATCAAAGAGCTTTTTTCCTATTTGTTTGTTTATTTTACATGAGATAATCACAGGCTGGTAATTCAATGACTAAAGACAAAAATAACTTCAAAATATGCAATCAACAGCACCTCACACAAATGGCCTGTTTTATTGTAGGGAAGTAGAAAAAGCTGCTAAAGTCAACACAAGGTAACCTCCCTGAAGAGAACATTCACCATAGCTTACACAAGGCCAACAAATGAGTATAAAATGAAGCCAAATTACAGAGCTTCAATCTTGACCTCCTGTCTTAAAGGGAATAGTGATAAGTGGAAACTTGCAAAAACTTGTCCTCAGAAATTGTTCCTGGAAGTTGATTTATAATTGCATTATCAGACTAAGTTTTAAGCAGTAATCAAAAATATAGTCTAAATATATACACAGTATATCGATAGATATGTGTGTGTGAGATACATGTCATTGTGCGTCTGCTACAGTAGTTTTAACATCTCAGATTTAATTACCTGAAATGTATTTCTACAATCTCATTTCTCCTACTGTTTTCCTTTACATAGTACTACAAAATAATACTCAGCATTACACTGGAGATTGTTGAACTGTTGTTACAGCATATAAATTTCTTAATATATTTATGGCTCAGAAAAACTGCTAACGTGAAAAAAATTAATAATCCATTAAGAACCTTTAAAATAAAGTAGTTGAGTGCTGGCTGTTTAACAAGTTTTTTCTTTAGTGTAAAATAGAGTTTTATTTCAGTGTTCATGAAAAAGAAGAAAATGAGTATTCAAAATGACCATTCTCTACCTTCTGAGCTCATCTTTAGAGTCTCTAAGATAAATTTACATTTAAATGAAACACACACAAAAGCAGCTGGACTATCATCACACACATTAGTGTTTTCAGAGATTTAAATCTCTAATTCTTAGGAAAGAGAAAATTGTGACCACACACCTATTTTTAATCAGTCAGTTTTATTTATACATCCTTGCAATAGGGATTTATATGCTAATGCTTTAACTTAATATAATTGTTAAGGGAAAAGCATCTCTAAACAGATCAAAATAGAATTCTTCTCAGAACAGACTTCTCATGCATATAATTTTCTTTAAAAAACCCAGCCTTTAAATGAGATAAAAACCAAAACTATATCAACAATAATAAATGACTACATAAATGTAACGAGTTAGAATTTAGCAAACTAAATTATGATCTTGTTCTTTAATAAGCCCTAATATAAAGTAGCAACACAGTTTAAAGCTAAAATATTGTATAAGTACTGGCTTCTAGTTATCCTTTAAGTCTTTCCTCTTCTTATTTTTCCTTTGCTTAATATGTATCTTCCTTTGTCTGGTGGTCCATGAATCAGGTAGAAAATTTAATTCCATTCAATTAAAAAAATTGTGAAAAGACAACATATTTATAATAAATATGGCACTGGTTAGTCTTATTAGTTTTTATTACTGTACATAATGAGAAACATACCAAGGGCCAAATTAGAATGTGCATAGCCTTCATTGATGAAAAACTGACGAGAATTCAAATGTTTAAAGAGAGAATTGCATTTATTAAAAAATGCTTTATGATCTAAGCTTCAAATGTTTATTTCTCAGTATAATCTACATGCATTAGTAAAATAGCAATGTATTAAGTAATCTCACACGACTATAAGTGTGCTTTAAACAGACTGAAGATCAAAATAAGCTCTCACTCATTTTCTGTCTAAATGATATTTTCTCGTACCTTAAATTTACCACATAAAAAAATTTCAAAAGTAGTTACTTACTAAAATTAGTTTCTGCTCTAAGACAAGAAAGAGGGGATCTGAGTTGAACTGTGGTGATATTCATACACCCCTCTCAAAATCTATATACCACAGTTTGGGTTTTAGTTTTAGATACCTTAATGTTCATGAAGTATCACTAACAAACATAAGGCTCATACCATGATTTCCTTAACATCGTCAGCACTGTTTCAAATTTTACATTCAATGCCTCATGAACAAAGTTAAAATCATCTTCTAGTGCAAAAAATGACATGGACATTAATTCTCCTTTAGATATCAGTTCAGTTGAATTCTTTTATAATTTTGATATTTAGTAACAGAACAAATGACAACCTTACACATTGTGCTATATAAATCATTCACTAAATTAGTAATGATACGAGGAACACAGTTTAAATAAAGTTAGATCTAAATCTACAAACCACAAGCCACATAACTGTATTTTAACTAGATTGTAGGTTTCCCCAAGGTCAGAGATAGTTCTTTATTTTCCTTTCTCTTTATCCACTGCACCATTCCAATTATAGGTACTTGATAAAGACTTACCAAGTTGACTTTTTTCTGTTAATTTTCTGCCCAGTGGAGAATTCTATTACTCCCACTGGACACAGACTTCTTGCTCAGTAGCAAAACTATGAAAAGAAAAATTATTTCTAAGGAAGTAACAAATGTATTTGATGTAATAATTACTCTTTATCCAAATGAAAACTGAGATGCAGTCTGATATTATAATTGCTGTTGCCAATTATTACTTCAAAGCCTTAAAAAAAATTCAGTACAGGTTAAACACAAACTTTACTCTAAAATAGAATTATGGTGTCTGTTTGCAATATGTGAACTTTAGCTTCCCAAGGGTAAACACCCTACAGATGTCTAGTAATCTCCCATGTAACAATATCTAAAGCAAGCCCACACTGTTTTGATTTTGGAAGTCTTATCTATTTAAAATCTAATGAACAAAATGAATTGTAACATTTATGCAGTACAAGAGTTTTGTTACATTTTTCAAAACACTCTTTCCAGACTATCCATTCCATGATCCTCTCCCACAATGCAGTATTATCCTGGAAATGTATAGAAATGTATAGCTTTCAATTATTTTTCATTAACTATTTATTGGCAAATTTAAAACCCATATTACCTAAATCATGTAAGTAAAATTGTAAATAAATAAATTTCATGATAACCTGAACATGCATGAAGGATTACAAAGACATCATCATTTTGTAAAACTCAAAAGAAGAGAAAATGAAATGCATCTCCTTTCATCTCAACTTTGGATTTATTTTTCCTTGTTAGCATCCTTTATTCAAAAGATAATTCTACTGACCTAGCTTCCGAAGGGCCTGGGCCTCATCCTGGTATTTCCAGTAGGGGTGATAAGCTTATGTTTTTCCATCTACCCTCCCTTCTCCCAGGTCCCTTGAAGGCAGTGGTTTAGATCTGAAAGAAGTTTGGCCCAGGTTAAGGATGGATCCCATAGGCATGGAAGAGAGCTAACAGGTCCCTACAGATGTCATCCATTCATTCGTTGAAAAGTATTTATTGAGGGTCAACTATGTGCCTGTTCTAGGTATGGAGATAGAATAGTGAGCAAAAAAAGACAAAGCACTTTTCATTTCTAGAGCTTTCATTCAAGTTTGGTGAGTAAGTCCAAAACTTCACCTCCATTACATTCCTTACCAACAAAGATATAGCCTTGGTACAGTCTGTTTCCCTGAAATGAAGTACTAAATGGTCCCCAGGTAGTATGAAATAATTAATATTCCCTGTAGCACCTATCTACACCAACTTCAGCAAGAGCAGCAACATTTGCTAGTTATTTTTCTGGATAATATAAAAAATAAGATACAATTCCTGACATTCATATCTTGGAATCTAGTTGAGTCACAAGACATTTACCCAAGAGTATGACACAGAGGAAAGAACAAAGACTTTGGAATCAGCCAGCCCCTATGTTTGAGTTCTAACTTTTCCCCTTACTACCTATGGGCTCTTGTGAAACTTACTGAAACCTTTCTGGGCCTTAGTTTTCTTAGCTATAAAACTGAGAATCACAATGCCTATTTTATAGGGCTGTTGTGAGGATTAGAAATGACACGTGTACAGTGCCCAAAGTAGTGTACATTCATTTTTATTAAGTTATTGGAGTAAATTATTAATTCCTGCTGTAAATTATATTAAATAATTTACAGGAAAGAACTAGGCAGAGAAGTGTATATAAATCATAAAAACCTTTATGGTTTTTTATTAAAGGCTATGTTTTGTACTTACACACATTCTCTGACATACACACACATTCTCTCTGAAATTCCAGATATGCAACTATGCCATGTATTATTACACTGTTCCATCACAGTTTCTGCTCTGGAGGCAAAAGTTGAGATAAGGCATACCATTGACTCAGGAGTCTTTATGATGGCAAGAAACCTCAAGCATTTAGAATATCTGAAATACCATAACCCAGACACTACACTTCCAGCCTCCAAGAGAGCTTCAGTCGATTGTGCAGATGGTCCGATTAATACCTACCAATATCAAACAATTCCTTATACATATTTTGACCAAGAATACATCTCACCTAGTATTAAATTGTTCCACTTACATGAACAAAGGGATGACAGGAAATTTTTACATGGTATTTAACTTTCTTAGAGAAAGAAGAACTTGGCAATATTAGTTGGGGGGCAAAATTTTAATACTAATTGCCATTCTCTGATGAAGTCTGAAAAATGTTATTCAGCAAGTCTGATGAAGAAAAAGAACTAACGTTTCCTGGGGGTCTAGTTTGCACCAGGTATGTGCTTGGTGCATTGATCCATTATCTCAGAAATGTGACTGCTCTGGAGTCAAATTATGAATCAACTGTCTTAGAGTCAAAACTATGTCAAGAGTCTCAGAGGAAAAGTTATTTGTTCAATAGTTATTTTATTTCTCAAGTAATAAATTAGATTGATTTTGTATTGTAAGCTACATAATGAGCCTACCAGAGAATGTTGTTTGTTTTCATATCAACACATGGAATAATACAATCTGTGAAATTATGCAAAAGAGAATATAAGAGAAACACTCCTGACATTAGTCCTGGCTGCTGCTGCTTATACTACCATTATTAGTAACATTACTATTACTAGTAAAATGATTAGTCTACCTTGATCCTTCTTGCTCCAACTTGTGAAGATGTAGGTCTAGCCATTCTCTAATATGCGAAGGCCTTAACCTCCCACTCCAACAATTCTCAAGTGATTATTAAATTATCAAAGTAGGTAGAACAGCTATCTGGAGCTAAACCCTTGTTCATGTGGGGAGTTCCGTTGCAACAGAAGTTTCTCTACTGGCTAAGGTGCCAGAGGTTTGATTAGTTTATGTGCCACAAGAGAATTAAGAGATCAGTGCACTTTTAAAATAGCTATTAAAAAAAAATAAAATGCTACAAATCTAAATCTTATAGGGAACATCTTCATATATTAATTGTTAGAATCTCACCTTAGAACAGTCTTACATTTTTTCAGGTTTATTTCCAACAAACGAAATTGAGGAAAACTATTATTGTGGAAATACCCTTACTGTCATCCACCTTCCATGTCCAATTTTACAGATAGTAGTATGCTTTTTCAAAGAATTGTTAATTAAATATAGATGTAGACTGTCAATTCTGTCAAATCTAATTAATCAGTCAATACTTTGTATTTACTATGTACCCAAAATTCTATTAAACATTTTGGAAAATACAGACTATAAAATACCATAGTACTTCCTCTCAAGGGACTTAGACTCTAATATTCAGAAAAAAATGATTTCTGAAATAGAGAATGTGAATGTCTATAATGAAATTCTAAAACTATGATATATGAACTATTTATGCTATAGAAGTTTAGGATAGGAGAAAATTAATAAAAACTCCAGTACTTAGTATGCTTCCATAAAAGAAATAAACAAAACTAGACCTCAAAGCAGTGGTTCTTCATGAAAGTGGCCTACTCCTACTCCTAGGGCCTACTCTAACGGTTCAAAATCTGCATTTAAACAGATTTCCAGTAGATTCTAATATAGGAGGCCCATAGTTTGGCAAACCCTGTGTTAAATGACAGGTATAATTTGCAAGAATCACTAGAGCAGTGCTATCCAACGGAACTTTCTCCAATGGTAGAAATATTCTGTGCCTGTGCTGTCCAATACAGTAGCCACTAGCCACATATGGTCATTAAGCTCTTGAAATGCAATTAGTGCACTTCAGGAACTGAATTTTTAACTTTAATTAATTTTAATTTAAATAGCCATGGCCAGCTCTAGAGAATAGGAAGAGATTTCTAAGAGAAACCATTGGGAGAAATGCACAGTAGCAGGATACATAGGCAGGAGAGACAACTGACTGGTTTATCTGGAAGAGAGGTTTTATATTAGACTGTCATGAGGTCAGATTATGAAAAGCCTTGAAGGGAACTGAGGAAATTGGATTTCATGGCACACACTACTGATTGCCTAATAGAGTTATTTCCTTCTCTTCTTCAATATTAATAACCCCAGAGCTTTTGCATGCTTACCTCAGAGAGTAGACCTTGATTTTTCTATACAATTCATGGTATTTCCACTTTCCTTGTCAGTGGCTGGCTTACACTAATGTGGTAAATTCTAGCCAATGAGATTTGGGACATCCATATATGTGGATAAACTCTTTAAAAAAATGCTTAGCCTAAATAAAAATAAGCTTTATCTGATTCTAGTCAAAGTTGTGTGAGGCTTGGGAGTGCTGTTAACATGTTGGAATAATGAAGAGACAAGGTGAAAGACAAATGCCAACAAACAGGATGGCAGAGAATGACCGAAAAAACTTGGATCCTTCATGACATCATCAAGCACCTGAATTGACCCAGGAATTGTCCTTCCCCTGCCCCCCCTCAGACACTTTGAGGATGTAATTAATTAATTGCTGTTTAACATCTTTAGTTTTCTGTTCTGTTCCATGCAATTGACACCATTAGTCCAAGATACTAACGTTTAGGGTCAAAACCTCTGGGAAATGCTAAAGTAGGCAACTGGTAGCTAGTGAAGGCATTTGATTAAGGTTGGAGACTGATCAAAACAATGTTCAAGTCTAAAAGTGACATGTATAAAAAATAGGTCAGAAGAAAGGAAAGGTAGAGTTAAGCAGATCACCTTTATCAAAAAGCATGAAAGTCAAAGTTACCAAAAGATTTTAGAAAAATTTGACAAATATTACTACTGTATAAAATCATTAATGCATATAGATAAATACTTGAAACAAAATTGGGGAAACAGCTCATTTTGTAAGGATAGTAGGAGATGTTTCTTCTCTGATTTTTTATATTGTTTTCATTATGTTATTATTTCTATTTAAAATCTAAACAAATTACAGAAAGCATAGTTTCCCTAAATGTTGCATATTCAATACTTTTGAAAATGGAAAAATTACTGAAATATGATTTCTCTACAGTAGCTGCAATTGAAGGTATTTCGAAGACACTGACGAACAACATGGTAAACCAGAAAGCATGCAGAACTAGCTGGGTGACCTTGGGAAGTCAAGTAAACCCAGTGGTTCATTGTTTTCCTCTCATGGTAGATTGATCTATAATCCTAAAATTCAACAGTCTTTGTTTTCAAATGGAAGGAAATACTTTTGAGTAAAAACTGTCATGCAATGGATATCAAAATTTAACTTTCTAAGCTCTGTTCTCACCTTTTGTCATACGAATGGAGTCCTAAAACAGAATAAAAGTCAATCTCCCTGAAATTCTCTGAGCAAACCAGAAACCTTGGGAAATAATTATGTTTTGTAACTTTAATATAACTTTCAAAAAAAGTTCCTGCACAGATTTTCAGAGAATAAACTACTTCCGAAAATTTTAATGTGGATTAAAGTTCTATATCAATATCAAGTAGGTGTCAAGTGACAGTTTATTATTTTTAACTTGCCTTTCCAAACAATGATTGCTAAGCATTTTTCATACTTATTGACCATTTGGAATTCTTCACGTGAATTCTGTGAATGACCTAGTCATATCGTTTGCAAAACATTTTAAAATTGTGTTTTATGAAATATTTTATATCACTTTGTTAGGAGTTCCTTATATGCCAGAGATGATAATCTTTTATCTGCACATGTAGAGATTTTTTCCCCCAATCTATCATTTATCTGTAATCAGGGTTTCCAGACGGGAATTCCCACCCGTTCTCAGGAATTTATTTCACATTCCTGTTCCCGAATCCCAAGAAAAGTTGGCCGGGAAATCGGGAAAATCGGCTCCTTGAACCCAGTAATACCCACAATGGGAAATAAACGTACTACTTACAATGTATCTCTTAGACATTTTTTCTATTTATCGCTAGGGTTTCGGGCAGGAATTCCTGCCCATTCTTTGGAAATTTTTTCATTTTCCGTTCCCCAATCCTGAGAAAAGTTGGTTGGGAAATCGGGAAAATCGGCTCCTCGTACCCAGGTGGTTGGTAGTATCAGCTGTCACTTTGTGGAAATGATTCATCGTGGAGAACAGAAAACAGTTTATATCTCGGGATTCAGGAATGGGAAAGCAAAAAAATTCTAGAGAATGGGCAGGAATTCTTTCCTGGAAACCTTATCTGTGGTATTTGTTTATGGTTCTTTTTTGTTTTACAAAAATGTTTTTAAATTACATAATCAGATATGTCTGTCTTTTAATATATAGTTCTGTTTGGTTACTTGGTTACTTGGTTACTTAAAATAAATGCCTTTTTTGGAATATGTATACTATAGAGCAGGGGTGTCCAAACTGCGGCCGGCGGGCCAACCGCGATCCATTGTTAATTGGCCCGCAGCAAATTCCAAAAATATATTTAGTTTACTTAAATAAACCAGGTGAGGCAATATGTACTTCACCTCCAGTGAGTGGCCCGGCTGTTTGTGTATTTTACCGCATATGGCCCTTGGTGAAAACCGTTGAAAAAAGATTGGACACCCCTGCTATAGAGTATCATGTAGTCATTAAAAAAGACATATAAGAGCTATACCAGTTGACTTAGAGGTATATCCCTTGTACGCTATTATTAAGTGAAAAAAGACAAATATCATATATATGATAGTATATTTAAGATGCTGAAAATATACAATATATATAAGGCTACATGATGGTGGAAAAAGTTATCACAAAATAAATAGCAGATTGACCACACTGTTAGGGTGAAAATGAAGGATAAAGAGGGAATTTAGGCTCCCTGAATTGTTTAAAAGTCATGACTACAGTTTTTAAAAAAAATATATGATCCCTTATGTAAAATTATTTGTGTTGGTAGATATATATAAATCTGCACCAAAAAGTTAATGGTGTTTAACTTAAGGATGGCTGGGTTTCAAGAAGAGAAGAGAAAGAAAAGAAACGAGGTGAGAGAGAGAGAGAGAATGAAAAAAGAAAACATGATGAAAAAAACATCAAATGAATTTAAAGTTGCCTCTTCCAAAACAGAACAGACTGAGTGAGGAGGGAGACAGAGCCCTCAAGTGAAAAGGCACCTTCTGATGTGGGTAAGAATTTCAGTAATACTCTTATAATTCCCTGAATACTCCCAAAAAGATATATACATAAACTTACTATGAGTTGTATCAATTTAATCAATTTAAATGCAGAAAATAAATGAGAGATTATACCAATTATACTTCTCTTCACATTGTCACCTCCATAGGCAGTGGTGACAATTTTAGGCACACCTGCTCTAGAAAAAGTAAATGTACAGAATGATAAATGTAAGGAGTGGTTCTAAGATTTTTGTGTCCATAAAAACCTCCTTGGAAGATTGTTAAAATGTACATTCCAGGCTCCCACCCCAGAGACTCTTATTTAGCAGGCCACGAGACCAATAATCCGCATTTAACAAGCACCCCGGGCAAATAAGGCAGGTGTTGACAGATCACACTGAAAAACAGTGAATTTAAGGATGTCTGATCTCTTTACAAACTGATTAAGCAAAGAATTCGAGGAGTGTAGTATACTAGAGAGAAAAAAGAATTTTGAAGTCAAAAGATCTAGATTACCTTTCTGATCTAATCCTTTACTCATTCTGTCATTTGCCTCTCCCCTTCCGCTGTGGCACTGGCTTCCTAAGTGACCCCCTCCCAACAGCCAAACATGCTCTTCCTCTAAACTTCCAATGGTTCAGCCCCTTGCAGCGCTCAGGTCTTCACTCAGATGTTACTCTTCAGTGACACCTTGTAGAGAATTTCAACTCCCATCTCACTTTCTTATTCCCAGTGCTGCTTCCTTGTCCTCTCTAGCACGTCTCACTAACTAAAATACAACATATTGTATAAATGTACCACAGTTTCTTAATCCAGTCATCTACCGATGGGCTTTCGGTTGTTTCCATGTCTTGGCTATTGTGTATAGTGCTGCAATAAACATCGGGGTGCATACATTTTGTTGAATTAGAGTTTTAGATTTCTCCAGATAGATGGAGTATTACGCAGCCATAAAGAAGAATGAAATCTTACCATTTGCAACAACATGGATGGACCTAGAAAACATTATGTTAAGTGAAATAAGTCAGACAGAGAAAGACAAATACCATATGAGCTCACTTATATGTGGAATCTAAAGAAAAGAATAAATGAATGAACTAATCAGAAACAGCCTCAGAGACAGAAGAAAAACTGAGGGTTGCTAGATGGGTGGGGGTGGGGGGTGGAGGTAAGGGGGAAGGTGAGGGGATTAGAAAGCACAATCAGTAACCACAAGATGGCCACGGGGATACGAAAGTCAATTTGGGGAATGTAACCAATAATGTTGTAAAGATTTTGTAGAGTATCTGATGGACACTTGTCTCGTTAGGGAGACCACCTCAGGGATGATGTAGATGCCTGATCACTGCACTGTACACCTGAAGCTGAAGCTGAACAGTAATGAATGCCAACTACAATTTTATATATATACATATGTGTGTGTGTGTGTGTGTGTGTGTGTGTGTGTGTGTGTGTGTATAGTTACAAGAAGCGGAGTACAGCATTAGGAATAGAGACAGTGGAAATGTAATGGCCGTGTGCGATGTCAGAGGTGTAGTGGATGGGGGGAGGAGGGTCGTAACTGTGTGAGGGATATAAATGATAAATGTCTAACTATTACATTGTTTTGTGCACCTGAAACTAATAAAAAAGTTTTAAAAAATAAATAAAATACAACATATTTTACTCATTTTCTTTTGCTTATTATTTGATTCCCCATAAAGACAAAGATATTTGTTAATTTCTTCACCGCAGCATCTGAAGCACCTAAGGGGGTTATCTGGACCCTTAAGAGTTCAAGGAGATTTCTCTTGACCAACATAAAACAAATGAAGATTGAAAGATTCAGTGACAGAAGGCAGATACAGCCAGTTAAGTGGAGAGCTCTGGCACTGCCAGAGATCTGATTCATTTGGCTTGGAGTGAGGCCTGAGATTCTGAATCTCTAACAGAAACACAGGTAATACAGACAGCTTTGAGAGCTGTCAAGTGCCTCTGCTCATTTTCTAGTGAAAGTCAACCTATTCTACCATATGAGAACAGCTGTTGGTTAAAAAGGGAAAACTTTGTTATACGTATATGAGCTTGTCAGTAAGCAAAATTGTTCCCCTAATCTCTATGTACCTAAGCTATCTGCTCAAATAAATAAAATTATTCTACTACAATATGGATATTTTCACTTAACAATTACATCATGGGTATTTATTGAAACCTAATTTTTAATAAAAACATAATGTTTAGTTTCTTTCTAATTTTTTTACTCTTATAAATAATATTTCAGGTGACATTTTTATTATACGCCTTTGTGCATTTGTTTAATTATTTCTTTCTAACAAATTCCTAGAAGGGAAATTTCTGAGTCAGAATTTAGACCACACTGTCCATACAACTTTCTTCAAGGATGGAAATGTTCTTTATCTACACAGTGCAATCCGGTAGTCACATGCAGCTACGGAGCACTTAAATGTGACTAGTGCAAGTGACAAACCGAATAATCTTTAGTTTTATACAATGTTAATTGATTTAAATTTAAATAGCCGCATGTGGCAAGGGGATACCATATTGAATAGGGCAGGTAGAAACATTTAAAGTATCCATAAGTGATGCCAAATTGCTCTCCAGCGAAGTTGTAATGATTTGTACTCACTCTACAGTGTATAACAACAACCACTTCTTTACCCTATTGCCAAAACTAGATAGCATCAATCCATTGAATCTTTATAATCTGGAAGTTGAAAAACGTCAGTGTGGCTTTCATATTCATTTTTTTTCCTTTTTTATATGCCTTTTTATTAATACTGTGGAACAGAATTGTTTTATCTGTAATATTGATTCAAACGCGACTATTCGCACCTATGTTAATTAAATGAGAGGTTGGAAATTAGGTGGCTTCCAGATTTGTTTTGTTGGGTTCATATGTTTTGTTTTTTAATTTACTGCCGATATTTAAATTCATATAAAAATATGAGTTTCCAGCTCCAATTGAAAAATCAAATCATCTGGCAACAGTGACCCACCGTACCACAGGGCACAAATCAATGGAGCCTTAGAAATTCAGCCACCTTCAGACTTCCTTGTCCGCTAGAACTCATCATCCTCTATTATTTTATAGGGGTACTGCTTCGCTCACTCAGATTACCTGCTTGGCCCCTACAAGTACCTGATTTACAATTCCTGCTCTGAATAAATTTTGAAAGATTAAAAGGCAAACAGCATCTAATGATAACTTTCATTTCATACTTAGCATGCGTAAGTGATGTTATATTTCTGGATTATTTTATAACATTTAACTAGCAGAAGAATACTTTTCTAGCGGTTGTTGGCATTTCCTACCTCGCAGAGCAGTGGTTCAGTATCAGAAGGGTTGTTAAAATGCAGACCCATAGGCCCCAACCCCAGAGTTCCTGATTGAATGGCTGGGTTGGGCCCCAAGAATTTTCATGTAACCCCAAGCTGCAAGTGCAGCTCCACAATGAGATGAGATTTTCTCAAAGATGTGGACATTCCTGGGTAATGTTGACAACATAATATAAATTTGTACACCCTTTTTTCCTAATACATCTCCACATTTATTATTTCACTTTATCTTCAAAACAATCCTAGTCAGATGGTTGACAATTAGAACAATAATTCTTAATCCCGTTTTACAGAAGAAAAGTAAGGTGCAGCAGTTAAGAATCTCCCCTAAACACACAAGCAGCTAAAATAGCCAGAACAAACAGGTTTCCTACCTCCTAACCTAGGTAATAAAGGCAAACACAGCAATCCAGGACACAACTGGAACTTGATTCTCCAGACTGGTACCATAAACGTAGAACCATGCCCAAGAATAGAGATACGTTCACAGCAACAAGCATTTATTTATCAAGTGCTAATTACGTATTAATCTATGCTAATCATGCCTATAGTCTCTACTGTAGGAACTTTTGAAGACACTCAAGGAGCACAGAAAAAAATTAAAAATAAAATCTGAAACCACTACACCTTGAAAACAGAATGAATTCTCTATGACATAGGACAAAAACAAATGTGCTCAAGGGGTGGGTAGTAGGGATAAATACAGAGTTGGGTAGAAGAGAGGAGTCACTGTGGGAGCTTCACATCTGGACTTGGAGGCGTTGCTATCGTCAGTCAGTCAAGAATGGGAGGGAAGGAAGAGTACACAATAGGGAGACCTCCTGGGGCTCTGCAACACAAAGAGCTGCTGTTATCCACGTTGGGTGTGTGTTTGCCAGAAATATCAGGGCTGCTGGAACTCCAGAACTTACAAGGGCATGCTTTTGTGTAGTCTAAATTACCTTGACTATGTAAGAATGCAAGTCAGAGGGCATAACTTCATTACCCATTTGTAGCCAAAAGATAACATGATTAAGAATCATGAAACTTTCTCTGATTTTCCCCCCAAGTTTTGAGAAGCATTCCTAGTAAAAATCCACCAAACTGTAATCACAATACTAATTATATAAATCAGCCCTTCAAGAGAAAAAAAGAGGGTTGCATTTTCACTTATGTAGAATTGATATATAATATTCTTTACTAATTTTAAGATAGTTTCCTAAGATTAAAAATAATAACTAATAAAAATTACTATAGAGTGAGAATGCAAGAAAACTACAATTAATTTGAAAGAACCAATTAGAAAATTTGGTTCTTTAACTGACTTGTCCTGTATGCCGGTCTTACAGTTTAGTTCAAAATGACTGAGGTGAGGAAGCTTCCACCACTCTAGTATGTAGAAAACTGTAGCAATACTGCTGGAAAAAAAAAAGACCTCTCACTTCACACAAGACTAAAGAAATACAAATCAAAACAAAGGGATACAATTTTACACTTATCAAATTAGTCACAATAATGTAAATGTTTTAAAATAACAAGCATACATACATATTGTTAAAGAAATATATAAATTTACATAATCCTTTTGGAAAGTAATTTGGAAAATTACCAGAAATTGAGAAATTTCATAATAAAAATAAGAGCTGACATTTATGTGTTTTCATGTAGTAGTATTACTTTTCACCTTAACGACTTTGTAGAGATCTGTTACTACACCCATTTTACAGATTAGAAAGCTCTGATAAAATAAGTTATTGCCCAATATTGCCAATAAGTGATGGAGCTAGGTTTTACACCCTTTAATTTTAGAACCTTTTGAACCTTTAATTTTAGAGCCCACTCATTTTACAACCACACTATACTGCCTCTCTAGGGAAACAATTCTAAGGAAGTTTTAAAAATAAGAACGTTGCATTCACGAAGACGGTCATTATATATTTTTAAAATACTGGAAAATCTCAAAATAAGGGAAGGGTTAAGTAAATTATGGTATGATACACTAATTACAAATAATAGGAAGTAAATTATAGAAAAATGTTTATGAAAAATCAGAGTAAAAATGTCTGTAATATGATAAGACATCTGTAAAAATACATGTTCATATGGCAAGATTGAGAAGAAAGCTGGAAAAAATAAAAACTATTGTATTTTAAAGGAATTTCACCACTAGTACTTGATTTTCTTTTGTTTTTGTCAATTTTCTCAATCAAGATTTACTCTGAACACCCTTACAAATCTATTCTAGTTCATATTCCTATCATCCCAGTAACAATTTCTAAAACTTCACTATAATTTATTTATATTAGTCTTATTCAAAATAATTACATAATACTCTTTAACGGTGATTCTGAAGCTTTAAAGTACGAGATCTTCTTAACATCAATGATTTTTGGAATCACGACTTACAGTGTACTTTTGAAATCCCTTAACTGAGATCACATTATAGTGACGAAAATCAGCTAATTCTTTTTACTATCATAATCTTGCAATGACTCCTCCGCTCCCCGTGTCCAACCTGGAATCATCAGCCCAGACGTTGCAGGTGTTTCAGAGATTAGAAAAGTTTCCTACTAAGAACATGATCTCTAAGCGAATATTTATAAAGTAAATAAACTACCTTAGCCATAAGGGATATTCATATTCTATATACTTTTGAGAATTACTAATTATGTCAAGTCCCTTTAAAGCAGGTAAATGAACATTATTATTACTTTATCAAAAAGCAAAGTAAGAGTTTGGTAAGCATAATTTCCCTAAAAATGGCACCATAAGCTGTGAAGAAAAGTCACTCTCCTTAGCCATACAAGGTCCATCCAGCCCAGGGTTTGGCCTCTCTCAGTAACATAAACAGACATTTTGTGGAAAAACGTGAAGTAGCTGTTCTCCAATGGTATCAATCTCATAAGAGCAGGAATGTAGTTTAAACATATCTAACTTCCTCTTTACGAATCTACCATTAGGGAATTTACTTTGTCACTCCATTGTCTCATACCCATAGGTCCAACTGGGTTACCCTTAGCCAGTCTTAGGATACCTACAGAAACTATTTTAATCACAGAATTTTGTAGTCAGAACTGCCCTAGAAGTCCCATAGTTCAATTCCTTTAGCTGGGGGGGAAATTAAAGCATTTTAAAGAAAGTGAGTTTATTTAGCTAGAGCACTTCCTGGTCTGGAACTAAGAGATGTGAACAAATGTCTTAAACTTGGCCTTCAGATTTCTCCCTTACCATTAAAAGTTTTATATTATGTCAACAGAAGTATACCCACGTCCTTTCAATGTCTTTAGACATACAGTGCACTGGACAGAGTAAACTGTAGTTCTCATTCTCTACTCCCTAAAGAGTTTCAAGATGGAGGAAAAATTCAACAAAGTTTATTAAAAAACAAGTGTAGAGAAACTGGTGATGGGGTGGGGTGGAATAATAGTTTAATAGTTCTGCTTTCTACTGAATACTTGTTCTAGCATTCTGATTTTCAACTGTCATAAGTGTCTGCCTTAGGCCAAATACAAGTTCTAACGTCATCACGAGTGGATATCAAAATAATATCTATCATCATTGATACATAGTTCATTCTTATATTCAATTCCTTTCTTCTTTTATTTCCATAATGTAATTCTATTTTAGTAGGAGAGATATACAAGAAATCGACAACAGTGTTTGCCTCTGGGGAGGAGGACTAGAGCATTGGGAGTATGGGGTAGGAGAGAGAGGGCTTATTTTACACAATTTGAATTGTTTACCCTATGCAGCTTATTTCTCAATATACATTAATGAAAACTTTCCCTTTAAACACATGCCTATATGTGCATAATTCTATTATTATTTTCAATAAAACAATTATTTTAAATATTTTCTCATTTGAATAAGTTTTCAGTATTACAATTTGTAAAACCATCCAGAAACATTCAGAGGGGGTGGCCGGTTAACTCAGTTGGTTAGAGCACGGGGCTCTTAAGCACAAGGTTAGGGGTTCGATTCCCCACATGGGCGACGGAGAGATCCGCCCTCCACAACTAGATTGAAACGACTGCTCCACTTGGAGCTGATGGGTCCTGGAAAAACACATTTAAATAAATAAAAGTGTTTTTTTTTTAAAAAAAAGGAAATATTCAGAAAGAAAAGGAACTAACGCGGTCACAAAATTCAAAGCAGAATGCCAGCACATCATGTATAAGAAAATATAAAGGGTAACGAGAGGTTTTTAAGGGGCCATTTAATTCAAGAACTTTTTGTGTAAAGCGTTTAATTCAACAAGCTTTTTCGGTTTTAAGAAGGGATTTAAGTGGGATTTCCCATCTCAAGGGGGAAGGGGTCTAAAGGTGTGAAAAAAAACAAATTAAAATGTGGTTTCAAGCTTCTCGACAGAGGACAGAGGGCCCAGGTGGGTGCATAGGACCTGGTAACCGTCGCGGCTACGAGAAAAGGAGCACAACTGCGAGTTCCTTCAGAACCCGTCTGCCTCCGACGGTGCCGCAGCCGTTCGGGGCAGATGGATGGTGCGCTGGACCTTACGTGGGCTCGGAATAACCGAGAACCCCTACGAACTGAATCTACACAGATAATTTCTTTCAACAGAGCTCGGAAGGACGGAGGGCACTGATGTAACAAACCTGCTCATCATCACACCCTTCACCTTCATCACATCACTCACCTCGCTGTCCACTTGTGTCAGAGTCAGCTGTCAACCCAACCCTTTGTGTCTCCTTCAGAGTACGAACGGTCCTCAGTCACACATCGAAAACGGGACCTGACGGCCGGGAGACGCGCGCGCGCGCGCGCCCGCGACACAGTGACATGTCATGTGGAGGAGAGACACCCAGGGACCCCGAGCAAACGCCCAGCCACCGCTGCACGCCCTCAACTTGGCCCCGCTGAGCGCTCCGCATCCCTCCGCGTCACCTCCGCGCCTCCCCACCGGCTGCCCCCCGCCCCCGCCCCCCCCTCACAACCGCTCAGGCTCCGGGGGACGGTCCCCCGCGCGCCCGGCGCCGCCCCCGCGCCTGCGCTCCCCGCCGCGCGGCAGCCTCGCTCATCCCACGCTCGGGCTTCCGCGCTCCCGCCACAAAGGCAGCCAGGAGAGCTCGGGGTGACAGGCCTTGGGCCTCCAGGCGCGGACCGCACGGCCACGGCCCCTCCGGGGCTGACGCCAGGCGGCGGGGGCAGGGGGTTCGAATCTCGGCTGGCGCGGGCGCCCGCCCTCGCCACACAAGCACGCTCGCGCTCACATCCTCGCTCCGCCTTCCTAGTCCTGCAGGAAAAGTCCTGGGCAGCGCTTCCCCGCGCGGGCAGGGTCCCCAGCGCGCCGAAGGGCAGCTCCCGCCCGGCAGGGGCGTGCGATCGCGCCCAGCCCGCGCCCTCTCGCCTCCCGCCTCCCGGTGCCCCGGAGGCCCCACCGCAGCTCACCTGGCCCTGGCGTGGCGCGAGGGCAGAGGACCGGGGGGGCCCTCGCCTCCGCCGGGGCTCGTCTCCCCACCCCAGTCCGGGTCCCAGCGCCGCGCTCCGCTCGCCCGGGCCGCCCTCCTCCGAGGTGCTAGCGCCGCCGCTGGCTGGCGTCTCTCTGGCAGGCGCGCTGACCGCGCGCTCAGTTCCCCGGGGCGGAGCGAGGCGGCGGCCACCGCGGCCGGAGGCGGATTCCTCAGGTGCTGCCCCTCCCGCTTCCCCAGAATCTCCGCGGTGGGGACCCCCGCACCCCCGCCCCAGCCCCGCCTCTTGGTCTCCTGCAGCCTCCGTGCCCGCGAGTGGGGTTAGGGTTCGCTTCCCCTCCTTGAGTGTCGTGGGCGCACATTGCCCTATGTACCCCCTCCCAGGACGCCCCCATCCATACAGTGGCGCCTTCAGTCCACTGTTTTCACGCCTCCATTTCCAAACTCCCCGGCACAAATGATCGGTGTGGTCACTGTGGGGTGTGGAGAGTGATGGTGTGGAGGGGGTCTTCAGGAAGGAGGATTTCCCCCCGGGGCGGCTGATGCGCACACCCAAGAAGAAAAATTATTTTCTTGCCGATTCCGCGTTCACTGAGCGCTCTCGCCTCATTGCGCGATTGCTTTCTCTGTCCAGAGGACGGCAGCTAAAGGGCCTAAGCGTGAACTCGGCCTGGGCAATGGTGGGTCAAAACTCCTTGGCCTTTTGCAGGAAGGGGGGTAGGGAGGGGGCAGGAGGCGGACTAAACCAAACAACCCCGGGAGCTCCGGGTCAGGGCGGACTTTTGCACCTCCGGGATGAGCACGCCCTCCCACCCGCGGACCCGGCCCAGCGCTCCGGAGGCTGCTGGCTAACCAGGCTCGTACCGAGCCTCCCGGACCAAAAGGCAGCCACTTCCAGGGGGCCCTGGACCTTGAAGGGTACTGCAGGAGCAAACGTTCTCGAGTGATGCTGAGGCCCGATACTGATAGACTTAGCTCCACTCTTCACAGCTAGTGGGTTTTGTTATTAGAGATGAAGCCCCATTTTTAAAAAACTCATTGTTACCAGAGGTAGGCGACTAGACTCCTTCCTTGACTGATTGCCCACACTCTGGAAGAAGCATCTCCATGTTGGGTGTAGTGGAAGAGTTTTAGGTTAAGGAAAGTTGATCTCTTTTTAGTGCCATTGGGGCAAGTAGAGTCCAGGGGAGCTCAGCCTGTTCTTGAAAGTAGGGAAGCTACCGGGGTGCTCAGTCCCCGGCGGGTTGGTTGTCGTTCTGTTGTTACGGTATCATTGTCAGTTATAAAGACAGCTTCAGTTAAAATAGATCTCATATGATCTCCAAGTCAGTACGTTTTGTTTGCTTGTCTTGATTTTTTTTTAGGAACCAAAATGCTTCCCCTCCCCCCTTTCTCTTGTGGACACAGAGGGAATTTACTGGAAGTCTGGAATTTCCAGAAAATAAATGAAGGCACAGTTCAGTTGTGACTAGCAAAAGTAAGAGATCTGTTTGTGGTTTGGATTGTCTTCTCTCCTTCCTCCATCCACAGGGAAGACATGCTAGTCAACTGCCAATTTTTTAGAAAATCACTCTGTTCCTTGTAGGGATAAGGAACAGAAATGTTTTTTTGTTTTGTTTTACAATTGAATCCCTATTGTCCAGTCTTTAAAAACACATAGAAACACTTTTCTGTGTCACAAGGGCAGGAAACATAGCTTTCTCAATCAGTGTTGTATTCCCACAGTTCTGGATGTTGCCCACAATACAGGCTTAGAAAATAAAACTGATATGGTTTTTCAATAACCACAACAGAGAACGGTGCAGAGGGTTAGCAGTATAACTCAACATATGAAAAAGGAATCCAATGTGAGTTAACAAATTTACCACAAGAACTGGCCATATACGTATGTGAAAAAGACAGAAGTAGAAACCTGAGATTACAAGTTCACCTAGTGAATATAAACCAAGCTCACAAGAGGTTAAAGCAGGTAAGAATCTTTTGAAAAACGCAATCCTTCACAAGGTCTCTAGAGTTAGGGAGAGGGAACACCTTCCATTTTAAAGCTAAGGAAACTAGGAACAATGAGCAGCCTTTTAAAGTAAAAGCACAGTTCAGTTTTCTCTCCGTTTAATTCAAGGACCATTTGTTGAGTGCCACGCACACTAGACTCAAATTTGCACAGTTCCTCAAGGACCTTAGACTAATATTATAGAACTCCGGTATCCATTCTTCATTCATTCAACAAATATTTATTGAGCACCTACTGTGAGCCAGATGGTGTAGTGGGAACTGGCAAATCATCAGTAAACAAGACAAGTCCCTAACAAGGTTAAAAGTTAGTGATGGTAATCTATCCATGTTGTGGTAGATTGAAAACATTTTGATATCTCCTTTATTAGCTAATATACTGTCTTTTCCTAAACTTATTTTTGTATATGCCTTGTCTCCCATGCAGGGTTTACATATCCCTCATCGTGCACAATAGACTTCTGTGATTGTAATACATGACAGGGATAAAAATGAACACTCTGTGGTTAGGCCCCATAGTTTTGAAACCTGCCTTTAAGACTTACTTATGTAACTTTGACCAAGTTACTTGATCCCCATCTTAGTGTCCCTATTTGTAAAATAACATAACAGTACATACCTCAGGGAGTAACTATGCTGAATTGAAACAATGAATCTTGCCTAGCACACAAAAAGTTAGCTGCCATCGTTGTCTTCAAATCTCTCCACTCTTTCTCGTAACAATGATTTCTAAGTGCCTCTCCGTAGGGACCCTGCATTAGAACCTAAGTTCAGTGGAAAATGTGAGAGTCATAGCAGTCAAGGTCCTTATAAATAATAGAATCTTTCTGTGTAGTTATTGTGAAGATCCTCTGCCCCAGCAATGGGGGGATTTCCACAATTACCTCCTGGCTCTGTGCTCAAAGATGAACACTCTTTTGCATAAATTTCTGTGGCCCTTGACTCCACACTGTGGAAGGCTCTTCCTTGTTCATTAGTCTCCAAGGCCACGTTTGAAGTGGCGTTGGGAAGTAAGCCTTCCTTGGAGACTTCACAGTTTTCACAACCTGTTTCCTGGGGTCCTGAAAGTTCTTTTACAGTGAAAGGTTTTTTTTAAGGCCAGGCTTATGGCTGGTTTGGCCATACAATTGCTTCAGACACTTAGTAGACTTTATACTTATTTGCTTCCATTGAGTTTCCTGTGCCAATTGTCACACCCAAAGTTCTTTTCTGAGTATAGTTTCAAGTACTTTCTTTCTTTGCTTTCTCACGCTATTCTTTTTTCTCTCAACTTAAGGTTTGAGGCTTAATGACCCAGCACCTTGGGCATCATCAACCATTATCTGCTATGAGGAAGGAGGGCTGCTACTTTCCCACTCAGAGCCAAGTCACTGGAGGACAAAACTAACGTCTAACCTAACACATCCATCTTCAGAAGGTAAGAACCACTGTAGGGAACTGAACAGTGGTTTCTCTAATTCCAGAGGGAATGCCAGTTACCAATGCTGAATGAGCTAGAACTCCACTTATAAATATGAGCTGATAAAAATATCACTAATCATAAAAAAAATCCATCACTTGAAAGAAGAGGACCAAGTTAGAGCAGATATTACTCACTAGAATGGAGTTAATGAAGGAAATAGGAGAAAACTTAAAAAAAAAAATCTTGTTGATATTCTCAGTGAAATTTAAAGAGTGGCAGGTTGTCATGCAAATGGAGCAATCTAAGAGCCAGAATGTCCTTGGAAATTAAAAAATACCTGAATATTTAAGTTGAAAAGATTGTAGAAGTAGTTAATAGAGAAAGATACTGCTGAAAACTGAATTAATGAATTTAAAGACAATCTCAGAGAATCCTTCCAGAGTGCAAAGCAAAAAGATAAATAAACAGAAATTATGAAAGAAGAGATAAAATATATTTTAAAATAGATCCAAGAGGTCCAATTTTTATACATTGGACATTTTAGAAGCAAAATGGAATAGACATTTCATATTAATATAATTGTAATATAAAATATCTATTTTGTAGTATATAAAAATAGGTATTTGTATACTACGAAACATCATTGAAAGAAATTAAAGACCTAAATAAATGGAAACACATACTGTTGCTGGAGTCGATGACTTAATGTTGTTAAGGTGGCATACTCCCCAAATTGATCAACAGATTCAATACAATTCCTATCAAAATTTCAGCTACTTGTTTGGTTTTGTTTGCAGCAATTGACAAGCTGACCCTATAATAATTTATATAGAAATACTAGGGACTCAGAATAGCTAAACAATCTATTAAAAATAATAATAATAAGTCAGAAGACTGCACTTCCCAATTTTAAACCCCATTACAAAGCTACAGTAATCAAGACAGTGTGGTACTGGCATAAGAATAGACATATCCATCAATGGAATGAAATTCAGAGTCCAGAAATAAACCAATGTATTTGTGGTCAATTGATTTTCAACAAGGGTGTCAAAATAATACAAGTACAATGGGAAAAGAATAGTCTTTTCAACAAATGGTGCTGGTCCAACTGAATATCCACATGCAAAAGAATGAATTTGGATATCCACCTTATAGCAGACACAAAAATTAAATCAAAATGGATCTTAGATATACAGTAGTCCCCCTTATCTGTGCGATATACATTCCAAGACCCCCAGTGGATGCCTGAAACCACGGCCAGTACAAAACCACACACACAACATATATATGTTTTCCTGTACATAACACACCTATGATAAACTACAATTTATAAATTAGGCACAGTAAGAGATTAACAATAACTAATAATAAAATAGAACACTGTAACAATATATTGTAATAAAAGTTATATGAATGGCTTTGGGCTACTAAGTAAAATAAGGGTTACTTGAACAGGAGCACTGTGATACTGTGATAGTCAATCTGATAACCGAGATGGCTACTAAATGACTAACAGGTGGGGAATGTATACAGCATGCATATGCTGGACAAAGGAATGATTTACATCCCAGGCAGGACGGAGCAGAACAACTCGAGATTTCATCACACTAGTTAGAGCTGCATTCAATTTAAAATTTTAGACTTGTTTATTTCTGGAATTTTCCATTTAATATTTCCACACTGTGGTAGACCACAGGTAACTTGAGATTGTGGAAAGCGAAATCGCAGATAAGGGGGAACTACTATAATGTAAGAGCTAAAGCAATAAAACTTTTCGTAGAGTTGTTTGACACTGTGTTAGGCAAAGGTTTCTTAACATGACAACAAAAGCACAAGCAACAAAGGAAAAACTAGATAAATTGATTTATAAAATTGAAAACTTTTGTGTATCAAAGGACAAGATCAAGAAAGTGAAAAAGACAACCTACAATATGGGAGAAAATATTGGTAAATCATATATCTCATAAAGATCTATTATCCAAAATATATAAAGAACTCTTACAACACAACGAGTAAGACAAATAATTCAAATGAAAAAATGGACAAAGGATTCAAATAGACTTTTCTCCAGTGAAGATATACAAGTGGCCAATAATCATATAAAACGGTGTTCAACATAATTAACCACTAGGGAAATCTAAATCAAAACCACAATATACCACTTTATATGCATTAGAACGGCAGTTAGAAAAAAACAAGCAGAAAAATAACAGGATTCATGCAATGAAATATCATCAGCTTTAAAAAAGGAAGGAAACAGCTGGGATGCACCTTGCAACAGCTTGGATGAACCTTGAAGACGTTATGCTAAATGATGTAAACCAGTCATAAAAGGGCAAATACTGTATGGTATGAGGGACCTAGGGTAGTAAAATTCATAGAGACAAAACAGTGGTTGAACTGGGGCCAAGCTGTTGAGAGGGAGGTGGTGAGGAGTTATTGTTTAATGGTATGGTTAAGGATAGGGTGAGGGTTAGAGTTTCAGTTTGGGAACATGAGAAAAGTCTGGAGATGGATGGTGGGATAGATGCACAACAATGTGAATGTATTTAATGCCACAGAACTATACCCTTAAAAATGGTTAACATGGTAAATTTTATGTTATGTATAGTTCACCATAATTTTTTTAAAAGCTCTAAAATTTCTTTTAAAGATATAATAACAAATGTAACAAAGACATGGAGAAATTGGAACCCTTATACATTGCTGTTAAGAATGTAGATGTCAAATGGTGTAGCCACTGTGGAAAATAGTCCGGCCATACTTCAAAAATTTAAACCGAGTTATAGCATGATCCAACAATTCCACGCCTAGCTATATACCCAAGAGAGTTTAAAACGTATGTTCACACAAAAACTATACTTGAATGTTTATAGTAGCAGTATTCATAGTACTCAAAAAGTGGACACAACCTAAATGTCCATCAACAGAAGTTACTGGTTCCCACAATCGCATAAGCCAATTCCTTGAAAAATATATGTGTGTATGTGTGTGTGTGTTGAAAATACATTTTTTAAAAATTGTATCCTGTCTTTTCACTTTCTTTATGGTGTCTTTTGATGAATAGTTCTTAATTTGAGCTTGTGTGTTTATAAATCTTTTACTTCTCATAGTTTATACTTTTTGTTTAAATCTTTCCCTTTGCCAAAGTCTTAAAGACATTCCCCTATATTTTCTAAAATTTTTAAAATTTTTACTTTCACATTTTTTATTCCCGCTGAAATTAATTCTTTAAAAATATGATATGAAGTAGTACTTCAATTTTATATTTTCTTTATGGCTAGCCAATAATCTCAGCACCATTTATTGAATAGTGTTTTTTTTGTTTTTTTCTTCCACTAATCTGAATACCCACCTGTCACTTATCACATTTCCATACATGTACAAATTTGTTCCTAGTTTTCTACTAGCCCATTATTTTAAATCTAACATTCTACCATTGACTTCTCAAATGCTCGTATATTATTTAAATCCTTTAGATCTGTCTTGTGTCATCAATTAACAAAGAGTTGGCATCCTTCTAATTACCATATCCAATAGTCTTTTCTTAGTTCCCATTCATTTCAACTTCAAGGCAGTATTTGACACACATCACTATTTTTTCCCTCTTAACACTGTCTCCTACTTTGGTTTTTATTGCTCTGTGCTTTCTTGGTTCTCTTTTTACTCTTTCCTGTCTGGCTCTTCGATTACGTCTCTGAAATTTTATCTCTCTCTACATTTGTTTCTTCGACAATTTCATGCACTTTCATATATTCAGTTATCTCATCTCCTCTTTTTTAACTCATCCACTCTTTTCAGAGGGAGGTCCACATGTCCAACAGATAATTAGATGTTTCAACATGTTTAGCTCTTTCTTAACTTAACATTGGGCCTTGAACTCAAGATGTCCAAAGCTTCTCAATCCTGCTTCTCTTGATCATACATTTTTTATTGTCATCACCTTCTTCCTTGTCAAATTAGATTCAAAAGTCAGAGTTATAAGTTAGATTCTTCAGCTTCCCTTGTCTACCACCTTCAACCAATGGGCAAGTACTACAGATTGTTCCTCAGCTATGTTTGTTTCAAGAAATTCTTACTTTTCTGACCCTCTTTCTCTAGTTCAGAACTGTGGGTGGGTAAGGGGGCTTCCAAGATGAGCCAGAAGCCCAGTGAGATGACTAACTAAAGCTAATATTTTACCCTAATGGAATTTTTAAAAACTCCTTTATGTTTTACTAATAAATAAGTTTTGAATCAGTCTATTTTTCTCCATCCCTCTCCCCATGCCAGTCTAGCAGTCAGCAACATCCTTTCGCTGGACCACGCCATTAGATGTTTGGCTAGCTTTACATCCACTCAGGCCTACCTACAATCCAGTTTTCCCACAGTAAACAGTCCTTAAAAATAAAAATCTGATCGTATCCCTGCCCTGCTTAAAAATTATACATGACAATTTTTACATAGGGCTATTGATATGCCAAACACTCTTCTAAGCTCTTTACATGTTTTAAATAATTTAATTATTAAAATTTTATGTGGTAAGTACTGTTATTATCCCCATTTTACAGAAAAGGAAACTGAGGAACAGACAAGTTAAGTGATTTTTTTTTTCCTGGTCCCGCTATTAATATGTAGTGCAGCCAAAATATGTGAACCTGGTAGTCTGTCTCCAGAGTCTACCCTGTTTCTTTCAAGGGCTTCTCATTGTCCTTAAGAAAAGGTGAAAAATCAGCCTGATAGGATCTTAAGGCATATATGTTAAAGGAGAGGATCATCTATCTTCAGGAATAAAAAAATCACAGAGGAAGGCTGTTGCAGGTTGAATTATGTCTTCCCAAAATCCGTTTGTTGAAGTCCTAACCCCCAGTACCTCAGAATGTGACCTTATTTGAAAATAGGGTCATTGCAGCTGTAATTAGTTAAGGTGAGGTCAGACTGGAGTAGGGTGGACCCCTACTTCAATATGACTGAAGTTTTCATACAAAGGGAAATGTGGACATGCACACACATAGAATACCATGTGAAGATAAAGGCACAGATTGGGGAATGTACGTGTAAGCCAAAGAACACCAAAAATTGCTATCAAACCACCAGAAGCCAGGAGAGAGGCATGGAACAGATTTTTCCTAACATCCCTCAGAAGGAACCAACCCTGCTGACACCTTGATCTTAGACTTCCAGCCTCCAGAACTGTGAGAATAAATTTCTGTTATTTAAACCACCCAGTTTGTAGTACTTTGTTATAAGCAGCCTGAGCAAGCTAATACAGAGGTTTCTCAAGAGGCTTCATATTTATGACCATTTCAGGCATGGAGTCATAATTAAGACTGTTAAAAACTGTAAGGAATTCTTTTTCCAGTACAATTTTTTTAAGGTATAATTGATATAGCATTATAATAGTTTCAGGTGTACAACATAATGATTTGATATTTGTATATATTGTGAAATGATCACCATAATAAGTCTAGTTAACAATCATCACTATACATAGTTACAGAATTTTTTTCGTGATGAGAAATTTTAAGATCCACTCTCTTAGAAAGTTTCAAATATGCAATACAGTGTTATTAACTATAGTCTCCATGTTGTACATTACATCCCCATGACTTACTTGTTTCATAATTGTTAAGTTTGTACTTTTTGACTTCCATCATACATTTTGCCCCCTCTCCACCCTTTGCCTTTTGCTACCACCAATCTATTCTCTGTATCGGCTTGTTTTTGTTTGTTTGTTTTTAGATTCTACATATAAGTGAATCATACTGTATTTGTCTTTCTCTGTCTGACTTATTTCACTTAGTATAATGCCCTCAAGTCCATTCATGTTGTCGCAAATGGCAAGATTTCATTCTTTTTTTTATGACGGACTATTCCATTGTACATATATATACCCCACGTTTCTTTATCTATTCATCCATTTAGTGGACACTTAGGTTATTTCTGTATCTTGGCTATTATAAATAATACTGCAATTAACATGGAGTTGTACATATCTTTTGAGTTGTGTTTTCATTTTCTTCGCATATGCCCAGAAGTGGAATTGCTGGATCATAAGGTAGTTCTAGTTTTAATTTTTTGAGGAACTTCATTACTGTTTCCATAATGGCTGCACCAATTTACATTCCCTTAAACAGTGCACAAAGGTTCCTTTCTCTCCTCCCCAATGTTTGTTGTCTCTTATCTTTTTGATAATAACCATTCTGACAGGTGGAGGTGATATCTCATTGTGGTTTTGATTTGCATTTCCCTGATGATTAGTGATGTTGAGCTTCTTGTCATGTACCTGTTGGCTACCTGTATGTCTTGTTTGGAAAAATGTCTATTGAGATCCCCTGCCCATTTTCAAATAGGATTATTTGGATTATTTTTGCTATTAGGTTGTATGAGTACTCTATCTATTTTGGATATTAGGAATTTTTTTAACTTTGTAGCTTTTCTATGTTTATTAGATTCTTAGTGATTACATGTTTTAAATAAAGTTTAAAAATCATAAGGTCCATAAGACATAAGGATCACGTTGTTTGCTATTGGGTATCTGAGGAAGAGGGAATTTATGAAAACTATGCTTCTTACTATAGCCGGTCTTGTGGGGGGAAAAATAAATAACAAAAGGACGCAATGACAATGGCAACATAAAAAAAGAAAGACAAGAAGGCTGACACTGGGGCCTGCCCTAAACAAACAAACAAACAAATAAATAAATAAATAAAAGGAAAGGATAGGGAGTTGCTTGGGCCTAAGAGTCTAGAAGCTTTCCTGGTTTCCCAACACCTTTAACTTCTCTTCTCCAGAGAACCGCAGCAATCTTTTAGCAGGCCTTTTGTATCTCCTGCTTTTGCTCCTGCCATTTCTTCAGCCTAAATGCTCATACCTCTTCTTCAACTACCAGAGCTGGGACTAGGGATGAGGCAAACAAGGCCCTTAGGATACAGAACGTAAGAAAGCACTCACTCTCCAATGCCAACCCTGAATTTCCACCACCTCAAGAGTGAGGGCCTCCCTCAATTTTTACCCTAGGTGCCTGTTAAGTACACAAGGCTATTCACCCTTCAGTGCTCATCTACTCTCTCTCGATAATCCCAGTCAAAAGTAATTGCTTATCCTATGTGCTGTCATAACACTTTGCTCATTTTTCTATTAACTAAAGGACTCATATCACTCTATGTCAAAACCTGGATTCAGCCTTGACTACCCTCACTCCATGTTCAATCCATCAAGAAATCTTGACCACTTCTCACTCCTGCATTGTCACCACCTTGTTCTGAGACCCTGGACAATGACCGTGGCCTCCCTGTTTCCACTCACTTGCCTCCCCTGCAACTCCATCTCCACAGCCTCTCCAGTCTATACTCCATTAAGCAATCAAAGGGATCACCTTTTAAAATTTGAGACTTATTACATCACTCCCCTATCAAAAACTCCAGTTGGTTCCCTGTGTTACCCAGAATAAAAGCCAATCTCCTTGGTAGAGCCAAGGCCTAAATGGTCCTAACTTGAGCCCAGCCTATCTCTCCAACCTGATTTCCTCTCATGTTCTCTCTTTCTTCCTGAGCTCCAATCACATTCTCTAATCACACTCATGACCCTCCCTAGTGTCTTCAAGACTCCTGCTTCAGGGTCTTTGTCATTTCAGTTGACTCTACCTCGAAATCTGTTCACCAGAAAGTAACACACTTTACCTCTTAATCTTTTTCAGTTCTCTGCCTCACTGTCTCAGAGAGGCTATCTAAAATAACACCCTCATCGCTGCTTTACACAAGTTTATTTCTTTACATTGCTTTATTTTTCCTCAAGGTACTTCTTACTAGCTATATTTTATTATTCATTTATTTGTATATTATCTGTCTTTTCTACTAGAATGTGTGCTACATGAGGGCAAGATGTTTTGTTTGTTTCTTTCCATGCTTTATCTTCAGCACCTAGAACTGTGACTGGCATAGAGAAGGAGAAAAGTAAATGTGGATGGATGGACGGATGGATGAATGGATGAGTTCTGCTCAGTTTTATAGCTCTTTCACGTCACTGTTTTACCCATTACAAGTCTTTATGGTAACTGTCAAGCTTTCACTCTGCTCTGTTTTCCCAATTCATCTACCATAGTGCTTTACATTTCATACTTACTCAGCGTTTGTTAAATTGATCAAATCTACCTCTTTATAACTTTTTCTCCTCACTCTTATCCACCACATAACTCTGAAAGATTAAGCAAGTTAAAACCTTAATCTGATCATGTCTCTCCCCTACTGAAAATGCTCCAAGGGATTTTTTTTTTTACTGAATATTTTATGAAGCCATTATTTTGGGAAATCTTATGTTTGTGAAATATAGATAGATTTCATACTTTCTACTTAATCCTCACAATTACCCTATAGAACAAGTAATACCGGGCTTGTCTGGTGGCTCAGGCGGTTGGAGCTCCGGGCTCCTAACTCTGAAGGCTGCCGGTTCGATTCCCACATGGGCCAGGGCCAGATGGCTCAGTTGGTTGGAGCGCGTCCTCTCAACCACAAGATTGCCAGTTTGATTTCCACAAGGGATGGTGGGCTGCACCCCCTGCAACTAACAATGGCGACTGGACCTGGATCTGAGCTGCGCCCTCCACAACTAAGACTGAAAGGACAACAACTTGACTTGGAAAAAGTCCTGGAGGTACACACTGTTCCCTAATAAAGTTCTGTCCCCCTTCCCCAAATAAAAATTTTAATAATTTTTCATAAATTTTAATTAATTAATTAAAAATAAAAACAAAAAAACAAGTAATACCCTCTTTACTTGACAGATGAGGAAACAGCCTTAGAAAAGTTTAATACTTTTTTCAGGGTCAGTTACCTAAATAATTGACTCATGTATCTAATTCCAAGAATGCAGCTGTTAACACTACACTTCGCTGTAATTTCCTTGGTATTCAAAGCCTTCTACGATATTGTCCCTATCTATCTTTTCAGTATTATTCCTCTCCTCTCCTATATAAAGGCAGAAGCTACTATTAAATCTTAGAAGTATAATCTTCCTATGAAATCTTGCGTAAAATAGTGAAAAATGGGAAGTGAGTCAATAATAGGGAAATAATTTAAAAGAAAATAATATTTCACCACAAGGACTATCCATAGTAGACATTAAAAAGTAATGTCTGTAAGTTTACTTTGAAATGCATCAAGAATAAGATGGATTGATGGATGGATAGATAAGTGATAGAGCATGTATAGTAAAATGTTAACTATATTTAATAATCTAAGCAATGAGAATATGGGAGTTTATAGTAAAATGTTCTCAACTCTACTTATGCTTCAAAATTTTTATAATAAAATCTTAGAAAAACTTGTTTAAATATTTTCTAAGAGTTTAGAAAGGGGAAAATTTATTTAAATATATTATTTAAGGGGAAAATTCTTATAATAAAGAAATATATTTTAAAATCATGAGAAAAATGCATATAAAACTTGGTACAAATGTATAAAGAGAAATTCTGAAAAAATAAAGGAAATTTACTAAATTTTTAATAATAGCTATATTTGGATAGCATTATCTGGGTAATTTTTATTTTTTCCTTTTTGTACTTTTTAGCAGTTTATTAATGTTTAATGAGCATGTTATCCAATTCAAATTTGAAAAGTAAAGTTTTTTAAAAAGTGAAAATGCACAGTAAATTGCACTTTACAATCCTATAGTAAAATTAGCAGGATTCATGAAATAGAATGAAAATCAACAGATAGAAGTAGGCAGAGCAAATGGAGAATTGTCCCTAAGAATGCCTCCCTGCTTTGATAAATATTACCTGAATTACTTATAAGAAACCCCACCTTTTCACAAAAGGTCTCTGCTACTAATACCTATTTTCATTTTTCCTTTGATGATCAAAAAGGCCATTTCTAGTGAAACTCTTCACACCCCACTAGGTGCTATTGCTGAGAGCTGACCTATATCCTTGGAGCCCTTGACAGCAACCATTCACTATTATCCACTTTGTGTGTTAGTGGAGGCCTCCTAGTCATGTGGAGTTGAAGATTTGGTAAATACATCTTGGGGCTTTTTGTAAGAATATTCCTGGAATTCTGGCTTCCTACTGTTAAAATAAATAAATTCTCTACACCAGCATACCAGAATGGAGTTGGGCTTTGGAGCTGAGGTCAAGGGTAGGGTCAATCAGCAGGGGGCTTACAGAACCTCAGAAGCTATGACATCTCAGTGCAGGGTAAGTTTTTTCTAATGTAAAAGTAAGTATTTGCAGATTCTTGAAACAAACAAACCAATGTGACAGCATCTTGTTTTTTTTGGAGGAGTCTCTTTAAAAAAAACAGAAAAAAAATCTCTACAGCAGTTATCAGATGGCAAAATCATAACTAAACAAAGCTCCAGGCCTTATTTAATAAAAAGATAAGTTTTCTTAGACTTAACTATTGTTTTAATCAGGTAGTCTTCCATCATATATCAAACAGAGCCTATTTAATGGACAAATTTAAGCACAAGAAGTTGTCTTTAAGGCAGTATCTTTGGAGAAAACACTAGAGAATCAAGAGACTATAAAATGAATACCAAAAGAAAAACTTATCGGGCTTAAATTATGTACTTGGCACCATATCAGTGTAGTAATGTTAACAGAAATTTACTCATAATTGCGTTTGGTTTGGGTTACCTGAGGGGGAAAAATGAACATGTTCTTTAAGTTTACAATGTATAAAAGTCATATGGTTCTTATAAATTCTAAGTGAAATTATCACTAGCAAAGTAATTAGGTTTAATATGTATCTACAAATATACCTTTAATGCAAATCATCGCATTTTTTTAAGTCAGAAAAGGCATTGTTATTTTCCATATTTAGTTTTTAGAATATAGTCCTACATGATAGTTCATAAAAAAAAGTATTCAATAGTCAAATAAGTTTGGAAAGAAGTATATGTTCTACCCTCATCCTGAACACTCATAATTCAAATAGTCATTAAAGACTACAAGAAATTCAGTGATAAGAACCCAGTATAACTTTATCTAACCCAACATTTCTGAAACTTATAAAATCATGGAGACCCCCCTTTTTTGCATAATATCTATTAAAATTTTCTAGAACCTCTTTGGGAAACACTACTCTAGACCAATCCCCTCATTTTTATAGAAATTGTGAGCCAGAGGTAAACTGATTTGCTTAAGGAAACAGTAATACTTTACTCACTTGGAGAGACTCATACCATAGGTAGGTAAGCTACACAGTATTTTTATTTTAAAATCAATATCAATTATTTCTTTCTATTGAAACCTTGCTTTGAACTATCAGTGATTATAGGCAAAAACAGTCTAGACTTGCCTTGGTTTCTGCAGCTAGTCTCTTGGTGAAAAATACTACACACTCGTCTTCCCTGACTCTTAAATTGGTTTATGTAAATCCAGAAACTAGGCATCTGATGTAAAGTAAAGTATTTGGGAGAGTAAATTACCTATTAACAAACTAGCTATGAAAATATCACTGTAAATAGGTCTTTCAAGGTTCAGTAGGGTTTCTACTATGATACAAAGTCTTCCCTGAAAACTCCCATTCACAGTGATTTTGCCCTTCTCTAATCAGTAAGTAGTAAAATTCTTCTAGTGTTATTTACCTGCCCCGTTTGTGTATTTTATTGCTCTGAACAGATTGCAAGTTCCAAAAATGCTAGAACTAATTCTTACTTTTGAGTCACCCTAGACATATGGTAGATTCTCAGGAAATACGTTTGACTGACTCACAAATGATCAGAATGGAATGGGGGAAATGGTAGCCTGAAAAATTAGTAAAGGAGCCCAGCATTCTACCTTCTTTTTATCTTTAGTGCAGAATTCTCCATCTCTCTCTCAGCTTGTATGGCTGGCAATGCCCTCTTGTCAGTCTTGTCTAGAGGTCCATGGTAATCTAGGTGCCTTTGCTTAAGCGACATCCTTGAATCTGCCAACATTCCCGTGGATCATTGAGAAGCTCATCATATCAGCAGGACAAGTACATGTCATGCACCAAATATGTTTGGAGATGAAATGGGCCCTGCTCAATAATAAAATGGAAGCCTGATTTTATTTCTACCTGTTTAGCTTCAGATTAATTAGGTAATTCTCCAAAAGTACAGAGCAGCTGCTTTTTTTTTTTTTTTTTTTTTTTTGCATTCTGTTAAATTGTCTTTCTCAAAGAAAAGCTGATCCCAGAGTATGGATACTTCTATTACATTTTAACCTCTTTTATGTCACGACCCTAGAGATGTTACAAAGGAAGAAAGGAAACTTCCTATCCCTCCCTGTCACTGATGATGCAGGCTGACTTTGATTAGAAGACAAGCACTGTACTAAAAATTCATTACCCACAAAGTGGAATCTTCCACTGTTCTTAGGAATTACAACTTACGTTATATATACGTCTTGGATTGATATGGAGCAATATTGTCAGATTAACTCGTTTTTGCCCACAATCAAATCAATGTGTGTTGATTGCGTAGGTACCACGTTCTCAGCACTGCTATAGACACTGTGGGGTTAATAGAAGATGTATAAAGTTATGGAAGGTTTCTCCCTTCAAGAGATTTACAATTTAAAAAGGTGAGATAAGACTAGCATTGAAAACGACTGTGAAAAATACAAGGCGGTATATATGATCCAGTGCTCACTTGAAGGTCTTGGACTTTAACTGCAATAAAAATTTGGTAGGTGTGGCTGGTTAGCTCAGTTGGTTAGAGCGCGGTGCTCTTAACAACAAGGTTGCTGGTTCGATCCCCACATGGGCCACTGTGAGCTGCACCCTCCACAACTAGACTGAAACAACTACTTGGACCTGATGGGTCCTGGAAAAACACACTTAAATAAATAAAAGTTAAAAAAAAAATTGGTGAAGGGGGAAAGTCACTGGGATTTTTAGTCATAAGTGAAGACATTATGAAGAAAATGGGACAGAAGGTGAACACTGGAAGAGGAACAGGACTTGAAGCAAAGAATGTAGGCTATTCCAGTTTCAGGCAACATCATTTTGTTAATTCTTTGAGATGTCCCAATTCTTGATTGCTATAAACCGGAATGAATACACATACACATGCTCACGTGCACAGATGCGCACATACAAACATGCGTATATGTGTGCATACTTTTTAAAATATTTATTATTTTTTTAATTTTTCAGTTACAGTTGATAATCAATATTATATTAGTTTCAGGTGTTCAACATAGTGATTAGACATTCATATAACTTATGAAGTGATCACTCCCATAAGTCTATTACCCATCTGGCACCATACAGAGTTACCACAATATTATTGACTATATTCCCTGTGCTCTAGTTTACATCCCTGTGACTGTTTTATTTTTTTTATTAGTTTCAGGTGTACAAAAAAATGTAATAGTTAGACATTTCACCCCTCACAAAGTGATAAATAACCCCCCTCTCCCAATCTATTGCCCCTCTGGCATCATATATATCTATTACAATTCCATTGACTCTATTCCCTATGCTGTACTCTGTATCCTGTGACCATATATATATATGTGGTCATCTATCCATGAAGTGGGCTCCCTAATAAGACATGTGCTCATCTGACACCCTACAAAATCTTTACAACATTATTGATTACATTCTCCAAACTGTCTTTCATATCCCCGTGGTAATATTGTAGTTACCAATTTATGCTATCTAATCCCTTCCCCTTCTCCCTCATCCCCACCCCCTCCCATCTAGCAACCATCAGTTTTTCTTCTCTATCTCTGATACTATTTCTGTTTACTTTGCTCATTTATTCAGTTCTTTAGATTCCATATATAAGTGAGATCATATGGTATTTGTCTTTCTCCTACTGACTTATTTCACTTAGCATAATATTCTCTAGGTCCATCCATATCATTGCAAATGGTAAGATTTCATTCTTTTTTACAAATGCTTTCAATTATTGGGCTATTACCTATTTGAAAAATTAGCTTTAAAATACTATTATTTTAGTGGTCTATAAATAAATTTGCTTAATTTTCCTATTCCAGAGTTGTCAGAGTTAGGCCAATAATTTGGATTATTGGCTTCAAAGTTATATGTATATAGATAATTAACAAATAACTACAATGTGGTTGCTATGTGCTAGGCCTTTTGCTGGCTATTGGGAATAAAATGGTGCATAAGTAATCAAGATGCCTGTCAAGTTTAAATGTGTTGGTGGAGACAGACAAAGAAAAACATGATTACAATTATAGTATGTATCATCAAAGAAAAAATATATACAATGCTATAGTAAACAAAATAGTATGGTACTGGCACAAAAACAGACACATAGAACAATGGAACAGAATACAGAGCCCAGAAATAAACCCACTTTTATATGGTAATCTACAACAGAGGCAAGAATATACATTGGGGAAATGACAGTCTCTTCAACAAATGGTGTGGGGAAAACTGGATAGACACATGCAAACAAATGGAAACAGGGCCACTATCTTACACCATATATGAAAATTAACTCAAAATTTGAAGACTTAACTGAAAGACCTGAAACTACAAAACTCTGAGAAGAAAACATTGACAGCATACTCTTTGACATCAACCTTAAAAATGCATTTTTTTTTTTTACTATGTTTCCCTGGGCAAGGGAAACAAAAGCAAAAATAAACAAATGGGACTTCATAAAATTAAACACCTTTTGCACAGTGAATGAAACCTTCAACAAAATGAAAAGACAACCTACTGAACGGGAGAATATACTCGTAAATGATATGTCCAATAAGGGATTGATATCCAAAATATATAAAGAACTCATACAACTCAGCATCAAAAAAAACAAAAAACAAAAAACAAACAAGCAATCTGATTTAAAAATAGGCAGAGGACCTGGATAGATTTTTTTCCAAAGAAGACATCCAGGTGGCCAACAGGCTCCTAAAAAGATTGTTAACATCACTGATCATCAGGGAAATACTAATCCAAACCACAATGAGATACCACCTCACACCTATCAGAATGGCCAGTATCAAAAAATCAACAAAGAGAGTTCTGGTCAAGATGGCACAGGTAAACACTGTGCTTACCTTCTCTCATGGCCACATCAAAATTAGAACTAAACTACAAAACAACCATCATTGAGAATCGCCTAAAATCATGCTGAACCGAAGCCCTACAACTAAAGACATGCAGAGAAGTCACCTTGAGACTGGTAGGAGGGGCAGAGACACAGAACGGGCTGGTCCCACACCCTCGTGTGTCCATTAAAAATTGGGAGGGATATCTTGGCTGTGAGGGCTCCCCCACCACCACCAGTGGAGCAAAGGGTCCCAGCCCCTCCCCAGCCCAGGGTTCCAGTGCTGAAGAGAAAAGTCCCCATAATTTGTAGTTGTGAAAACCAGTGGAGATTGTGACTGAGTAAGACGAGGGTGACTGGAGTCCCAGTTGCTATTTCTAAAAGGCCCGCACAGGGACTTACCGAGAGAATCACTGGCTCTGAGCTCAATCACTGGGGCAGCAGCTGGAGAGACAACAGTGACATATGGGGAGAACTGAGTTGTCTGGCTTCAGGACAGAGGCAGGAGGGGCAGCTTTCTCCTGGATGGAGAAGATGGTGGAGGCCATTATTTCTTTGTTGAGTCTCCCCTCTTCATAGCATGCAAACTCAGGTGGCCACCATAACTGAATCTCATAAAGCTGGCTAATGTGCTGTTAGTTCCCCATACCCTGGAAGCCGGGCACTGGTGGCAGCCAGCCTTGGTTCATGGCTTAGCCTCTCAAGGCATTTCCAAGCACAGCATAGGCAGTCACCATCTGCAGATTGCTTTGTGGATTCTGCCGGGTAGCCCGGGTGGAACACAGGCTGTGGCTGAACTAGATCTGTAGCAGATCCCCTCCCATGTGGCCCTGGGACTGGTGCCCCCAGTGGCCAGCTTCAAAAGGATTGGGAGGATCACCCAGCTGCCTCCAAGGACAGCACCCCCAAGGGGAAGATTGGGCAGGCACCAGAGTCCTGCTGAGGCAGAGTCTGCTCTATAGGGTCAGCCCCTGCACCACAACTCCTTCACTGTAGTCATGGTATGTCCTCACAACAAAAAAACCCAAGGGTCAACACCTCCCATTAATGTGCAGATAGCAACCAAGGCTCAACTAGTAGAAGAGGGTACACAGAAACCACACAAAGGACACACATAGACTGAACAGCTCAAGTGACCAGAAAGACTGTACCACTGAACCCCACAGCGGACCTACTACATAAGACCACTATACTAAGACTGGGAGACATAGCAGCCCTACTTAATACACAGAAGCAACCACAGAGAGGCAGCCAAAATGGGGAGACAAAGAAACACATCCCAAATAAAAGAAAAGAACAATGCTCCAGAGAAAGAACTATATAAAATGGAAACAAGTAATCTACCAAACACAGAGTTCCAAAAACTGGTTATAAGGATGCTCAGTGATCTCAGGGAGAACTTCAACAAAGAGATAGGAAACATAAAAATGGAGATAGAAAACATTTGGGGAAAAAAACAAAACAGTCAGAAATAAAGAACACAGTAACAGAAAGAAGAATACCTTACAGGGAATTAACAGTAGATTAGATAAAGCAGAGGATCAAATCAATAATTCAAAAGATAAAGTAGTAGAAAACACCCATTCAGAACAGCAAAAAGAAAAAAGAATCCAAAAATTCAGGAGAGTCTAAGGGGTCTCTGGGACAACATCAAGTGTAGCAACATTAGCGTAATAGGAGTACCAGAAGGAGAAGAGCAAGAGCAAGGAATCGAAAACCTATTTGAAGAAATAATGATGGAAAACTTCCCTACCCTGGTGAAGGAAATAGATCTACAAGCCCAGGAAATGCATAGAGTCCCAAACAAGATGAACCTAAAGAGGCCCACACCAAAATACATCATAATTAAAATGCCAAAGGTTAAAGACAAAGACAGAATCTTAAAAGCAGCAAAAGAAAAGCAGTTCATTACCTACAGAAAACTCCCGTAAGACTGTCAGCTGATTTCTTAACAGAAATTTTGCAGGCCAGAAGGCATTGGCAGGAAATATTCGAATTGATGAAAAGCAAGGACATACAATAAAGATTACTCTACCTGGCAAAGCTATAATTTATAATCAAAGGACAGATAAAGAGCTTTCCAGAGAAGAAAAAGTTAAAGATCATCACCACTAAACCAATATTACAAGGAATCTTAGAGGGACTTCTTTAATATGAAAAAAATAAAAATGTATGAATAACAAATAGCAATAACTACATAACTATCAACAATTACTTTCGGCAGCACCCTATGACCCAGGTAAACTGTTAACAGGGGAGAAGCCTGCCTTCCAGGGAATCTCCCCATTGTCTGAGAAGCTGGAATAGTGCAGAGAAAACATAGCACTACAGTGAGAGAGAGAAAAAAAGGCTGCAGTCAGAGAGAAAATAAAACATTCTACCAACAGGTACTGGAAAACAAAAGAAAGACCTCTTCCTATCAATCTGTTGCAGAACCCACTCCTGTAGATGTCTAGGAAGACAAATGATAAATCATTAAATGCCATGAATAACCAAGGCAACAAGACAGCTCAGAGAAAGTGAAAAGTCTCCCGAAAATGAACTTAAAGACATGGAAATATGTGACTTAAATGACAGAGAATTCAAGATTGCAGTTCTGAAAAAACTCAACGAGATGCAAGAAAACACAGAAAGGCAGTTTAACAAACTCAGAAACACAATCAAAGAACAACACGAACATTTTATCAGAGATTGAAATTTAAAAAAAGAACCAAATAGAATTTCTGTAGATTAAGAACTCAATAGAAGAAATGAAGAATGAAATAGGCAGCTTAGGTAGTACAGTTGACCAGATGGAGGAAAGAATCAGTGACATCGAAGATAGAAACCTGGAAATAACACGGATGGAACAAGAAAGAGAGTTGAGACTTAAAAGAAATGAAAGAACTCTACTAGAACTTTCTGAACCATCAGAAAGAGCAATATAAGAATAATGGGCATACCAGAAGGGGAAGAAAGAGAGAAGGGAACAGAGAGTATATTTAAACAAATAGTCGATGAGAACTTCCCAAACTTGTAGAAAGAACTGGATCCTCGAATCCAAGAAGCAAATAGAACACCTAATTACCTCAACCCCAACAGGCCTTCTCCAAGGCACATTGTATTGAAACTGCCAAAAATTAACGACAAAGAAAGAATCCTCAAGGCAGCCAGGGAAAAGAAGGTAACCTACAAAGGAAAGCCCATTAGGTTATCATCAGATTTTTCAGCAGAAACTCTACAAGCCAGGAGGGAATGGACTCAAATATTCAAACTACTGAAAAAAAGAGAAATTATGAGCCAAGAATAATATGTCTAGCAAAGATATCCTTTAGATATGAAGGAGGAATAAAGACCTTTCCAGACATACAGAAGCTGAGGGAATTTTCTAATTCATGACCTTCACTACAAGAAATATGAAAGGAGGCTATTCAACCACCATCAACAGGGACAATTTGTGGCAACCAAAACATAAAAAGGGGGAGAGTAAAGGCCAGAACCAGAATATGGGAATGGAGAAAGTAAGCATGCTGAAGAAAATGGAATACTGTAAATATCAAACTTTCTTTTACATAAACTTAATGGAAACCGCTCAAAAAAAAAAAATCCAGAACTGAAATATATACTGTAATAAAAGAAGAAACACTGGGAAAAATCATAGAATACCACCACACAGAAACAATAGACAACAACAAAAAGGCAAAGAAACTATGGAGACACAATCTTACCAGAAAACTAAAGATAGAATGATAAGAAATCCTCACATATCAATAATCACCCTAAATGTAAATGGACTGAACTCATCAATAAAAAGGCACAGAGTAGCAGATTGGATAAAAAAACTAAACCCAACCATATGCTGTCTCCAGAGACACATCTCAGCTACAAGGACAAGCATAGATTCAAAGTGAAAGTGTGAAAATTGACACTCCAAGCAAATGGTATCCAGAGAAAATCAGGTGTAGCCATAATGATATCAGATGACACAGACTTCAGGGTGAAAAAGGCAACAAGAGACAAAGACGGACATTTCATAATGGTAAAGGGGACTATACAACAAGAAGACATAACAGTCATCAATATTTATGCCCCCAATCAGTGATCACTGAAATATACCAAGCAACTACTAACAGAACTAAAGGGAGAAATTGACCAAAACACAATTATACTAGGGGACTTAAATACATCATTGACAGCTATGGATAGATCATCCAAACAGAAAATAAATAAAGAAATAGCAGCCCTAAATAACACATTAGGTGAAATGGATACCATTGACATTTACAGAGCACTTCATCCTAAAACATCAGACTATACATTTTTTTCTAGTGTACATGGAACATTCTCAAAGATAGACCACATATTGGGACATAAAATCAGCCTCAGCAAATGTAAGAAGATTGAAATCTTACCAAGCATATTCTCTGATCACAAGGCTTTGAAATTGGATATCAACTACAAAAAGAAAACAGAAAAAAAACCACAGATACATGGAGATTAAACAACATACTCTTAAAGAATGACTGAGTCAAAGAAGAAATTAGAGGAGAGATCAAAAGATACATAGAAACAAATGACAATGAAAATACATCCTACCAAAATTTTTGGGATGCAGCGAAAGCAGTTTTAAGAGGGAAATTTATATCATTACAGGCTTATCTCAAGAAACAAGAAAAATCCCAAATAAATAACCTCACGTTACACCTTAAAGAACTAGAAAAAGAAGAACAATGAAACCCAAGGTCAGCAGAAGAAAGGAAATAATAAAAATCAGAGCAGAACTAAATAGAGAACAAAAAGACAATAGAAAAAATTAATGTGACAAAGAACTGGTTCTTTGAAAATATTAACAAAATTGACAAATCCCTGGCTAGACTCACTAAGATAAAAAGGGAGAAGACACTAATAAACAAAATCAGAAATGAAAAAGGGGAAGTTATAACGGATGCTACAGAAATACAAAGGATCATCCAAGAATACTATGAAGGACAATATGCCACCAAATTCAATGACTTAGAAGAAATGGACAAGTTCTTAGAAACATATAGCCTTCCTAGGCTGAACCATGAAGAACTGGAAAATCTAAACAGACCGATCACCAGTAACGAAACTGAATCAGTCATCCAAAATCTTCCCAAAAGCAAAAGTCCAGGACCAGATGGCTTTACTAATGAATTCTACCAAACCTTCAAAGAGAATCTAATACCAATCCTGCTCAAACTCTTCTAAAAAATTGAAGAAGAGACAGTACTCCTTAACTCATTTTATGAAGCCAACATTACCCTGATACCAAAACCAGCACAACACAAAAAAAGAAAACTACAGACCAATATCTCTGATGAATACAGATGCAAAAATCCTAAACAAAATTCTAGCAAATCAAATGCAATAATGCAATAAAAAGATTATTCATCACGACCAAGGGGAGTGCATCCCAGGGGCACAAGGATGGTTCAACATACACAAATTCATAAATGTGATACATCACATAAACAAAATAAAGGACGAAAATCATATGATTATATCAATTGATGCAGAAAAAACATTTGACAAGATACAGCATCCATTTATGATTAAAACACTTAATAAAATAGGTATAGAAGGAAAACTCCTTAACATAATAAAGGCCATACATGACAAAGCCTCAGCTAATCTCATAATTAATGGTGAAAAACTGAAGCCCTTTGCTCTATGTTCAGGAACATAACAGGGCTGTCCCCTATCACCTCTACTTTTCAACATAGTGTTGGAAGTCCTCGCCAGAGCAATCAGGCAAGAGAAAGAAATGAAAGGCATCCAAATTGGGAATGAAGAAGTTAAATTGTCACTCTAAAAAAAAATTACTTTCAATGTAAATGGATTAAATGTTATAATCAAAAGACATAGGAGGGATGAATGGATAAGAAAACAAAACCCTTACATATGCTGCCTACAAGAGAGAGACTCCCTTCAGATCAAAAGACACATACAGACTGAGAGTAAAGGGATAAAAAAAGATATTTCATGAAAATGTAAACAAACAAACAAAAAATCTGGATATAAGCAATACTTAGACACAATAGACTTTAAAACAAAGACTATAACAAGAGACAAAGAAGGACCCAGTAACCCCACTTCTGGGTATTTATCCAAACAAGCCCAAATGCTACTTTGAGGGGACATGCTCATCCATATGTTCATTGCAGCATTATTTACAATAGCCAAGACATAAAGGCTACCTGGGTGTCCCTGAATGGATGAATAGATAGAGAAGTGGTGTATATATATGAATATTATTCAGCCATGAAAAAGGATGAAATCCTGTCATCTATGACAACATGGATAGATCTAGAGGGTATTGTACTGAGTGTAGTAAGTCAGACAGTGAAAGACAAATGCCATATGATTTCACTTATAAGTGGAATCTGAAGAACAAAATAAACAAATAAAACAGAAACAAATTCATAGATACAAAGAATAAACTGATGGTTGCCAGAGGGATGGGGGTGAGAGATGGATAAAAAAGGTGAAGGTGAATAAGAGGTTCAAACTTCTAGTTGTAAAATAAATAACTTATAGGGATGTAATGTACAACATAAGGAATACAGTCAATAATATGCTATTAATCTTGTACAATGACAGATGGTTACTAGACTTAGCATGGTGATCACATTGTAAGGTATATAAATGTTGAATCACTATGTTGTATACCTGAAACTAATATAATATTGTATGTCAACCATACTTTAATTTTAAAAACTTTGATAAAAATAAAAAGTAAAATTTTAAAAAAAGAAAAATATAGAGAGCTTTGCAAGCATATGAGGGTGATCAAACAATACAATGGATGTTTAAATTTAAAAAATTTATTACAGTAAAAGACACATGCTATTAATCTTCTTCAAAATACTCTCCTTTGCTTTGAACACACTTATCCCATCCTTCTTGCCACTTTCTGAAGCAGTTCTGGAAGCCCTCTTTCGTGAGTGTCTTTAGTTGAGCTGTCATGGCTGCCTCAATGTCCTGAATTGTTTTGACTTTGGGGAAGAGCCAAAAGTCACACAGTGCCAGATCCAAAGAATAAGGTGGATGAGGACACACCGTAATATTTTTATTTGACAGAAATTGCCATGTACAAGAAGCAATTTGTGACGTGGAGCATTGTCATGATGGAGGATGATTTATGACACACTTTAAAACACACCTTCTCTCAACTGTAGCTCACACCAACTGACTGCACTGAACAAGTTGAAACGCATCACACACTGTTACTAAGGTTCGACATGCTGCTTCCTGTATTCAAGATCCCTGCCTTTCCGTTGGATGGCACTTGGCAGCAGCATTCACTATATTTTGTGATCACAATGAAAAGGCTCCATGTCACACATCACTTCTGCTACAGCAATTTCTGTCAAATAAAAACATTACAGTGTGCCCCCATCCACCTTATTCACCGGATCTGGCACCGAGCAAATTCTGGCTCTTCCCCAAAGTCAAAATGACCAGGAAAGGTAAACGTTTTGAATTGATTCAGGGCATCGAGGCAGCCACGACAGTGCAACTAAAGACAGTCACGAAAGAAGACTTCCAGAACTGCCTCAGAAAGTGGCAAGAATGATAGGATAAGTCTGTTTGAAGTGAGGGGGAGTATTTTGAAGAGGATTATTAATGGCAATGTGTCTTTTACCATAATAATTTTTTATTTAAACATTCACTATTTTTTTGTGACCACACCTTATGTGTTATCAGGGAAGGCTAATTTAGATTGGAGAAGCAGTGACAAATTTCTTGAGAAATTGATAATTTAAGCTGAGACCTGAAGTTTGTAGGAGTTAGACGTGAGGGTGACAGAGTATTCTAGCAGTAGAGAAGGCAATTAATATGATTGGAGGTTAGAGGGAAACAGGTTGGATAAATAAGTAAAGGCTGGGTCATGCTTATCATCCTATGTTATAAACAAATTATAAATTATAGCAAGCTGAAATGTTCAGCTGTGGTGGCATTTAATTTTACTCTTTTATCACAAACTATGATGAGAATTAAATTACTCTCATGGTAAAAACAATTTGAAAAGATGAACTTAAAACAAGAATGCCTTTTTATTTCATCCATGTTGCCTTCCACACAGAAGACATCTACAGGATACAAATGGAACTTTAGAATTCCGGTTAAAGTGGTTACATCTAAAATTATGAAATAGATTGGGAGAAATCAAACCTCCAAGTGGCAACATGTTAGGTGCGTGGAAATTTGGAACCAGACTTCCTGGGTTTGAATCACAGCTCTCCTGTTTAACTCATTCCATGACATTAGGCAAACTTGTGCCTCAGTTTTCCAACCTTTAAAATGGGGATAGATTACACCAAAAGCACAAACTTCAAAACAAACAAAAAAAAATGGATAAATTCAGATTCATCAAAATTTAAACCTTTTGTGCTTCAAAAGACAAAAATCAAGAAAATGAAAAGACAACCCCCAGAATGAGAAAAAATATGTATAAATCATATGTTCAATAAGGGATTTGTATCCACAATATATAAAGAATTCTTACAACTCAATAATAAAAAGATAAATAACCTTTATTTACTTAATGATCATTAGCCCTTTATTTTTTTTAAATGGGCTTATAGTCTAAACAGACATTTCTCTAAAGAAGATATACAAATGGCCAGCCAATAAGCACATGAAATGATGTTCAATATCATTAGCCACCAGAAAAATGCAAATCAAAACCACATAAAGATACTACTTCACATCTACTAACATGGCTATAAAAAAAAAAAGGACAATAACAAGTGTTGGTGAAGATGTGGAGAAAATGGAACCCTCACACACTGCTTGTGGGAGTGTAAAATGCTGCAGCCACTATGGAAAATAGTTTGGTAGTTCTTCAGACAATTAAACATAGAGTTACCATATATCCAGCAATTCTACTCCTAGCTATACACCAAAGAGAAATGGAAATATACATCTACATAGAAACTCACATGAATGTTCATAGCAGGATTATTCCTTGTAGTCAAAAAGTAGAAACAATCCAAATGTCCATCAACTGATGAATGGATAAATAAAATGAGGTGTATCCATACACTAATGTATTTTTGGCAATAAAAAAGAATGAAGTATTGATATATGCTACAACATGGATGATCCTTGAAAACATTATGATTAGTGAAAGGAGCCAATCACAAAGAACACATATTGTATGATTCTATTTATATGAAATGTCCAAGATGGGCAAATCTATAGAGCCAGAAAGTATATTGAGGATTTCCTAGGGCTGGGGTTATAGGGAAACTAGGGAGTAGCAGCTAGGGAGTATGGAGTTTCTTTGCGGAGTCATGAAAATGTTCTAAAATTGATTGTGGTGATGGCTGCACAACTTTATAAATATATTAAAAGCCATTAAATTGTACACTTTAAGTGAGTGAGCTGTATGTCTAAGAATTATAGCTCAGTAAAATGGTTTAAAAATGGGAATGGATTAAATAAAATACAAAGTTTAAATGATTAGAATAAAGCCTGACTCATAATTAGTGCTCCGTAAGTATTTGATATCTACTGGAATATAAGCTGCCCAAGGGAATGAGATTTTGTCTGTTTTTGTTTTTGTTTTGTTTTTCCCAAGTTCCTGGCACATATCTGGCCCTCAAAAATATTTGTGAACAAATAAATGATCTGGAGAAAGTGTAATTCATTTTTGTAAATGCAATATACACTTATAGCAAAAAAAAAGCATATAAGGATGTGAAATGCCAACTAAATGCCCCCCAAACTCCCTAATCTCATTCTCCAGCTATAACCAGTGATCTATGAAATTTTAACTATAGCAAAACTAGTCTATGAAATCTAGGCTTGCAGTTTCTTATTTGCAACAGCTAGAGCCACACCTAAATATATCACTTCTTCTCAAAGGGATCCTAGAGTTTGGAAGTTTAGAAAACATATGGCTAGGGATGGGGCCAGATGTGTATTTCCCTCTATGTTACAGTTTGCTTCCCAAATTTCTGATTAAACCCAAACTAAAGTCATAGTTGTAGATTATTTAGCCTATACCATAAACTGAGTCATGGTCATTTGTGGAAAATCACAAATTCAACATTTAGTTGTGTGCAAAAACAAAACAACATGGTTTTAGGGAGAACAGAACATTTTTAATAAAGTCAATGTATGAGTGAAAATGACCAATTCAACTCATTCATTTATTTTTGCATCTTACTGAAATCCTATTAAAAGAACAAGAAAGGGATTTTTTTCTTTGAGGACAGATATCCATAGGGGCATAAAGGACCAAAGAGGAAACAGCAGGAAAAAAATTTGGAAGCTGGAAAGAGATGAATGTATGGCAACTGACCTAACAGATCTGAGAAAGCTAATTCCTAAATGGGCCATGGGGAAAGCCTAAAAGCAATTCAATTTACGAAGACCATCCAAAAGCCTTGGGAATTGGTACCATCAAGTATGGTTAGAAGTTGGGGCTCAAAATAGGAGGTTAAGTTAAAACTCTGTAAAGCAGTTAAATTCCTAGATCTCCTACTCAATTCCACATAGCCATATGCCAATTTTCTCTCACCTGGCAAAATAATGGAGGTTTATTCTTTGGAGAAGGTGAAATAAGAATCCCAGGCCTTGGGCACACCAGGCACAACTGTGGTGAGGATATTATTCTGAAGATAGAGGTATTAAGTGAATATGCGTATAAATTTTATTTTGAATTCTGTAAGTCCTCTATCCCCACTGAGCTCACAGAACATTAGCATCTGGACATTACCCTCTAGGAAGGTGACTGGAAGATATTCTCTGAGGAAAGCTAACCACTCCAACAGGAAAATCCCAAAGGTACTAATGGAGAGATTCTTCAATTGACCTAACCAGATCATCCTATATTGAAGTCCTACCCATGTGCTCAGAGACTTCTATAAGCTTCTTACTGCTCTTCTCTTAAATGTGAACTCATAAATTAGGACAACCAGTTATTGGAGAAAAGTCTCTGACATGAAAGATAAAAACCAGAACGAACTGAAAAAAAGCTTCAAGAAAACAGAGCTATACATGGAGATGAAAATGTCAAAGAGTTATCTTCAGGGAGATAAGAGAAGATATTAAATATATACAAGAACAGGATAGTATAAAGAAAACTCTTGGAAATTAAAAATGTGATGGTATAAATAAAAATCTAAATAGTAAAACTGGAAAGTCAAATTTAGAAACACTTCCAGAAAGTAAAGCAAAAAGGCAAAAATGAAAACTTGGAAAGAAAAGTTAGGAAAATTAGAGGACCAGTCCAAGATATCCAACATACACATCTACTAGGAGTTCCAGAAAGAGAACAGAGAAAATAGAAGGAAGAAAATCTTCAAGAAATAATTCAAGAAAATTTTCTAGAAGTGAAGGTATGAATTGTTAAATTAAAAAGTTCCAGCATTGTGAATGCAAACAGACTCACCTCAAAGCATATTATTGTGAAATTTATTAGAATTAGGGATAGAGAATACTGCAAGCTATTAGAGAGAGAGAGAAAAAAAAAACAGGTCATATGCAAAGGATCGAAAACCAGAATAGAGTTAAACTTCTCAACAGCAATACTGAAATCTGGAAAACAATGGAGAAGTGGCTTCAAACTTTTTAAGGAAAATTATTTCCAAGTGATAATTCTAGACCCAGCTAAACTATCAATCAAAATGGGAAGATCAGATAAAGACATTTTCACTCGTGCAAGGATTTATCTTCCATGCATTTTTCTCCTCAGAAAACTACTAGCGAGTGTACTTCATTAAAACATAGGGATAAATCACAAACAAGCAAGATATGGGATACAGGAAACAAAGGATCCAACACAACAGAAAGGCCAACAGAATCTTCAGAATGATGATAAAGAAAAATCCCAAGATAATACCTATCTATAATACCAAGAATAGATGACATTTGGTCTAAATTGGAACAAGCCAGATGGCTCAAGGAAGCCTTCTTAAGAAGATTAAATTGATGGAATACCTGTTCCATGTGAATGTGTTAAGAGATTTAGACAATTAGTGGAGACTTTGGGGTTGCATTAGTGAAAGTATATAGAAAACAAAGCAAACAAAAAAACTATACAATGATTAATCCTAAAGAAACAAGAGTCATACAAAAAAGAAAAAATAATCATGGCTTCCTTTATGGCTTTACTGAGAATAGTATTGGAATACTATATATTACATATGTTTGTATACTCTAGCTCTAACAAAAATTATACAATGTAACTGTATTGGGAGGATGAGGGGATGGGAAGGATACAAGTATGTTGTTGTTGAACATGGAATAATGAAGTTCCATTTGTAACATCTAAAATTAAAAAATCATAAAATAACAGCATAAGTGTATTATTGAGATGAATGGAGGTAAATAGTAAAATTATTAGATAAGTGGGGAAGTAATGGCGGGTAATTATTTTTCCTAGTTAGCCCTATAGAATTGTTTGGCTCTTTCAACTACATGCATGTATACTATTGACACAATAAAAGCAAAGTCTATACTAGTGCTGTGGAGGATAAAAAAGAAACAAGATCTGATTCCTCAAATTGCTTATTGTCAAGTTGGGGGAAGAGAGATACTCAGCTATCATGTATGAGACTGAATATGACATGTGCTCTAAGAGGTTAAAACAAAAAGCTCTGGGAACACTAAGGAGAGAGAAGGTACAAGCTTTAGAGATAAAGTTTTTCTTAAAGGTTTTGTTTTAGGTCTGGAAGGAAATGAAGGAATTTTAGCAGGTAAAGACTAATGTACCTGGTGGTGAGCATCCCAAGTAAAAGGATTGTGTGAGTAAGGCAGACAGGGCAGAAAAGCTGTGCTCTTATCCAGGGAGGAAAATATGATCCGATGTGATGGAGTGTGCAGTGCACACAGGGTGTGCTGAGAAATAAGGCTGGGGAGGGGAAGTTGAGGACAGACCTTTGGATGACCTTGAATACCTCATGAAAGCTTTTGGAAGGCAATGGGAAATTACGTTTTTTGAACAGGGAATTAATATAATCTGAGCTATAATTTAGGAAGATTATCTGGCAGCAATACATGGATTGCATTGGAAAAAGAATAAAAGAACACAAGAAAATAAGAAGGAACAAACACAATTCAATAGCCCAGGGCAGAAGTGTAAGGGTCTAAACTTAAATAGGATTAGTGGAAATTGAAAGCCAACAATGGATAGGCAATATTTCAGATACAACAGTTAAACCTGCTTTTAAAAACTTATTAATTTGAAGGAGAAAAATGGCGGCGTGAGGTGAGCCTCTGTAACGCTCCCCTGGAATTTACAACGAATCGGACAACAATAACTCCACAAAGGACTCCTTGCACAGCAGACAGGGAAGACGAAGAGGCCGACTACTGAATTCACCTCCAGGTGGGTGAATCGCGCGAGCGGGGGAGGAGGGAGAGGAGAAGTGCGGAGACGGAGCCGCGCGGGCGCAGGACACAGACCTAGCTCAGTGCTCGGAGCCCGCTGCGCCCGGGAACTACCGCCACTGCGGGAGAGGGAAGGACTCGGACTGCTAGGGCTCCGCTTACGGCCCACAGGGCTGAGGGGGCAGCATATAGCACGGCTGAACCCAACGCTCGCTCACGGCAGACCTCGGAGCAAAGACTGAGGGAAGAGGGCTGAAATCGGTGGTTTAAGCCCTCACTGCCGAGCGGAGAACGGAAGCCTTAGGCACGGAGACTAGCCGCCCCCTCCCTACCCTCCCAGAGCTCGCCCCGCCCCCACCTGCCCTGTGCTAGAAGCGATAAAGTAGCAGTGTCGGATCAAAGGACAGAATATTTGCTGCTCTGAGAACTGTGGACCGCAGACACAGATTCGCAGCTCAACTAGTTCCGGCAAAGGGGAGGGAGCTGTGGAAGCAGGACTGGCTGTGGTGGTGGTCGCCGCCATTGCTCTGGGCAACCTCTCACAACTCACCCCGCCCCTAGCCCCACCTATCTGGGCGGATCCCTGCAGGAGTAAACAGAACTGCTGAAACAAACGGGCTCTGAATCTGGTGCAGAAAGAGCTTTGGAACTCCAAAAGCTCTTTGCATACCTATCAACCTGTTGCAGAAGACACTCCTGTAGATGTCTAGGAAGAGAAATAGTAAATCAGTGATTGCCATGAATAACCAAGGCAACAAGATAGCTCAGAAAGAAAGTGAAAAGTCTCCAGAAAAGGAACTTAGAGATATGGACCTTTGTGATTTAAATGACAGAGAATTCAAGATCGCAATTCTGAAAAAACTGAACGAGATGCAAGAAAACACAGAAAGGCAGTTTAATGAACTCAGAAACACAATCAAAGAACACCATGAGCATTTTACAAAAGAGATTGAAATCTTGAAAAAGAACCAAATAGAATTTCTGGAGATTAAGAACTCAATAGAAGAAATTAACAATAAAATATCCAGCTTAGGTAGTAGAGTTGACCAGATGGAGGAAAGAATCAGTGACATCGAAGATAGGAACCTGGAATTTACACAGAGGGAAGAAGAAAGAGACTTGAGACTTAAAAGAAATGAAAGAACTCTACAAGAACTTTCTGACTCCATCAGAAAGAGCAATATAAGAATAATGGGCATACCAGAAGGAGAAGAAAGAGGGAAGGGAACAGAGAATATATTCAAACAAATCGTCAATGAGAACTTCCCAAACTTGTGGACAGAACTGGATCCTCGAATCCAAGAAGCAAATAGAACACCTAATTACCTCAATCCCAACAGGCCTTCACCAAGGCACATTGTATTGAAGCTGTCTAAAATCAATGACAAAGAAAGAATCCTCAAGGCAGCCAGGGAAAAGAAGACGGTAACTTACAAAGGAAAGCCCATTAGATTATCATCAGATTTTTCAGCAGAAACTCTACAAGCTAGGAGGGAATGGAACCAAATATTCAAACTATTGAAAGAGAGAAATCATGAGCCAAGAATAATATATCCAGCAAAGATCTCCTTTAGATATGAAGGAGGAATAAAGATCTTTCCAGACATCCAGAAGCTGAGGGAATTTTCTAATACACGACCTGCACTACAAGAAATACTAAAGGAGGCTATTAGACCACCATCAACAGGGACAACTTGTGGCAACCGAAACATAAAAAGGGGGAGCGTAAAGGCCTGAACCAGAATATGGGAATGGAGAAAGTAAGCGTACTGAAGAAACTGGAATACTCTAAATATCAAACTTTCTTTTACATAAACTCAAGGGTAACCACTCAAAAAACATCCAAATCTGAAATATATACTGTAATAAAAGAAGAAACAGAGGGAAACATCATAGAATACCACCACACAGAAATAACAGACAACAACAAAAAGGCAAAGAAACAATGGAGATACAGCCTTACCAGAAAACTAAAGACAGAATGACAGGAAATCCTCACATATCAATAATCACCCTAAATGTAAATGGACTGAACTCACCAATAAAGAGACACAGAGTAGCAGATTGGATCAAAAAACTAAACCCAACCATATGCTGCCTACAAGAGACACATCTCAGCTACAAGGACAAGCATAGACTCAAAGTGAAAGGGTGGAAATTGACACTCCAAGCAAATGGTACCCAGAGAAAATCAGGTGTTGCCATAATGATTTCCGATGAAACAGACTTCAGGGTGAAAAAGATAACAAGAGACAAAGATGGACATTTCATAATGGTAAAGGGGACTATACAACAAGAAGACATAACAGTCATCAATATTTATGCCCCCAATCAGGGAGCACCGAAATATACCAAGCAACTACTAACAGAACTAAAGGGAGAAATTGACCAAAACACAATTATACTAGGGGACTTAAATACATCATTGACAGCTATGGATAGATCATCCAAACAGAAGATAAATAATGAAATCGCAGCCCTAAATGACACATTAGATGAATTGGACATAATTGACATATATAGAGCACTTCATCCTAAAACATCAGACTATACATTCTTTTCTAGTGTACATGGAACATTCTCAAGGATAGACCATATATTGGGACACAAAATCAGCCTCAGCAAATTTAAGAAGATTGAAATCATACCAAGCATATTCTCTGATCACAAAGCTTTGAAATTGGATATCAACTGCAAAAAGAAAGCAGGAAAAAACACAAATACATGGAGATTAAACAACATACTTTTAAAGAATGACTGGGTCAAAGAAGAAATTAGAGGAGAGCTCAAAAGATACATAGAAACAAATGACAATGAAAATACATCCTACCAAAATTTTTGGGATGCTGCGAAAGCAGTTTTAAGAGGGAAATTTATATCATTACAGGCCTATCTCAAGAAACAAGAAAAATCCCAAATAAATAATCTCATGTTACACCTTAAAAAACTAGAAAAAGAAGAACAAGCGAAACCCAAGGTCAGCAGAAGAAAGGAAATAACAAAAATCAGAGCAGAACTAAATGAACTAGAGAACAAAAAGACAATAGAAAAAATTAATGTGACAAAAAGCTGGTTCTTTGAAAAGATTAACAAAATCGACAAACCCTTGGCTAGACTCACTAAGATAAAAAGAGAGAAGACACTAATTAACAAAATCAGAAATGAAAAAGGGGAAGTTATCACGGACACCACAGAAATACAAAGGATTATCCAAGAATACTATGAAGGACTATATACCACCAAATTTAATAACTTAGAAGAAATGGACAAGTTCTTAGAAACATATAGCCTTCCAAGGCTGAATCATGAAGAACTGGAAAATCTTAACAGGCCGATCACCAGTAAGGAAATTGAATCAGTCATCAAAAACCTTCCCAAAATCAAAAGTCCTGGACCAGATGGCTTCACCAGTGAATTCTACCAAACCTTCAAAGAGGATCTAATACCAATCCTGCTCAAACTCTTCCAAAAAATTGAAGAACAGTCAGTACTCCCTAACTCATTTTATGAGGCCAACATTACCCTGATACCAAAACCTGGTAAGGACAACACAAAAAAAGAAAACTACAGACCTATATCTCTGATGAATACAGATGCTAAAATCCTAAACAAAATTCTAGCAAATCGAATACAACAATGCATTAAAAAGATTATTCATCACGACCAAGTGGGGTTCATCCCCGGGGCACAAGGATGGTTCAACATTCGCAAATCCATCAATGTGATACATCACATAAACAAAATAAAGGACAAAAATCATATGATTCTATCAATTGATGCAGAAAAAGCATTTGATAAGATACAACATCCATTTATGATTAAAACACTTACTAAAATTGGTATAGAAGGAAAATACCTCAACATAATAAAGGCCATATACGACAAGCCCTCAGCTAATCTCATAATTAATGGTGAAAAGCTGAAGCCCTTTGCTCTACGTTCAGGAACACGACAAGGTTGTCCCCTATCACCTCTGCTTTTCAACATAGTGTTGGAAGTCCTCGCCAGAGCTATCAGGCAAGAGAAAGAAATAAAAGGCATCCAAATTGGGAATGAAGAAGTTAAATTATCACTCTTTGCAGATGACATGATGCTATATATAGAAAACCCTAAAGACTCCACCAAAAAGCTATTAGAAACAATCAATGAATACAGTAAAGTTGCTGGCTACAAAATCAACGTACAAAAGTCCATTGCTTTCCTATATACCAACAATGAAATCTCAGAAAAAGAGATAGAAAAAACAATTCCTTTTGCAATTGCAGCAAAAAGAATAAAATACCTAGGAATAAACTTAACCAAGGATGTGAAGGATTTATATGCTGAAAACTATAAGACATTTTTGAAAGAAATTGAAGAAGACACAAAGAAATGGAAAGACATTCCGTGCTCATGGATTGGAAGAATCAACATAGTTAAAATGGCCATATTACCCAAAGCCATATACAGATTTAATGCAATCCCCATTAAAATCCCAATGGCATTTTTTAAAGAAATAGAACAAAAAATCATCAGATTTGTTTGGAACCACAAAAGACCCCGAATAGCCAAAGCAATATTAAAAAAAAAGAACAATACTGGAGGTATCACACTCCCTGATTTTTGCTTGTACTACAGGGCTACAATAATCAAAACAGCTTGGTATTGGCGGAAAAACAGACACATAGACCAATGGAATAGAATTGAGAACCCAGAAATAAAACCACATAAATATGGACAGATAATTTTTGACAAAGAAGCTAAAAACATACAATGGAGGAAAGACAGCCTCTTCAATAAATGGTGCTGGCAGAATTGGATAGCTACGTGCAAAAGAATGAAACTGGACTGCTATCTGTCACCATGTACGAAAATTAATTCAAAATGGATCAAAGACTTAAGCATAAGACCTGACACAATAAACTGCATTGAAGAAAACATAGGTACTAAACTTATGGACCTTGGGTTCAAAGAGCATTTTATGAATTTGACTCCAAAGGCAATGGAAGTAAAAACTAAAATAAACAAATGGGATTATATGAAACTGAAAAGCTTCTGCACAGCAAAAGAAACTATTGACAAAATAATGAGGCAACCAACTGAATGGGAGAAGATTTTCGCAAACAGTTCCTCTGATAAGGGGCTAATATCCAAAATATACAAGGAACTCATGAAACTCAACACCAAAAAAACAAACAACCCAATTGAAAAATGGACAGAAGACCTAAAGAGACATTTCTCCAAAGAGGATATACAAATGGCAAATAGACATATGAAAAAATGCTCAACATCGCTAATCATCAGAGAAATGCAAATGAAAACCACAATGAGATATCACCTCACCCCAGTCAGAATGGCTTTCATCAACAAAACAAATAGTAACAAGTGTTGGAGAGGCTGTGGAGAAAAAGGAACTCTCATACACTGTTGGTGGGAATGCAGACTGGTGCAGCCGCTATGGAAGGCAGTGTGGAGGTTCCTCAAGAAATTACGAATAGAATTACCATATGACCCAGCAATCGCTCTCCTGGGTATCTACCCCAAAAATATAAAAGCATTTCTCTATAGAGACACGTGTACGCCAATGTTCATTGCAGCTTTGTTTACGGTGGCCAAGACATGGAAACAACCAAAATGTCCTTCGATAGATGAATGGATAAAGAAGTTGTGGTACATATACACAATGGAATACTATTCGGCGTTAAGGAAAGATGATATAGGAGCATTTGTGACAACATGGATGGATCTCGAGAAAATAATGCTAAGTGAAATAAGTCAGACAGAAAAAGCAGAGAACCCTATGATTTCACTGATATGTGGTATATAAACCAAAAAGAACAAGACAAACAAATGAGAAACAAAAACTCATAGACACAGACAATAATTTAGTGGTTACCAGAGGGTAAGGGGGTGGGGGGAGGGTGATGAGGGTAAGGGGGATCAAATATATGGTGATGGAAGGAGAACTGACTCTGGGTGGTGAACACACAATGGGATTTATAGACGATGTAATACAGAATTGTACACCTGAAATCTATGTAAATTTACTAACAATTGTCACCCCAATAAAATTAATTTAAAAAAAAAAAAAAAAAAAAAAAAAAAAAAAAAAAAACTTATTAATTTACTTTTGCTTGTCTTCTGTTGAAAATTCTTTATGAGGACTGTGGCTTTAATTGGCTGATGTAGACAGATTGGGAGCCAAGTAAATCATGTTGATTTGTAGCTATATTTTTTAAAAGTCAACTAATTAATAACCTTAGAACATTCTGATCTTGGTATAAATGCTTAATGTGCTCATGTTCTCTACCCTTAGGTTTCATTTCAGTTGGTTTTTTAATGTGTAGTTGCTATACTGTCAACTAAGAACTTCAAAAATAAATTAATTGTGCTTTATTTTTCATCATCTCATTCTTGTGAGTCAAAATTGTTTTTTAAAAATTAAGAAAGAATAAATTGGCAAATATATTTAACTACTCTAATGGTTACATAGCTAGTCACACTGACTTCAGTCTTTTCCATATTCCCAATCTACCCATCACTCACAACATTGTCAGATAAATGTTCCTGTTTAATACTCAATCATTCACTCAAATTTGCATAGTGGTTCCCTAATGACTGTCCCCCAAAACAACAAATTTCCTGCTGGACATTCAAGGCCTTCTAGACCAGGTTCCATTCACCTCTGCAGCTTTACTTTCAGTGACCTCTAACACTCCCCCTCCACTCCAATCTAACTGATCTCAGTTAGTAGGGATCTAACTGATCCCTACTCTCAACATACACGTTTGCACCTCAGTGCTTTGCTTTCAGGCTGTTCCTACCCGAATTCCATCCCTTGACCTCTTCCCTTATTCAAATTCCTGCCTGTCCTTTAAGGATGACTCAGATTCTACTTTCTCCATTATCTCTTCTCCCAGGTATTTTAGAGATAGTTGATCTCTGCATTTGCTAAAGTTATACAGCAGTTAGAATCTACATCATATAATCTGGCATTTATTTATTTGCTTTGTTTTTATATGTGCTGCCCTTGAGAACAGGTTAACTCACTTCTGATTCTCTCTACTTTTACTGTCACCATTAGTTAGAATTATTATGTTTGCAAGTGACAGAATCCCAATTCAAATTAGCTTAAACAAAAAAGGAATTGTTTTACCTATTGTAAAGAGTCCACCGGTAGAGCAGGATTTAGAAGCATATTTGAACCTAGGTGCTTAACGTCATCACAAACGTCATCGATCTCTCTCTATCACTCTCATCTGCTTTCCTTTGAGAGAATGAGCTCAGGTAAAGTATGAGTGTTAGCAAATATGGCCAGTAGCACCTTGGACACTTACATCTGAATAACTTAGTAAACACAGCAGAAAGAATGCATATTTTTTTCTCCATTGTTCTGGAAAAAGACCCAAGGCTGACTCTCATTGACCTGGAGAGAGTCACATACTCATACCTGAACCAATCACAGAAACTCTTATTAATTAGGCCTGGGTTACAGGAGCAAGACTTGCACTGGGGTGATGGAATCATTCTCATGGTCTCATGAGACGCAGACCACACAGACTAAGAACGGCGTGGGGATTATTTTCCAAAGGAAAACCCAGATATCATTACCCAAAGAAGGATAAATGATTCTGGTCAAGAAAAATAGCCAGTGTCTACCCTACACATTCCATTTCCCATATTATTTAGAACAGTACTAAAATCTCTTTCAGATGTCCACATAGTATAAACTTTCTTGAGCTGTTAAATTGTATTTATTTTTGACGTACTGTCGTAAAGATGTGGATAGGCATCAAGAAGAATGGAGAGTCATTTTTTTTCTCCTTATGTAAACACTGAAAGTCATGGCAAGCACAACTTGTGCTAAAATAATATCATGAAGTGAATCCTCCTCAATCTTTGATTCAGACAGATTTGAAAGGGCAGATTAACATGGTATAAATCATCTCAACTAAAGTAAGTATTTGGTTCTTAATTTTCTGTGGTGGTAGACACGGATGAATTTTAAGACTAAAGATATTCACATCATGGACACTTTGAAATAGAAAACAAAAAAGTCATAATGACCTAGTTATAAAAAGCAACAATGTTTTAGATTTAATGTTTACTGACCATCACAGAAAGAAACAATATTTATTTCTGTTCTTTTCAGACGTTGCCAGAATCCCGGTCCCCACTCCTGCCTCAGAAGATTAGACAAAACTGGACAGTAGCTTTCCTGACTGTCACCATGAGAAAAGTGAGGACATGGATGGTGGAGGAAAACCTGGCCCTCTAAATGGCAAAATGGATACAGCTGCACAAAGAAGTCGTTAACAGGTCAGATGTCAGTTTGTTGAGAACTGCCTTATTAACTAGAAAGAACCTAGAATCAAAAATTTACTTTGGGTGAATTCATCATTTACCACAAGAGAAAAACACAGGGCAAAAAGCACCAAGTTGTATTTCACTGGAATATAGAAGCCAGATGACATTATGGGTGGTGACCCAAAGACGACACAAACCACTTAGGGCACATTAATTGAGAGGTTAAACAACTGAAGGTGTTTATTAAAACCGATCAACAAATTTGGTGAATTTGGAAAGGAGTAGAGCTAGAAACGAAAGTGATATCCCGCAAAAGTTTATTTTTAAATTCCTAGGTTAAGTAGTTTTGTTTGCAATTCATATGAAGGGAAAAAGCATCTGTGTTCATTTTTAATTAACTTAGAGAGGAGAGTGGAAAATCGAAAAAGGAGAAAAATTGGAACTTGAAGTCATACAGATCCAAATTCAAATTTCCCCTACTTACTAGACATAACCTTGGCAAAGTTTTGCATTCTCTCCAAGTCTCAGTTTCCCTATTTGTAAAATAAGAAATAACAATAATAGTATATACCGCATATAGATTAAGGATTAAGTGAGAAAATGCATGTGAGATATTTAGCACGATACCTGGAATACAGTAAATGCTAATTAATTATCAATCATTATCATTATGTTGCATTATTATTATTTTTATTAATTCTTAAGGTGAGTTCTCTGAAGGAAAGGATAAACCATAAAAATGACTGTTTTGTGGAAGCAGGATTAGAAACAACCTGAATGGATTCAAAGTGTTCAAAATCTTGACAGTACATTTGCATGCATAAATCAAGATGGCTCTGGCTGGATTCTCTGGCAGAAAAGGAGCAGGATCCCTTATGGATGGCAAGTGGGTGAGGGTCAGCCATGAATCCTTCTGTGAAATCAGGGATTGTGATGTCTTGTTCAGATATGTATTACGTGTGCCTGCCCGTATCTCAGGACATGCTAATGGAGTGGATGGGACAACGACTGTAGGATATACTGATGGAGACATGTATCCAATCTGAAATTATAAAGTAATTCTCTAAGTATCAAAATTTTGTAATCCATCTGTGGTTTTTGAAAAAGGAGAGATCATGATAATAATACCTATGTCCATAAGGGGTCATTGTGCCTGAACAAAATGTCCTAGCAGCACCAGAAGCCCTAGAAATTGTCAATCAATACTGTAGTCTTGATTTTCACATTGCTGTCACTTCTAGAATACTTGAGTTCTGTACAAGGTGAGTCAAAATGGACTATGAGGCTGGGGTCAGGTTCAAAGTACGATTTGTTTTCAAGTTCAAATCAACTGAGTGTATACTCAGTCTCTACAATTCAAAGTTCCTTTAGGTAGCTATCATTACACAGGTTTGTTTCCCTATTGCTTTTTTTTTTTTTTTTTAAGTCTTACTATGGTGTATCTTCTCTACGTGTTTTGAACTCCTAGTGGCTAACATTTGGGAAAATTACTTAAATGTTCATTGAGACTGTTTTCAAATAAAACAGTGACAACAAAAAATTTTGATCAATAAACCTTAATATTAAAAGAAATCATATACATTGAGAAAACAATGTCTTTATATAAAGAAATTAAATACCTGTTAACAGATAGTTAAATGCTATCCAAATAAGACTTAAAAGTGGTTAGTGTTTGAGGCTGAACCGTAAAGTTCAACAGGTTCTGATGACATAGCTATCACAAAAGTAATATGCATTATTCTCTTTTAAATGCAAGATGTATTCTATAACTATTAAACAATTAAATGTTGACAAAAAATTATTGGGAAACAGAAGGATAAAGGGAACATGGGTAAAGGAAACTAATATGATAAAAGAATAAAATAAATTACAAATAAGGAAATATGAAATTGGAAGAAATAAGGTTGATTAAAGAAAAAAATAGAAAAGTTTAATGGATTTTTGCTGAACCTGAATTTTGGAAGAGAAATGGTGAGATGAAGGGTTTGGGGAGAGGAGGAGAGAGGAGAGAGGTTTCTCTAGTCCTCCATATCAAAGAGAAACCAAGATTTTAAGCCCAGAGCTTGGAATTCTCTTGGGACTGGTACAGACCAGCATCTGCCACCGTAATTACAAAAGGTATCATCTGACTGACCTCATGCCACAATGTTAGGCTAGTCGTGTGAAACAAAACAAAATTTTATTTTCTTAGCATTCTTTAAATAGGTGTTACTTCCTTTAATGGCACTTCTTTGCTTGACCAGGGAGGAAGGGAAACTTAAATCCTCACTCAATAGCTTTAATAATGTTCCAACTATTGTTTTTAAGCTATGACATTTTCCTCTCTTAAATCTTTTAACTTCTTAAAGCCCTATAGCTCTTTTCCCCCTTCTTTCTTAGATAGCTTTGGAGTATTTTTAATTTTCTCTCACTAGAACTACGAAATAGTTATTAAAATTTCTTTAGATCTTGCCTTTAGAATGCATAATTTAAAATTCTAAATTTAAGTCTATAATCAGGACAAAATTAATTTCCCTTTAACCAGTGTGGCACCTAGTTTTCAAGTGTTTATTGTTTCTTGTTGTTATTGTTTTAGTTTTTTTTGGGGGGGGCAGTGGGTTATGACTGAATATCACAACTAATACAGTGAGGAAGAAAAACTGTATGTGGCGATCAAACCTAAATTTAATTTTAACGTTTGCCCTGAGGATAAAATAAGGAATGAAAAATTAAGTTATATGTGTCCATAATTCTGATCACAGTTTAAATGGACAGTCTTCAGTGAAACTTTCATCTAATATCCAACATTTCTTAAATAAATAAAGCAAAGCCCCTAGAGAATAACAGAAATTAAGAGTAAAGTCCTGCAAGCAAAATAACGAAGTAACTGTTGCTAGTTACATTTATGTTATATATCTTTTTAAAGATAATAGCTACAGTCATAAATTGACCTGCTCATCGATCAGTATAGCAGCTCTTCGTGCCTTAACACATGGTCCACTTACTCCCCTGTGGTCATCTGTCCTTTAGCGTTTAGTCTATGTTGGAGTTTGAGATGCTGTTCCTACAGTGTAAACCCTCAGAGGTTTTCCGGGTAGTCTGAGCAGAGGACTAACAGCACTCAAGGCTTGTTAGCCTCTGAGGGCTCTACAGAATTTTTTCCTACTTCACAATAAAAATTTAATGCTTTACCAGATTTTGGTGTTTATATCAACTATGATGGGCACAGAAAGCAGCTAATGGTAAGAACATTTTATCACTAGAAAGGGTACCTAACTTCTCAGGTTAATTTTGAGAAATGTTCTGTACATCTTGTTTGGTTTTGTATTTTCAAAGACATTCTAGTAAATGCTCTCTAAAATTGTCCACTTAGATAAGTCCTCAGTGTTTTATTGTATTTTAGAAGAGCTCATTGAAAGTGACAGAAAATGCCAAAGATTCAAAATCTCCCAAATACTTGAAGCTTGTAACTTATCACGTGATTATCTACTTGGAATATTTTGGGGAAAAGGCATAAAAGGAAGTATAATGTGGTTAAAAACAAACAAGCATACTTTGGGTTCAGAAAGAACTGGATTTGAGACCCTTCGCTGTCACATACTGGCTGTGTGAATTCAGGTAGTTACTTAATATCACTGATTTCAGTTTCCTCATCTATAAAACAGGTTAGTAATACCTGCTTCATAGACTTGATGTGAACCATTAAAAAAGTTAAATGAGAAAAAAACAGAAAGCGCCCAATTCAGCAATTGATAACATAGGATATGTTTGATAAATAGTAACCAATATTCTTAAAAACATGTTAAGATAAAAAAGAAATATCTAAGGCAGGACTCATATTTATAACATAGACTACCATTATCTGGACAGTTGTTCTCTATCTCCTTTATTCAATCTTAGAAAAAAAAATTTGGAATAAGGGTAAAAGCTTTTTTAAAAATAGCTCTACACAAATATTAGAAAACAAGTTGATTTTAATTTAGAAACAAAATATTCTATGTATGAAAAGTGGTGCTTAAATATTATTTTCAGATAGTTAGTGTAATATTTGTGTTTAATATTCCTTCTCTGTGCTAAACTAAGAATGAAGGAAGATATCAAATCAAAGAACATGAAAAAAAAATAACTAGAATTAGAAGACCCCGAGAGACAAAGGAAAATTGAAAATGATAGGAACACTTCATTTCAGTCCCTTAAAATATGATTGTTGGTTTATCTGTTAGATCAGGCAACAAAATACAAATGTTGTTTTAGTTTTAGGCTCCTGGTTGATCTGCTAAATGAAGCTGAAAGTAAATTTTCAGAAAGATTTAATAGATTGGACTACCCTATATCATACCCAGTAAATTTTTTGGGAGAAATTACCACTCTTTAAGGAAAGGAATAAAATGTTGCTCTGCTTCTAACTCAATCACTATAAATCACCTTGGAAGCCCAGGCTTGTCCTATAGATGTTCTCCAACAAAATGAACTGCAAAGTGGTTGAACTGTTTGAAATAAGATGATGAAATTTTCAATTATTTGCAGAAGCTGCATTCATAGTATAACAAAAAGCATTATTGCCTCAAGAGAAATACTTTCAAGATTCAGTGTTCTTTCACTAATATAAATAACCCCATTTTGACAGTTCTGATCATTTAGAATCCAACCAAGAACAGAACATTGCCAGTAACATCTGCTGTAATAGAAAGACCGCAATGTTGAGTTCTCCTGTCTTGAAGCACTGACTCAGTTGATTATGAGATGTTCCTAGGAGTCACCTGAAGTGTTTCATAGTTCTTTTGTGAACTTTCACATAGTTCTATGTGAATGTTCTTAGATTAATTTAAATTTGCAAGGAGATTCTACCTGAGAATGTTTCTTAGGGCTCTGTGCAAAGTAGATTTAGAACGGAGTTGGTCTTTCTCCCCCCAAAGAGTTGAGGGTTCCTAGTGGCTTGGGCAGATTGGGCACAGAGACAAGTAAGAAGACTGTTGTGGTTGTCAGGCAGTAGCTTGAATCAGTGTGGTGGCAGAGGAGACAGAGAGCAGTAGGTAGATTAAAGATATATTTTGGAGGCAGAACCAACAGACTTTGTTAGTGATTTTTACCTATAGAAGATGGGAGGAAAGGAAAAATCAAGGATGACCACCCAATTTTAGGTTAGAACAAGATAGGAATGGAGTCATTTACAAAAGTGGTAAACTGAGAGGTTTGAAAAGCAAAATAAAAGTTAATATTATGTGAGTCTTCCTGTGTATTTGAAATTTTTACAATGCTTAGAAAAAATAAAGCACTATCAAGCCTTTGCTTTTGAAAGCATGTTCTATTTTTTCCCCCTTGGTACAGTATGGTTTTGGTGTATTCTTCATACCTCTTAAATTGTTTAATACTTTGAAAGTTATACAGATAATCATAATAAATGATAAAATATTTACTACTCACTCATTATAAGAGTTTATCTTTTGTGAAGATTAGGAAAAAATTTAATTTTTTCAGCGCTTTCCCTAAATTCCATGATTTTTCAAAGACATACAATTAATTACATGCTTTTAAAGTCAATTATTTTTGGATATTAGTTGGGCTGGCAATGCTGAACTTAGACAACATTATTCAGTAGATTAAAAAAATAAACTATAGTAGTTTTTGGCTTGGAAGTATAACCATTGTTGAACCTGCAAAAGTCTAAAAAGTTGTTTCATCATCTGTTTCATTTTTAAAAAAGAAAAAAGAATACCTCTGGACGAAAAATAACTTTTAATTCCAAGAAAAAAAGACTATTTTAAAACTGAGTTTAGAGGCTCATTTGTTCAAACAAAAGATAACAGTGACCTCTAGTGTTCATTGGGAGTATCTGTGACTGACTATTTTCATCAATTTACCCTACCTACAGATACTGAATGTAGCATAGAAACTAACGAGAGCGAGAGACAGAGACAGAGACAGAGACAGAGTGGGGGGTAGGGGGGGAGAGAGAGAGGGAGGGAGGGGGAGAAGAAGGGAGGGAGGAGAAGAGGGAGGGAGGGGGAGAAGAAGGGAGGGAGGGAGGGAGGAGGAGAGGGAGGGAGAGTGAGAGGGAGAGAGGTCACTGTGGCAGCTATGGTAATAATTGAAAATAGATGCATAATTTCTGAAAGCTCAGAGCCCATAATGTGGATTCAGGAAATGTGGAGTGGCATCCTCAAGCAACTACCTCCTGAGTTGATATGTAAAGGGGAAAAATCACAGGTGACAGGCTGGACCGAGTATTGTTGTCAAAAGAGACAGCAGCACGAGTCAAGAAAGGAAACCAAATAAGGAACGATAGTGTGGGACAAGTTCAACTGCTCCAGCATGAAGCAGGGGCAGTGAATGTCTTGAAAGGAGGCTCCTAGGGGAAGAAAGCAAAGTTGAGATCAAGCAGAGTTTGTACTTTCTACGTGACGGAGAGCCACCCTAGAGATAGCCTTGTGATTCAGACAGTGCCGTGGCAGTACATGGGGACGTCTGTGGGGAGGAAGGTCGGGACTAAAAGTGGATGTTATTGTATTAGATGATGGTAATAGTAAGGAGAAATGGATTTAATAAATAACGGAAAGACAAAATCAATAATTGGGCTTGATGGTTTGATTGTATATGGAAGGTGACCAGCAAAGAAAGAGTCAAGGATGTCAGCTTCTTTTAGAAGTCAGGTAGATTGTATGTTCATCAATTAATACTTTTAAATTATAAGAAAAAGAGTATGACTAGTAGGAAAGATGATTAATTCCATTTTGACAAGTTCACTTTGAGATGCATGGGACATAGTGAAGTGTAATGCCAACAGGTAATTGGATATCTTTTCTTGATACTTTGAGAAGAGGATTAAGTATGAGATGTGTATTTACTTTTATCAGAATAAGATGGTTGCTGAAAAAATGAGAGTGGGTAAGAATTCCCAGGAAGGGCATATAGTATTCAATAAGAGCATGGATAGGAAAATGATTAGTGAAGAAAAAGAGGATAATTTGGAGTTGGAATTGTTTAGAATATATTAAAAAGAAAGGATACAATATCTTCAATATAAAACTGTACTTCACTGAAAGGATAAGTATTTCAGAGGTTGACTTCTGAGTTCTACCTATACAAATACTATTGCAGTATCAAATGAATACATGTTATATTTATTTACTATATTAACTAAGACTTCTTCAGCAAGATATAGGATCTTTACATAAAGTAGCATGAGTGAAAGACTTCATTATCATGTGACCTGAAGTCCCAGGGTATGGAACCAAATGCTATATCATAGTGGGCTCTCTCCATGTCTAAACAGTACTTCATTCTGTATTGACTTAATTTCAAGTAGAGGCAAAAATTTTCAAGCAGAGGCAAAAAAAATGACTGTAGGATTAATTTGAATGTAAAACTAATGACAACTAATTAAAAACAAATCTCTCTTTCCTTCTATTGTCTCATATTGACCTTCCTAAAAGTATTCTGATCAGCTTGACTTTGATCGTGTTCCTGTCCCTTAATCCAATCACTATGGCCAGAGGGATGATATATTCCAATTATTCTGATTGGTCACCCTGGGTTATAGCATTCCCTGATAACAGTAAAGACAAAGCTATATATGATTAGACAGCTCTCTTGAAATCACATGGAAATGTTGTTTTCTCCAGAGACTCATACTTTGGTAATTAAAATAAATAGTTTGGATACAAGGAAGTATGTAGATACAGATATACAAGCAAAGACCATGAAAGCTCAATGGAAGGAACATCTCCTTATCACTGGAGAAAGCTTCTTCATTATTTTAGAGTGTCCTGTCTGGAGCTGGTGTCCTTCGTCATGAAGTTAAACACATATCTCTCAGGAGTGAGAAAACTGATGGAGCATGCAGAGGAAGGTGGAGCAGTTTCAGGCCTGGGCTGTCCCACGCCAGTGAGGTAAGCCAGCAGATAGACAACATGTGTGAGCTACAACAGTGCCTGCCCAGGACTGTTTTAATTACTTAACAGCTATTTGTGATAGCAGAAGAAAGGATCAGTGTGTTCATCTGGGTCTTCTGAGGAATAGACACCAAGAGGGAATTAAACATACAATGATGTTATTATAGGAAACACTAGAGAGAAAAAATGGGGAGAGAGAAGGAAAAGGCTGGGAGAGAGCCATCATATTGTGATGCAGGTCTGACCCCAAGTGAAGGAGAGAGGGAAGGAAGATTTGATGCGTGGATTCTTCGTCAGACTAAGAAGGGTTTGCAAAGGTCTAATGGAGAGTCCTTGAGTCAAAGTCTGCCATCAGAGGCATCCTGTGTCCCCCAGGAGCAGAGTTTCCTTAGTTCCCTGCCATACTCATTCATGGTAAGTGTATCCTTGATGTAAATTCAGAAATAGATTCCAGAGCACAGTCTGTATGCAAGTCTAGGTAATCAGACCTTTCACAACATTGCTGTCCACTGATACATTTTACCAATTCACCACCAGTCAAATATTCAGCAGTTGAGCTATTATCTTTTGCCATGGCCTATCCTTGTACCATCTGCCAACAGAATCTCATTTTAATTGCTTCCCAGGTGGTGGGTGAGCCAACTTCAAATCCTATCTCTTCACCAGTTTTTTCAGACCACTCTTGATTTTACCTGTATTATTCCAACTGGCCCTCAAAGCAGACACTAAGAATGGCTTAAATATGAAAGGCTTTTATTCAGGGAAATGCTTATAGGAAATGGAGAGGAGACTGGGAAAGGCTGTGACAGACATCAAATCACACAGCAAATCTGAACTGGAGCAAAGGAGAGAGGGAAGGAAGGTTAGGTGTCACGCAGTTCATGAAGGCCAACAGAGAGTCATCAAGCCAGAGGATTCCTTAGAATGTCCGCCTCTCTCAGTGTTCCACTGGCAGCAGCCCATCGGAAGTGTGGCCTCCGAACAAACAATGGATGCCAGAAGGCAGTTGAAAAGCATCTGGAACATTCACCAACATGACCACATGCTAAGCCATAAAATAAGTATCATGAATTATCTAAATATTGAAATTTTATAGATTATGTTCCCTGATCACAATAGAATTAGAGAATGGGGGGGGGGAGTTAAAACAATATCTCAAGACGTCGGGTCACGATAGCAGAGTAGTTAAGCACTGCTTGCATCCTCTCATGACCACATCAAAATTACAACTAAACTACAGAACAACCATCATTAAGAATTGGCTGAAGTCTAGCTGAACAGAAGTCCTATAAGTAAGGATATTCAGAAGAAGCCATGTGGAGACTAGTAGGAGGGGCGGAGACGCAGAACTGGCTGGTCCCACGCCCACATGTGGTGGTTAAAAATTGGGAGGGGTATCTCGGCTCCCTGAAGATCAAGGAGTCCCAGTCCCACACCAAGCTCCCCAGCCCAGGGTTCTAGTGCCAAGAAGAGAAGTACCCATAACTTCTGGCTATGAAGACCAGCAGAGATTGTGGCTGAGTTAGATGGAGGGTACTGGAGTCCCAAGTACTCCTTTTAAAGGGCCTATGCACAGACTAACTCGCTGACTGACTCACTTTCTCTGAGCTCCAACACAGGGACAGCAGCTCAAAAGCCACCAGGGACACACAGGGAAGAACTGAATGGTCTGACTTCAAAGCGAGAGCTACAGGGACAGCTTTCTTCCAGACAGAAGTGCTGGCAGAAGCCATTGTTCCTTTGTTGAACCACCCACCCACTCAGCCTGCGCCATATCTGAGTCTCCATTAACCTCGCTAACACCGTTCACCCTACCCTGATGATTGCCTGTGACCCCAAGCCACCCAACTTGCAGAACCACCCAAGCCTTTCCCAGGGGTTTTCCCATAAAAATGGTCTGTCTTGGCTCATGCTGTGGACTTTCCTAAAAATTCTCAAAAGTTCAGAAACTCTAAACAAGCAGCAGCTTCCCTCAGCATGCCCTGTACATCTTGCTGAACAGCCCCAACCCGGCACTGGTGGCAGCCAGCTTCAGTTTGAGCCTTGGCCTCTCCCAGGCACTTCCAAGCCCAGCATGGTTGGAAACCATCTGAGGATCACTTTGTGGCTCATGCCAGGTGGCCCCAGGTAGGGTACCAGTGACAGCTGAACGTGGCCTGTGGTGGAGCCCCTGCCAGGAGGCCTGGGGCTGGCATGCCCAGTGACCACCCTTGGCCTGTGGCCAGCTTCAGACCACACTGGAGCACCACCCACACACCTCAGCAGATGACACATCCAAAGAGTAGACTGAGCAGGCACCAAAGCCTTGCTAGAGCACATCCTACTTTGTAGGGTCAGTCCCTGCACAACAGCTCCTCCACTGTAGTCATGGCCAGTCCTCAGAAGCAATCACCCTGACAGTCAATGCCTCCCATTGATATGCAAACAGCAACCAATGTTCACCTACAATAGGAGGGCACACATAACCCACAAAAGGGACACACGTGGAGCACCCAGCTCAGGTGACTAGGGAGACTACGCCACTGGGCCCTACAGGACACCTACTACATAAGGCCACTCTACTAAGACCAGGGGACATTATGGTTCTGCCTAATACATAGAAACAAAACAGGGAGGCAGCCAAAAGGGGAAAACAAAAAAACATGTCCCAAATGAGAGAACGGAACAAAGCTCTAAACAAAATAAAGACAAGCAATCTACCAGATACAGAGTTCAAAACACTGGTTATAAGGATGTCCAACAATCTCAGTGAGAACTTCCACAAAGAGATAAGGAACATAAAAATGGAGATAGAAAACATAAAAATGAACCAGTCAGAAATGAAGAATACAATAACTGAAATGAGGAATACATAAGAGGGAATCAACAGTAGATTAGATGAAGCAGAGGCTCACGTCAGCAATTTAGAAAATAAGGTAGCAGAAAACACCCAATCAAAATAGCAAAAAGAAAAAAGAATCCAAAAAAATAAGGGGAGTTTAAGGGGCCCCTGGGACAACATGAGGCACACCAACATTTGTGTCATATAGGTACCAGAAAGAGAAGAGAGAGAGCAAGGAATTGAAAAGTTATTTGAAAAAATAATGATGGAAAACTTCTCTAACATGGCAAAGGAAATAGACATACAAGCACAGAGAGAATCAAACAATATGAACCCAAAGAGGCCCACATCAAGATACTTTATAATTAAAATGCCAAAGGTTAAAGACAAAGAAGGAATCTTAAAAGCAACAAAAGAAAAGCAGTTAGTTACCTACAGGGAGCTCCTATAAGACTGTCAGCTGATTTCTCAGAAACTTTGCAGGCCAGAAGGGATTGGCAGGCAATATTCAATTCGATGAAAAGTAAGGACCTACAACCAAGATTACTCTACCCAGCAAAGCTATCATTTAGAATCAAAGGACATATAAAGAGCTTTCCAGTCAAGAAAAAGCTAAAGGAGTTCATTACCACCAAACCAGCATTACAAGCAATGCTAAAAGGACTTCTTTAAGAAGAAAAAAGATCAAAACTATGAATCATGAATTAGCAATAACTACATATCTATCAACAATTACTCTAAAGGTAAATGGATTAAATGCTCCAAGAAAAAAAAAAAGACAGGGTGGCTGTATGGGTAAGAAAACAAAACCCTTGCATATACTGCCTACAAGAGATGCACTTCAGATTGAAAGACACACATTGACTGAAAGTAAAGGGATGGAAAAATAGCTAGGATAACAATATTTATACCAGACAAAACAGACTTTAAAACAAAGGCTGTTACAAGAGACAAGGAAGGACCCAGTAATTCCACTTTTGGGTATTTATCCAAAGAAACCCAAAACACTGCTTTGAAGGGACATGTGCATCCTTTGTTCATTGCAGCATTATTTATAATAGCCGAGATAAGGAGGTAACCTACCGTGTTTCCCCCAAAATAAGACCTAGCTGGACAACTAGTTCTAATGTGTCTTTTGGAGCAAAAATTAATTTTTGCTCCAAAAGACACATTAGAGCTGATTGTCCAGCTAGGTGATATTTGTGGGGAAACAAGGTAGGTGTCCATCAATGGATGAATGGATAAAGAAGAGGTGGTACATATATACCATGGAATATTACCCAGCAATAAAAAAGAATGGAATCTTGCCATTTGTGACAACATAGATTGACCAAGACAGTGTTATGCTAAGTGAAATATGAGGTCTGACAATTAAGTTAACCCACTCATCCCAGAAAAAAATGCAACATAACTCATTACTGAATATCACTACAGTCACCTTCAAAGTGCTCCCCTTGGGAAGCTATGCACCAATGCCAGCACCTGATCCACCCTTCAAAGCAATTTTGGAACTTTTTCAGGAATGGCCATCAGAGTTGTCATCATATTACACTTGATGTCCTGAATGTCATCAAAATGTCTTTCTTTAACTATTTCCTTTATCTTCAGGTAAAGAAAGAGTCATTGGGGGCCAGATAGGGTGAGTAGGGAGGGTATCCCAATACAGTTATTTGTTTACTGGCTAAAAACTCCCTCACAAACAATGACATGTGAGCTGATGCATTGTCGTGATGCAAGAGCCATGAATTGTTGGCGAAAAGTTCAAGTCCTTTTCATCTAACTTTTTCACGCAGCCTTCTGAGCGCTTCCAAATAGTAAACTTGGTTAACTGTTTGTCCCGTTGGTACAAATTCATAATGAATAATCCTTCTGATATCAAAAAAAGTTAGCAACATCGTTTTTACTCTTGATTTGACTAAGGGAACTTTTTTGGTCGTGGAGAATTGGCTGACTTCCATTTTATACTTTGATGCTTTGTTTTAAGGTCGTATTGGTACACCCATGTTTCATCACCAGTAATGACACAGCCCAAAGCATCGTCTTGCCTCTCCAAAAGGTCTTTGCAAACTTCGACTCTCCTTTGCTTTTGTTCATCAGTGAGTTCCTTCGGGTCCATTTTTGCACACACCTTTTTCATGCCAAGATTTTCCATTAAGATTTTCCTAACTGTTTCTCTATCAATATTTACTTGGTCTGCTATGCTTCTCACAGTCAGCCGATGATTTTGATGCACAATTCGACGAATTTTTGCAATGTTTTCACCAGTTCTGCTCGTTACTGGCTGCCCTGTCCTCTCTTCATCAGCGATGCGTTCTCTCCCTTCAGAAAAACGTTTAATACATTTGTACACTGCCATTTTCTTCATGGCATCAGCCCCATAAATTTGGACTAACATGTCCCTGATTTCACTTCCACTCTTGCGAAGTTAAACAAGAACTTTAATGATTGTTCATTGCTCTAATTCAAGCTCAGATATTCTCTCAACGGCACATAAAAACACGCAACAACAGGAATGAATGCCACTCAGGAAAACACTGCCACATGTCCACATGAACACAGCTGTGAGACACTGATATGCCAAGGTTATGAAACCTTACCGAGCTGTTTGTACAGTGCTGCCAACGTAAGCGCATGGTGGCAAGTTTGCGAACATAATTGTCAGACCTCGTAAGTCAAACAGAGAAAGGAAAATACCATATAATTTCACTTAAATGTGGTATCTAAAAGGCCAAATAAATGAACAAACAAAACAGAAACAGACTCATGGATATGGAGAACATTTTGATGATTGTCAGACGGGAGGGGGGCTGGGAGGATGGGTTAAAAGAGGAAGGCATTAAGAAGTACAAATTGATAGTTGTGAAATGGTCATGGGGATGTAAAGTACAGCATAAGGAATATAGTCAGTAATATTGTAATAACTATGTATGGTATCATATGGGTACTAGCTTTATTGCATTGATCACTTTCTAGGTTATATAAATGTCTAATACTATGTTGTACACTTGAAACTAATATAATGTTGTATGTCAACTGTAATTTAAAAATTAAAAATTATTTTAAAAAAGAAGTTAAATTATCCTTATTCACAAATGGTATGATTGTTTATTACAAAAACATCAAAACGAATGTACCAAAAATTAGTAGCTTTAATAAGTGAATTTAACAAGTCAATATAAGATTAAGATAAAAAAATCAATTATATTTCTGCTTACTAACAAATAATTGGAAAACAAAAATTTTAAATGCCATTTAAAATAGCATCAAAAATATAAACTGTTTAAGAATAAATTTACAAAAATTGTGCAAGTCTTTGACAATTATAAATACAAAGCATTGATAAGAGGTATTAAAGAAAATCTAAATAAATGGAAAGTTATATTATTACCATGGATTAGAAAACACAATCATGCTAAGAGTGATAGTCTTCCAAAAATAATCTGTAAATTCAACACAATTCCAACCAAAATCCTAACAGACTTTTTCTAAAAATGGACAAGCTGACTCTAAAAGCTTTCTGGAAATCCAAAGATCTAGAGTAATAATCTTGAAAAAGAAGAACAAAGCTGGAAGTCATATACTACCTTATCACAAGACTGTTTAAAGCAATAGAAATTAAGACAGTGTGATAATGATATAATGATTGATAAATAAAGAGAACTAAAACTGAAAGATGAGAAATAGATTCATACTTATACAATCAGTTGATTTGTGACATAGTAACCAATGCAATTCAATATGGAAAGTACATTAACAATTGTCACCCCAATAAATAAATTTAAAAAAATATATGGAAAGTAAAGTCTTTTTGAAAAATGGTACTCCACAAATCCTAATTGCCTTGGCTTCCCCAAATTCTCATCTCTGTCTATTCAATTCAGTAAGACCTGTGGGTTCTGTTTGGGTTTCTGCTGCCTGCACCAAGCCTGGAAACTGCCTCAGGTAACCTGGGACAATCACAGGGTTCACCTTATTGTTTCCTTTCTCAGGGATAATAATCCTCCTATGCTACCAGTTGTCTAATGTCTGAATACAGTTGTTAAATGTATTTTGTCCAGTTTTCTAGTTATGGGAAAAGGTAAATCCAGACCTTGTTACCCTCTTATGGGTGAAATAGAAACTCATGTGCACTTTTGAAAGAGCTCTCTGACTGCTCTGTTAAGAATAGATTATCATGGAGCAAAAATGGAAGAAATCGATGATGTACAGTCCATTCAGGAACTATTGCAGCAGTCCAAGTGAGAAACGATGTGCTTAGATTAGTGTAGTAGTAGTCAAAAAGGAGACTGGTTGGCTGCTGGACGCATTTTGGAGTTAGAATTGGCAGTACCTGCTGATAGATTGGATTAGAGCAGAGTTTTGGCCTGAAAACCTGCCTGAATTCCATGTACTGAGAAGAAAAGACAGGGGTATGAAATTTAGAGGGGTTTTTTTGAGGGAGGAGCAAAAAATCTGAAGCCTCCATTTTTTTGTCTAGAAGTATAAAAGAGAAAATTCATATTCTTCTCCCTACTGGAATGGATTTTTAAAATATTTTTTCGTCATATTCTTATTATATATTGTATGTCTTTCTTCTCTACACCATGACACTATTCTCTACACTCTACACTATTTGAAAAGAGGGTTGTTGTCTTATTATTTTTATGTCACTAACAATGAACATAGTAGTCGTTTAATGTGGGGGGAGGAGAAGTGAGATTAAGAGAGAAAGAAACTGAGGAATCTGTACAACTTGTTTTCAGAGGTGAAGAGCTGAGTGTTCTGGGTTAGAAGAGAAATAATACTGAATCTCTGGAAAAGATCTAGAAAATACTTTTCTTTTCTTTCTTGGACAACAACTTAGCCCAGTGAGGATAAAAAAATGTGTATTAAATCATAAATAGTGTGTGTTTATATAATCTTAGATGAAAATAATCAGAGAAGATGCCTTGTGATTTTGATATCATTTGTTTCCATGAAGAATAAAAATCCTTTGAATTGAAAAACACGGGTGAAATGGAGAATGGGCTCAAGTATGTGTCTAGTAATACATCAACATATCTAAATACACTGCTTAAAAATTAGTCTTTCTCGGCGGAGTTCTGTAGTTTATAACATAGCTCCCACAGAGCTTTTTATGGTCATAGATGGCTTTATTTTTATAATCTTTAGCTACAATGTTAAAAATGCCAAATTGACCGCTGCATTCTGTGGGGGTGGATGGGAGGAAAAAGGTAACCCTAAATGGCAGTGAAAGGTTCCACTGCCTAAAACTTTAGTTGTATTTGAAATTTCACTATTAGACTCACAATTTAGGTTAAAGTACTATCTTTTTTTATTATTATTAGAGTCAAGTGCACAAGACATAGTAATACTTAGACGTTTATCATTTATATCCCTCACACTGTGTGGACCCCTCTCCCCCTATCCACTATCCCTCTGACATCGCACAGAGCCATTTCATTTCCACTGTCTCTATTTCTAATGCTGTATTCCACTTCTTGTAAGTACATACATACATATATGTACATATACATATATATGCATATAAAATTATAGTTGGCATTCATTATTGTTCAGCTTCAGGTGTGCAGTGCAGTGATCAGGCATCTACATCTTCCCTGAGGTGGTCTCCCAAATGGGACACGTGTCCATCGGATATCCTACAAAATCTTTACAACATTATTGATTATGTTCCCCAAATTAATTTTCAAAACCCCCTGGCCATCCTGTGGTTACCGACTGTTTCTCATCCCCTCACCTTCCCCCTTATCCCCATCCCCCCGCCCATTTAGCAACCCTCAGTTTTTCCTCTTTGTCTCCAAAACTGTTTCTGATTAGTTCATTCACTTATTCTTTTCTTTAGATTCCGCATATAAGTGAGATCATATGGTACTTGTCTTTCTCTTTCTGACTTATTTCACTTAACATAATGTTCTCGAGGTCCATCCATGTTGTTGCAAATGGTAAGATTTCTTTCTACTTTATGGACGAGTAATACTCCATTGCATAAATGTACCAGTTTCTTAATTCAGTCATCTACCGATGGTAAAGTACTATCTTAAAAATAGCCATTAAAAATATTTAATGTTTTATTGTGTGAGATAGCACTGTAAATATTTTCTAGTATAGAGAGAGTATATGCAGAGGTTAAAAGCTGTTGTACTGTGGAACTTTGACTTACCAGCCTAGTGATCTGGAACAAAAGAGGATTAACCTCTCTAAACCTCAATTTATTAATCTATGAAATGAGATTAATAATATCTAGCACACTGGGTTGTTGTAAGGATTAAATCAATAATGAATGTAAAGTTCTTCTAAAACAGTTCTGGGTACCTTTTGTTAGCTGAAAAAGAGCAGAGTATGATGATATTAAGTTCCTGGACAGGTGGGTTTTGATGGGATGGAAGGGCTGGGAAAGGCCTGAAGCACAGGGAGCTACATGGAGGGAATGAAAAGGTCTTGGCTGAGAATGTTAGTGAACAGATGCTGTCATGGGGATTCTGAAAGGCATTGGGGACACTCCAGAAAGAGGAAGGGTTAGGACATCATTACCAATAGAAGATTGGGAGCTGGTGCCATGAAAACCCATGGCTACTTGGCAATTTTACTTAGGACAGATCTATGTAAATATTTACCTAATTTTAACATAGGAAAGAAACTTTTTTTTTAAATAATGAAATTCTTTATTTATTAAACTTTTTCTATTGGGGAATATTGGGGAGCAGTCTGTTTCTCCATCAGCTCCAAGTCATTGTCCTTCAATCTAGTTGTGGAGGGCGCAGCTCAGCTCCAAGTTCAGTTGCTATTTTCAATCTTTAGTTGCAGGGGGTGCAGCTCACCATCCCATGCGGGAATTGAACCAGCAACCTTGCTGTTGAGAGCTCATGCTCTAACCGCTGAGCCATCTGGCTGCCCCACTGGCAGCTTGTTGTCTTCAATCTAGTTGTGGAGGATGCAGCTCACTGGTCCCTGTGGGAATCGCACCAGCAACCCTGTTGTTCAGAACTCGTGCTCTAACCAACTGAACCATCCGGCCACCCAGGGAAAAGACTTCTTAAGTTTGGAAACAATAAAAGAAATCATACACACAAAGTTAATTATGTTTGACCACGAAAAGAAAACATTCTGTACTTAAAAACTATTTAAAGAATTTTCAAATGAATAAAAACTTCATATTTTTAAAGATCCCACAAAAGGCCTTTCAGGTTAAGATAGTAGATTACACACAGGCATCTACTTTTGCTCCTTGTTACAACCCCACTAAAACAACAGTAAAGTGATTGTCATAAAGGCATAAACCCATCAGGTTGGAGAGAAAAGGGAAAGGAGGCAACAGAAACAAGGTTTTGAAGCTAGAAAACAGATGGTGTGATAAATGGCTTAGCAAACCACCTCAAAGTAGAATCTTACGTGAGCAGTGGGGAAAGCTGGCACCCATTCCAATGTACACTACAGTGTCTCCAGCGGGCTCAGGTGGTGGCAGCATGTGGAAGTAAGGAAGTGGAGTGGGGAGACGCTGAAAATAGGATGCCTGACTAAGAGTCTATTAAGTAAATGGACCTCCCTACTCTGCAGCTGGGCCACTGGTGAGCTCTGGTGAGACTGTGGAGGTTTACTCTCGGGAGAGATTAAAACAAGGGACATCAGGTGTGGGGACAGAGCCAGGAGTGCAGTTTCCAGGCTCTCGGCCTCACATGGAAAGGTGCTCACTCGGGTAGTAACTGGCCATCAACTGTGATTGGATGGCCAGCAGCTCTGGCTACTTGGCCGTCAGCTGTAACCAGTGAGCCATTGGCCAATAATATAACTGCCGTGGCTACGCTAGCAGAAAAATGGGGGCTAGCAAGAAGATGGTGGCTGAGCTAGCAAGCGCGGATTGCAGTTAGCAAGTGAGGTTGGTTGGTTGGCAGAGATGTGGACGGCGGGTTGACGATGTGGCTCCTGCTTCCTGTGTCTTTAACCCAGCCGCCAGTGAGACTATAGTGGTATGACTCCCCTATCTATGGCTCCGTGGGTGTTCCTTTTTGGCCTCCCCATGTCCTGCATTCTTATGTGGGGAGCGGGAGCTGAGACCCCACCTGATACCCTGCGTGACACCAGACATGACTAAAAGTGGGGCATATAGTTCTGAAAACAGATGAAGGAAACATCTACATCTGCATCCTGAGACACCTTAGCCACTTCTCCAAGTCAGCAGCCAAAGGCCTGTCCTTAAGAAGGAAATCAGAAAAGTTTTCCTTGAGGAATTTGCCCAACCGGATAAAACAGATCTAAACATACTGACCGTGGAAGTTCCCAGTTATGCAATCGGACCAGCTCACCCCATTGTGAAGGTCACATTCAAAACATGTCGCTTTCCTCTTCCCCCCTCAGAGTATGTCAGTAGCTTTTAAGTTTCCTACTCTTGAGGATATGAAAACAACCAAGAAGCACCATACCTTTGAGAGAAGTCTCCATCCAATATGAACGATAGAAACCAAAGAAATAAACAGAAAACAAAGAAACTTGGAGGAAACAGACCTTGCAAGAGAAAAGAATGTTTTTTCTAAAGAAACACTGCCATTAATATCCTGAGAGAGATAAGAAAGGGTACTGCCACATGAAACAAGAACAAAATACTATTTTAAAAGTGGGGGGAGAAGTCTCTCAAAGGAAAAAACATTTTTCTAGAAACTAAAAATATAATAGCAAAAATTAAAGCTCAGTAAAAGATTGAAAGCAAAATTAAGGAAATCTTTCAGAAAACAAGGTAAAAGACAACAGATGAAAAATAAGAAAAGCAGACAGAAATGTTGGAAGTCCACCTAAAAGGTCTAAAATCCTAATAGGAGCTCCAGAAATATGGAAGAAAGAAATGTGTAAGAGAATGTTCAAATAAAAGATTCAACGAGTCTACAGATTAAGAGTCCATTGAGGACATAGCACAGTGGATAAAAACAGGCCCATACCAATGCACAAGTGATGGTTAATTTTATACGTCAACTTGACTCGGTTGCAGGATGTCCAGACAAGATACTTGATCAAACATTATTGTGGGTATTTCTGTGAGGGTATTTTGGATGAGATTAGCACTTAAATTGGTGGATTTTAAATAAAGCAGGTTGCCTTCCGTAATGTGGGTAGGTTCTCGTCTAATCAAAGTCGAGTAGTTTGGTGCATAGTGTCCCACTCTTCGTCACTCATGAGGATTCCTGAAGGGGCTTTTACCTTCTTCATGATCTGGTTCCTGTGATATTTCTCCCCTCGCCCCTGAGTCCATCAGACATGTCCAGTTGTGAAGAGAGTTCAACTCCTTTCCTCATGACTCTCGACTCTCGTTCAAATGTAGAAATATGCTTGGCCACATGTTTGACAGTCCCCAAACATCCCACTGAAAGCAAATATAAGATCCTTGAGACAGGTATTTCCTAACATCTCAATCTCAAATCCCTTCAGCCAAGATAACTTTGTTATACAATATAGTTTATTATCACATGAAGTCCTGATTTTATACTCCTGGTTTTCTAAACTTTGCAACCGTTTTATTTTTACATAATTATGTTCTGAAATAAATGGTTTTTAACAACTAAGATAGTGTTTTTACAGAAAAAAAAGTATGTTCTTTAAAGAGAATCATAAAACTGAAATGGAAGTATGGAAGCAATAAAATTATTATCATGGTTTCTCTTAAAAACAGCTGGCTATCACATTTTTAAAAACCATGGGCCTGTTGACTGTCTCAAAACACACACAGACCGTTGGCATTTATTGTACCAAGCAGGACCTACCTCACCATATGGTACCTGAGCTAGTGACATATTTATATAATCCTGTGAATGTCCTTTCTACATATGTTAAACAACCAACGTGAAATGCTATGACTATCAAACATAGCCAAATGAGGAGAGGCAATCATAAACAGCTGGAACCAGAAAAAGAATTGCGACAATGCACTTTCCTTTTGCCTTCAAGCTTGTTTTTCAAGTGCTTTTCCTACGTGTAGGTTAAACCACCACTGGATGGCAGCACAGTGGCGTTTTGCTGGTCTTTAAACTACAAGCCAAGTCAGAACCAGGAAACTGGCTTGAGGCCTCCTCATCAGCCTGGCTGAAACTTAGAAGTGAGACTCACTGCATTGCCTTCGTCCTTCCATCCATCCATCCATCATCATTCATCCAACAAATATTCATTGCCTTTAAAAAGAGCTCTTATTAATGGTTCAGTTGAGTTTAAAATAATATCACCAAAACCGTATTTAAAAATAATTGAAGGAGACGAGACAGAAAAGAAACAGATTCAAGGACATTGTTCCTGTACAGCTGGTGTAGATGGAGAAGTCCAAAAGTAGGCAGTGGTGTTGGCATGTTGTTAAACATAAAGGATCAAGCATTAAGTTTGACTCAAGGAGGGAGCCTTGAAAGTCATTTCTTGGGATCAGAAACCCCAAATGATTTAAGGTCAAAGCTTCGGAACTAGAGGAAGTAAATCATGACCAGTCAGGAATAAGGTGGTGGTAATGAATTTTAGCTGCTGCTCCTTGTGGATCCAGACAATCTCACAGAGCTGTCACACAAATAGCTGCTGACAGAGGCACTTTCGTACCCCGCTGATCCACTTTTACCGGCTCTTATTTTTCTTGCACTCTATCAGAGAGAAGCATTTAGTTTACGTATTTGCCACTAGTGTCTTTCCTTCCTGCTCTGTTGTTTCTAGACTAAATTTCACCTACATCTGCTAGGAGTTTTATCTTCTCTACTAAGAAACCTTTGTATGACTATTGCAAAACTAATGAGAGAAGTGGGTTTGTCTCTCAATCTGACTTCTTTAGTTCAAATTGCCTTCTGCAACCACATCAAAAAGGGCAAAATTTGGCTTCCTCTAATGGTCAAAAGTGTGATTTTTATTCTTTTTGTCTGTGGAGAGAATAGCATAGAGAATGGCTTTCCCCTCTAAAGCAATGCCTTTTAAACCTTTTAGAATCTAACCCTCAATAAGAAATATGTTGTACTTCACAGCTGTGCCAGCCCCTGGCCTGTTGGCTCTCAAATACATTCCCCACTCTTCCTCTGCAGATCCCGAAAGGCTGTATTTCTGAGGATTTCAGGTTATGTTAACTGACTTCCGTCTAGGTCCCAGCCATGTGTGGCCCTGCTATAATATTACAGGGTGGGACGAATGGAAAAGCTAGGGTGATTCTCTCCATCTCTCTCTGACTCTAGTGCATCTTTGACAGGGGCTGAGTCTCCCCTCTGGCTCCAGCTCCAATCAAAACGGCTCCCCAGTGATTTCAGCTTCTGCAGGATGATCCCAGCTCTGGGATCCAGCAATACCACCACCTCCATTTGTCCCTCCAGTTTAAAGGTATTAGTGGTTTCTGCCATTGCTGACTGCTGGGTTGCCTCACCTTCCCCTATTTGGCTTCTCAACTTTTTTAGCCTTTGTGTAACCAGTTTCCTGTATTAAATTCCCTCTGTTAAAAACACACTGAAAATGGTTTCTGTTTTCCTGATACACTAATTTTCTGAAGCCAATGTTTCATTAACAATATTTTTTTTACTGTGTGCAATGACTCTGATATTTCCTATTTTTGTTCTATTTCATATTTTTAAAAATGTCAGTCACAGCCCACTAAATAGAGTTCACAACTCACTGATAGGTTATGTCTCACTAATAAAGATTTGAAAACATTGCTTTAGAGACAGTATTTATTCATTTATTGTTAAAGATCGGCTTTACTGAGATAATTTATGCACAGTAAATTCACTCTTTTAGGTGCACATCATTATAATTTTGACAAATGTGAACAGAATATTTTCATCACCCCAAAAATTCCTTTGTTCTCTTTTGTAGTAGCCCCTCGCTCCATCCCTATCCACGAGTAACCACTGACGTATCTTTTGGTCCCTATAGTTTTATCTTTTCCAGAAAGTCATATAAATAAAATCATACAGTATGGAGTCTTCTGAATCTGATTTCTTTCACTTAGCATAATACTTTTTAGACTCATTTGTGTTGTTACATATATCAGTAATCCGTTCCTTTTTATTGCTGAGTGATATTTTATCGTCAAGTTAAATCTTAGAGGCTTTTTCCCTAAGTCTAAAATGTATTGTTTTGAAAAAAAAAAGTATTGTTTTGCTTTTGCTATTTGTTTTCTAACCTATTAGTCTGGAACCATGCAAAACCTTTGTGGAGGTCTTAAATGCTGGATCCAGTGGTTGAAGGCATGGGATGGGAGTTCATCACAGAACAGTCTCAAAGATGTTCACGTTCAAAGGTAAAAGAATAAATAGCTTGGGCTCTGGAGTCTTTCTCAGACTGCATTCTGCATCCAACTCTTGGTACCTCATGATCTTGAGCAAATTAAATTACTTAACCTCCCTTAAGTTGTAGTTTCTTCGTCTGTAAAATGAGATGTTAAGAACGGTGTATGTTTTACCAAATTATTGTGGAGATAAAATAAAATGTGTAACACTCTTAATACAATGACTGGTCACATTAAGTACTCAGTAAATTAGTATATGTGCTATGAAAGCTGATATGAACTTAACCACTCAAAAAAGTCAGAAGGAACAACATTTTTCAAGACGAAATCACTCCATTGAAGCCCCTATCACTCTTCTGAGTGTCTGGGAGCAGTGCTATTGCTAACCAAGGAGGAAAATAGGCCTGATTCAGCCTCTGAGGTCAGGAAGAAATGCCTATGAAACAGAAATTTGGGGAATGCCTATTTACTCTCACACCTAACATCCTTAAGTTAGATGGTCATTGCACTCTATATCAACAGACATGAGGTAGGGGTGGGGAGTTTACGTCTTCTTTATAATGTCTTCAATTCATGTGACTTCAAATCTCCAGTGCATGTCTTGAAAAGATGCGGGCAGCATGATGCAATGGGAAGAACCCTGGATTTAGAGCCAGATCACTTTGGTACTAGCTTGGATTTTGCGGCTCTTTATTAATGTGCCCTTGATCAAGTCACTTAGCGTTTCTGTGCCCTGGTTTCCTCATCTGTAAATGGATACATAATCTGATTATTTCCCATACGTCTTCTTGAATCAACTGTCCTTGCAATGCTTTCAAAATTAACATTTTATTATTATCTTATATCATTCAAATGTGGCCATTCTGATTTGAATTATATGAACTCTCTGTGATGTGAGGAGCATGGAGATTATTTCTGTGAAAATATTTGTTATTGCTTCTGTATTAAAGACTGAGTGAGTTTATAAAACACTGTTCTACCCGACCCCTGAATGTCAGTGCTTAATACTCACCAGGCATGCACATTCTAACAGCCTTTGTGTTAGTATAATAGGCCAGTGAATTGTATTTCCTGCTGGGGATTCGATCATATCCTACAAACAAAGACAGATTGTTTTGAATTAGTGTCTGTTGAGTAAAGATGTTCAACTGTTAAGTTACTTGAACTATGTGTGTTTTAATCAACTTGAGCCTATTACTTCACAAATCATATTTCTCTGTAGAATGAAATTTTTCTTTATAAATTAGATAAGCTAAATTATTATTTCTATATATTTAAATCCCACTTGCAGCATATGCAATCATTTTTGAAAAAACACATTTTGTGGCTTTCAGAAAGCCATTAAAATGTTGTCTTAAAAAAGCAAAAAAGTATCATTGCTAAGGCTTAACTGATTTCTGCATGGTCCCCTCTGATAAATTTGTTTTAAGGTGCCTAAAAATAACTCTACATAATATCAATTCATAAGGATGTTCTAGGCAGAAAAGTAACTTTTGCAAAGGTATAAGGATCAAGAAAACTGCAAATCATTTAGTATGTCTGGATCCGTGGATACATATTGGAAGGTGGCAAGAGATATAGCTGGGATGAATTAGAGGCCAGATCATGAAGGGCTGTGGTGCTGTTTTAACCATTTGTATTTTATCCAAACCATTGAAGATTTTTCATCAGAGAATGCATACACACATATATGTATATGTTTTCATACATATATGTGTGTATATATGTGCGTATGTACTTTATTGAGATATAATTCACATACCATTACAGTTTTTAGTATATTCATTGAATTATGCTACCATCTTTAAAATCAATTTTAGAACATTCCATCATTCCAAAAAAAACCACAATGTTCTCATTACCAGTAACACTGCACCCCACCCCCAGCTTTAAACAACGACTAATCTTTATGTCTCTATAGATTTGCTTATTCTGGACATTTCATATAAATGGAATCATGCAATATGTGGAATTATGTGACTAAATTCATTCACTTAGCTTAATGTTTTCAAAGTTTATCCATGTTTTTGCATGCTTCAGTATTCATTCCTTTCTCTTGTTGAATAATTTTCTATTTTTTTTAGTTTTCTACTGCTGCTATTACAATTTGACACATACCTAGTGGCTTTTTAAAAAGAAAATTTATTATCTTACAGTTCTGTAGGTCACAAGTCTGACGTTAGTGAAACTAGACTAAAAATAAGGTGTTGGCAGGGATGCATTCCTTTCTGGAAGCTCTAGAGGAGAATCAGTTTCCTTGCCTTTTTCAGTTTCTAGAGACTGCCTGCATTCCTAGGCTAGTAGTTCCCTTCTTTCATCTTCAAAGCCAATGCCAGCAGGCCGTCCTTCTCACATTGCATAACTCCAACATTTTTTTCTGCCTCCCTCTTCCACTTTTAAGGACCCTTCTGATGACACTAGGGCCACATGGATAATCCAGAATAATTTCTCTATTTTAAGGTCAGCTGATTAGATGACCTTAAGAATTGAGTTTATATAGTGTATATGGTTTTGTTGTCCACTCTTTTCAATCACCCTTATATCATGAGCATTAGTATCAGAAACACTAGAAGTAGCTCCACAGCATTCTAGAATAAGAAAACACCGTCTCTCATTTAATTAGACCTCTAAGATATTTAGATTTGTTTCCAACTTTCTATTATGATAAGTAATACTATGAGGAGAACTCTTGCATTTACGTATTTTCTTTTATTTGGATCTTGAAGAATGAGTAAAGTGGGTTCCATGGAATCTAGCAAAATAGTGGTTCCCCAAGAACATGCCAAGGTGCCTTTATGCACAAATCCTGAAAGATATAGGATTGAAGTGTTCAAAAATTAAAAGTTGGAGTTTGCCTTCCTATATGTAAAGAGAAATTCTTGATGATGCAAAATGTTATTACAGCCATGACAAAAATCTATCATTGTTACTAATAATGTGAAGATATCAATCTAATAGTGGGCTGACCAAACTTTACTTTTTTTCTCCTAAGAGTTGTTTTTTTGTAAACCAGATATTTCAAGCTTAAAAAACAAGAACAACAACAAAAAAAACTATCAGTTATATAACCATGCCAATTGATAGATATTACTTTACATTTCCAAACCACAAGATGAAGTCGTTATTTTAAAAGGGATCTAATACTTCAAGAAAATTATTCCATAAATAAATTTCAGTGTTATTAATAACAGATCTGACACTCCAATACTAGCTATCCTGGCCTCAAACAGAGTCTGCCCCAATAAGGTTGTGACTTCTGTGTCAGAAATAAGCCATAGATTCCCATGCAGTTACTGTTTATTGCCTCTGTTATATATTATTTACACCTAACAAGTAAGCAGTTCCTGCAAAGCCAGTGTTTCAAAATATTCTATTGAATCCTCAAACATTGTTATTACCACCAGTGCGATATGCATGAGAATGCAACCACTGAGTCAAGAAAGACAATGGAAAGAAACAAGATGAAGATGACTGGAACACTGTACACAGAGAGCAGCTACCCTTGATGAATTTCAAAAGCAAAGTGGTTTTAAGTCCATGTGCTGAAACAGAGAATATTGGATCTTCTCCAGGTAGGTGGAAGAAAATTTTAATGTAATTGCATGCTTTTTATTTCAAATTTTAAAAGCAGACCTCTTTTGTAAAATTAGAGGCGGTTTTTCACTCTGAGTCAAGTATAAAAAGTGAAATCACTGTTTCTTTAGAGGTTGAGAAGCCATCTTCCACCATTCATCACTGGTAGCAGCCCCTAAGTCTGATCAGTAACTAGTATTTAGCAGCATAGTTTCCAAAAACACTTTTAAATGTTATTTTGATGTGAAGTAACCAGTCACTTTTATTGTCACAAAGTTCATAGACCAAATATTTCAAGTTAGGAATCTTTTGTGGAGAGGACTCCTAATTATAGTGACTCTTCATTTATTTTGAACTCATCTCAATTGCCTTTTGATCTTCCTTAACATTCCATCTCCTCAATCTCTTTCTAAATTCTGTTTGTTTAGTCTTTACTTTTTTCTCCACTGTAAAACCCCAAACTGAAGAAATTAAAATAGAATTCCTGACAATATAATTTAATGTTATCTTAAGACTTTTCCTACATACTCTATGCACCTAATGTTCTGTGAGATATGTGTTTTCTTTCCTTCTAACACACGCTCATGTGTTTTGATTGCTAATGCTTGAGCCACCCCTCCCCAGTGATAACATAGCTCAGATCATTTTTCTAGTGTGCTGGTGAGGCTGTCACCTGGAACAGAATCAAAGCCTCAAAGAGCAAATTATACTGACTTTCCCTTCCATACAAAACTCAGAAGGAAATTAAATTGCTTTCATGTGGCTTGCTTTCAGATGCACTATGGCATAATACACTGTGTTGCCAACATATTTCCCTGTTTTCCATTTGAATGCATCCAAAAATCTTACTGGAAAAGATAGACAAGCTTTAAAAAAAAAATAAAAACAAAAACAGACCTCAACCTTTTAAGCAGTAAATTCAACTTGCAGAATTTTTATAAGACCAGAAATAATCTGGCCAAATCTTATTGAAGATGTATAGACAAACATCCTCAAAATTTAACATGAGTGCTTTTCATCTTTTGGATGATGACCTGAGAAAAATAGTATAGAGCCAAGAAAAATATCTCATGGTTGAGGATTTTTTAATATGTTAGAAAAAAAGTGGTATAAAATTTTGGAAAAACATGTCAGTAAATATTAGAGGTACAATTAATCTCTATCAGGCTAATATTTTTAATAGAGAAAATGGTCATTATTGCTTTGGGGAGGAGGCAGGGCAAGCAACAAGGTAAAATGCAAAAGGGCAGCCAGGAGAGTGGGTTCCAGTCTTGGCTCCGTCATTTACTAGCTGTGTTATCTTAGACAAGTTACCTTGCTCTCTGAAACTTGTTTCCCCCTCATCTGAAATATAGAAGTAATAATGTATACCTGCCTACCTCCAGAGTTGTTGTGAGAACCAAATTAATTGAGTTGTGAAAGTGATTTCAAATTGTAAAGTGATTTATAAATGTAAGGAATTATCGAGATTATTAATAATAAGAATAAGGAGGATTTGGAGGCATGGCTACCTCAGGAGAAGGCAGTCTAGGCAGGAACTCTGTGCCTGGGGTCACAGACAAGTGGTTTCACCTCTTCTCAACAAGAGAAACGCTGTTCCTTGCAGAAATAGCTTCTGGCAGATTTGTGAAGGAGACAGTCTCTATTGACATCAAGAATCTCCCCTTCCCTTAGTCCTCGCCCCCTTTCTTTCTATTTAATTCCAATAGTCTCTTCCTTTCTGTTCTCAGGAATATATCAGCTATATTCCCAATGAAATAATGACTATTAAGGCTTCATATGTTCTCCCAGAGGTAATTATGGGAACAAAGCCTACACCAAAAGCCGTGGTAATCAAATCAACTGCCACAGGGGCTAGTCAGGTGATGAAAATGAGCAAAGAAGGTAGCATTTAAGGAAAGCAGGGAGGTGATGGGACCAACACAAAGGAGAGCACAGGCCTCTCTCAAAGAGGGCACCTAGCTCCTGCCCATGGGTGTGTGGGCGCTAATATTCTCAGATCTTCTGACATTTCATTTAAAGTTCATATTTTTGTGAGAAATTTCCCAGTTTAAAAAAATCAGACTTCTACTGTTTGAGGTCGAAGTTTAACAATTCTATAAGTTGCATTTATTTGTGGGTTATCTGTTTGTATCTTTGGACAACAGATTATTCCTGCCTGAATGGTCTGATGTGGATATAGCCTGACCATAATTATATCAAAGAGTTTCATGATTGTAGTTTATTGGATAGTTGGCACAAGACATCAAAATACAAAGTATGATCAAACAATATGGTGAATGTTTAAATGGTAAAAATTTATTATAGTAAAAGACACATTGTCATTAATCCCCCTCAAAATACTCCCCCTCGCTTCGAACACACTTATCCATCTTGCCATTTTCTGAAGCAGTTCTGGAAGTCCTTTTTTGTGAGTGTCTTTAGTTGCTCTGCCGTGGCTGCCTCAATGTCTTGAATCATTTTGACTTTGGGGAAGAGCCAGATCCTGTGAATAAGGTGGATGAGAACACACTGCAATGTTTTTATTTGACAGAAATTGCTGTACGAGAAGTGATGTATAACACGGAGCGTTGTCATGATGGAGGAGGATTTACAGCACACTTTAAAACACACCTTCTCTCAACAGTAGCTCACACCCAACTGACTACACAAAAAAAGTTGAAACTTGTCACACACTGTTACCAAGGTTCCATGTGCCGCTTCCCATATTGAAGATCCCTGTTTTTCTGTTGGATGGCATTTGGCAGCAGCATTCACCATATGTTTTGATCACAACGGAAAGGCTCCGTGTTACACATCGCTTCTGGTACAGCAATTTCTATCAGATAAAAACATTACAGTGTATCCTCATCCACTTTGTTCACCAAAGCTGGTACTGTCCAACTTCTGGCTCTTCCCTAAAGTCAAAATGACCATGAAAGGTAAACATTTTGAATCCATTTAGGACATCAAGGTAGCCACAACAGCACAACAAAGATACTCACGAAAGAGGACTTCCAGAACTGCTTCAGAAAGTCGCAAGAATGATGGGATAAGTGTGTTCAAAGTGTTCAAAGTGAGGGGGAGTATTTTGAGGGAGATTAATAACAATGTATCTTTTTCTGTAATAAATTTATTTAATTTATACATTCACCATATTTTTTTATCACACCTCGTATATAACTATATTTAAGCAAAGAGGCTAAGTTGCTAAGTACATTGGGATCAACAGAGCAAATTAAAATTAAAATTAAAATTAAACTAGAACCTAGGTTCTAGTGTAAAAAATCAACAACTTGATACCTTTAGGTATTTTCCCCCAATATTTCAATGTACATTATGCAATGTACATTATGCAACATTTACAGCAAAAGTTCATTTACTTAATAATTCTATGGAGCAGGAGAGAACACAAAAACGATGGCATAAAGGCAAACTGATGTGAAAGTGAATTATAGCATACTCCTTATCTCATTATTTTAAGTCACGGTACATAGCATAATTAATCCCTTGTAAATAAATGGGAAAATTGCTTACATTTTAATAAGGAAAATATAATTCAAACTAACTTTATTAGAATGGGCTAGAATAGTCTCAGTTACCCCATTTCCCCCCTTAATTTCAATCTAAATCCTGCTAAAACTTGAGCAACTTTACCAAGAATTCTTCCCTTAAAAATTGTAAAGGCGAAAAAGACCAGAAATGCACAGGATAGAATAAGGCAAAGGAGTCTGAGGTCAGCCATGTTTATTCTGCTAGAAGGTAAAGGACTTACATGTAAGTTGAGTTTCAATACAGAGGACACTGGTACAGAGGTATAGGGAATAAGATTCCTGGCACATGTGGGTCCAACAGGTACCATTGCTATGGATTAACGGGTCAATTTCTATGAAATGGATCTTCCAGATTTCTTTTACTATCTACTGTCAGTTCTTCTCTCCAGCTTTATTAGGTGACATTCTTAAAGTTCTAATAATTATTTTAATAAGGTGGGTTTATTTATCCTTGATTGGGGGACAGGAGAGGAATAGAGAAAGTAGAATATCAGAAGTTGTTCTAAGTTAAAACAAAAGAAAAAGATGACTGTCAAAGAATTCATGACTATGATATCAAGATAAGTGATTGGTGTTTCATATAAATTTCAGGCAATATTAGCATATGTGATTCATCTATTTACTACTTCAGGACAAGATTGGTTTGCTTTTGGTGGCAGAAGTAATTCCGTCTGTTTCAAAAGACTTTGGCCCACAGTTATGCCCTATGTTTTATTTAGTTTACATAGAACAGTCATGTTTTCTTGATTTTATTTTCCCCCCAAGAATTTTGGTCAGAGCAATTCTATATTTGCAGTGGTTTTTATGAGTTGCTTTATGTGTGTTTTGATATCATATTGGGACAAGGTGTGTCCTTTTGTAGACTTTCTGGTTTCTGGGAAGAATTATATTTTTTTTCTTTTGTATGCCATGAATTGGATGTTTAAATCGGATGTAAAAATCAGATGTTTATATTTTTCTCCTTTTAAAGTAAAAATATCTTTTGGAAAATGGGAAGGAACACTTTGAGTAAATGCAACAATATGTTTTAAATGCCACCATCCTCTTCTCTCCTCCCCCTTTTCACACTGCATTGGTTACATTTGATGCAATAAGACATAAAATTGGTCCTATATCTTGCTCAATTTGTCTGCCTTTTTAGACCCTGCTGCCCAATGACCTCTAACAGGCCTTTACACTATAACAGTGTAAAAAAAAATGTATTCGTGGACAAATAATATCTTTATATTCCTAGTATTGGTGGTAGTAGAATATGGGATGCAATAAAGTTGATCTAGCAAGGAAGAGACAAAGCTAGAAATCCAGGAAGCAAGAAATATGTCATAAAACACTGAACAAATATTTATTGAGCATTTTTTTATGTGCAGGGAATCCAGTTGACCACAATAGAAGTTACAAAGGTGTTTAAAATGCAGTTCTTATTCTCAATGAACTTAATAGTCAACTGGAAGAGACACAGTCACATATCCAAATCACAGCACAAATTGTAAAAGATATTTGAAGATGGTGTCAGCGCCATAGGGGTATCCACAGAGTGTGTGTTTATTAATTGCTTTATTGACATATAATTTATATGTGATAAAATACACCCATTGGATAGGCATATTTGAATAATTTTTAGTAAATTTATACAATTGTACAATCATCACCACAATCCAGTTTTAGAACATTTCCATTACTCAAAAAAGTGTCCTTGTGTGCCCTTTTGATATAAATCTTCCACTTCTATCCCCAGCCTGAGGCATCCATTGATCTGTTTTGTCAAAGGAGCCTTGAGTCTAAGGCTAATTTGACCTCACTACTGAGACAGTGCCCTTTTGAGGACTTTAGCCAGTGCCTGTGGGAACGTGAACTATTCTCAGCCCTGTGTAAATAACCCTCAAGGGATTTTTTCCTTTTGCCCCTTTCCTGTGGTTCTTTCCTCAGCCTTGTAGATTCCTCACACTCAGACAAGAGGGCTTCTCTGCAAATCTCTGAAAGCACCAACATGTGTGCAGCTCTCTCTTCTCTGATGTTTTGCCCCATACATGATAGTAGTTGCTTTGGCCTCCTCAAACTCTCAGCTCTGGCTCCTCAATCCACTGAGACCATTGGGCTTGATTAGTGTGGCCTGTGAGCTGGGGTACTCATTGGGCTTTTACCTCATTTGTTCCCTGATCTCAGGGACTGCTATCCCTGAACTGCTTGTTGTCCAATGTCTGAAAACCATTGTTTTCTATATTTTATCCAATTTTCTAGTTGTTTAAGGTAGGAGGATAAATTTAGTCTCTGTCATAGCCTTATGGCTAGGAGGACAATTTCTAGTTTTAAGGGTAATTTCCTGTTATTCCCATGTATCACCTATCTATTCTATGCAATGCAATTAATTCTCAATAAGTCAGCACCGATTTAAACTAGTTTTAAGATCAAACATGATTAATATAGATGCACACATATGTGTGTATATATAGCTATATTTTAAAAACATGAAAATAATGATGAAGCAGGGAAAACCTCTATATATTATTATGAACTACCATACTTGCCACATTATGTCAACTTAGTAACAACCCATCTCTTTCCAATTACATGTAGATAATTGTTATTTTGAATTTCATATGGAACGGGGGTCAAATGATTCATTTGTTTTTAAATTTAAAAAAATTGAATTTATTTTATAACCCTTTGCATGATATTGCAAGTATGCTTGGTAGAGAAGAAAAGAATGGCAGTAATAGAACAGTGGAAGCACAGAATATCACAACCAATGTCCTGTGTGAGATACTTAAGATATGCTCTCATCCAGATAACTATATTTGTGTTTTCATACTTTGGAATGACATTTACAGATTGAAAGATACATTCTTTTACCAGCATTTTATGGTTTAATTAGAGAAACCCCCACCCAAACAAGTTAATCAGAAAAAGGAAGTGAGTGGCAAGCTAAACTTAAGGTCGATAATTAGGTCTAAACTTCAGATATGGCTGGATATCGAGGATCAAAAGAGGATATCAGCTTTCTGTTTTTCTGGCTCCAATTCTGCCTCCACTTCCTTTATTCGGACTCCATTCTCAGGCAGTTTCTCCCATCCTGGTTGCAAGATGGTTGCCCTGGGCTGCATATTTCCACTTCATATTTCCAAATATTCCAAGAAAAGATCCCAAGATTCACTGTGGATCAACCTAGGTCTTACATTAGATCTGCAATTAAGTTCGTGAATTTGTTACAACAGAGGGATTATTCATTATGAATTTGTACCAACTGGACAAACAGTTAACCAAGTTTACTATTTAAAAGTGCTGAAAAGGCTGCTTGAAAAAGTTAGACGACCTGAACTTTTTGCCAACAATTCATGGCACTTGCATCGTGACAATGCACCAGCTCACACGACACTGTCTGTGAGGGAGTTTTTAGCGAATAAACAAATAACTGTATTGGAACACCCTCCCTACTCACCTGATCTGGCTCCCAATGACTTCTTTCTTTACCTGAAGTTAAAAGAAATATTGAAAGGGAGACATTTTGATGACATTCAGGACATCGAGGGTAATACAATGAGAGCTCTGATGGCCATTCCAGAAAAAGAGTTCCAAAATTGCTTTGAAGGGTGGACTAGGTGCTGGCATCAGTGCATAACTTCCCAAGGGGAATACTTTGAAGGTGACAGTAGTGATATTCAGTAATGAGGTATGTAGCACTTTTTCTAGGATGAGTTTGCGAACTTAATTGCCCTACCTTGTATGTCCACCTTGACCACTTTGGAAAAGGGAATGTAATACTCGCACACTGATTGGCTTAAGCCACAGTCATGTACTTTCCCTTAGATCAATGCTAGAGTTCTTCTCAGATCATGTGGCCTAAGACTGGAAATCAGACTGTGGTTGGAAGGTGGGTGATGGCTGCTTTAAAGACAAGTAATAAATGTGCTTTCTGTGTATCAGATGTAACTGTAGCCAAATAAGTTTACATCAAATCCATTTCAAACAATATTTTGACTGTTGCAGCCTATATTATCTCCTCCTCCACTCTTGCACTGAACACACATACAGTCTTATTGCCCTGCTAACCTGAAGACTGATTATACTTGAGTTACATTGTGCAACAGAACACATAAGGAGAACATATAATCAGACAGTGGAAGTTCCGGAAGACCTTGTAGAAAAGGAAGAGATGGAATCAAGAGATGGAAGGGGAATGACATTCAGGAAAAGAGAACAGCACAAAGTAAACAGGAAGGAAAATGTAGAATAATAAATAGATCAGTGAAAGTAAAGGTTGGGGCCAAGGATGAGACTGTAAGGAGGCTGAGGAAAAAATCAGGCAGATTCTTGAGTCTCGTGTTAAAGGATATGAATTTACTCTGAATGTGCTAACGCTCAGGTTAGCAAACTTTTTCTATAAATATCCAGATAGCCAATGTTTTAGGCTTTGCAGGATGAAAGGCAAAATCAAAGGCATCATGTAAGTAGTACTTATACAACAAGACAGAAAACAAATTTCCCGAATGATTAAAACATAAGCAGTCTGAGGTGGTGGATGGAGAAATGACAGTCTGACTTCTCAGATATTTCGGTTCTGTCCATCTCCCCTTCATCCCTCCACATTCGCCTGGTGAGGTCACCTCCAACTGTGGGCAGAGGGGCTTCCAGAGTGTAGCCACTGTGATTTAAAGATGTCCTGCTGCTCATGCTATTTGCAGATGATGGTCTAGGAAGCACAGAGTTAGGTAGTCTGGATTGTGCAACTTTAGGTTTGGCCCAGAGCTCCCTGAAGATCCTGGCAGAAAATTGTACACCAGCCTGGACTGGTTTGGAAGCACTTCCCTTGCAGAAGTGGGGAGGTGTTCTTTATCTTTAACTTCTTTTTCCCAGGACTTGGCTTTGTGTTCCGCCAGAAGGAGGTCAAATTCCTTTTTCCAGCTGGTGACTGCCCTCAAATGGCTTAGCTAATGTGTCTTGTAGGTGAGGGATCTTGTGCAAGGTTTCTTTGTCTCGGGATCCAGTACTCCACAATGTTTATTTGGGTCAAATTCTCTCTCTGAACGTCCCGTGTAAGACTCATTGTTGTTTTTGGTACCATTTTGGTGTTTTTTTGTCTATTTTGGAGGACAAAATTCCTTTGCCATTTAAGATCTTCTCTGGGGAAGGTAGCACTGATTGGACATCAAGACTGGCTTAATTAAGGGTGGGGTGAAGACAGCCGAAGATGAAAGAGAGAGGGCGGTGACCGCAGCAGTGGCTGTAGAGTTCATTTTGACTTTGGCACCATCTGCCTTCACTAGGTGAGGAATTTTCTCTAAACTGACTACAGGAACCTGAACGCATGGTGTGTCCCTTGATCCTTTTGCTGAAAAGATTATGTGCTGTTTGATGCTGGAGGTGAGTAGATTGTCTTTGGGCATTTTGAATGGCTATGAGGTGCTGCTGGCAGAGTTGTGGCCACTGAGACAAGCTTTTCTTTTCATCTGTACTTGTGATGTCCTGGAATTGTAAGGCGGAGACACTGGAGAGGGAGAAGGTCTGCACATTAGATTGTGTCTTTTCTCTTGAAGAAAATGTAGATATTGGCAGATAAAGGACAAATGTCAACCTAGTTTATTGGTGGGGTGGGTAGGGGGGCTTTCAGAGAGAATGGGGGAGGGTCCTCAATATCTTTTACTGCCACATTAGGTAGGTACTGTATCAAGTGAAGTTGCTTTCCAAAAAGTGGAAATAATGTGCTGTTGAAGTTTCATCTTGAACCTGAACCTTATGCATCTAGAATCCAAGGTAAATGTGTGAGCATGTTTCAAGAAACAGTGTCTGGGCCATAGAAGTTTGTTCACATGGAGGACCAAGGATCCTGGTTGGACAATCAGTGTTAGGGGAAAAGGGTGGTTCTGAACAAGGCAGTTTCAGTGAATGAAATTGTTCTCCAGCCCAGTTCCTGCAGACTTATGCTTTAGTTTTAGTATATTGGGGAGACAATGAAGGAGGCAGTTAAAACTGAGTTCAGAGATTAAGAACCCTTGGAATTAGTGATTTCATCAGTAATAGGAGACTTGCCCTTGACACAAATCTTGGCATACTTGACTCAAGTATTTACCACTTTTGGGTAAATGTTGGCATCAGGGTACTTGTATGACCCTGAAAGTGAGGGCCTTCTTCACTTTTGTACCTAGGCACCTAGTCCTGGCCCTAGTTAGCAGTCATAGACAGCAGTGATGGCAATTTTGGTGACAACTAGAAGCTAGTAAGAGTGTAAAAAAGGTGAGTTCCATAGGAAGCCACCACATGTAGTCTTTGAAAAACTCACAAAAAGATAGTTAACTATGAGCACATGTAGGACAAATCTTGGAAAGGCCTCAAAAGAATATGCATTGTTGCCTTATTTCCTGTGTGGCACATGGTGGGCTATAAATACAATAGTGACTCAAACGATCAGATAAACATATTATTCTATATGAAGACTTAGATGTTGTATAACTTTGTGAATTCCCTTCATAAACTGAATTGTACTTAGTCTATTATATCCCTCCTGGAAAGCTACAGAGAAGTTGCAGCCATGCAGTTATGTTATTTCCTAGTAAGTGTTTGCTTTATAATGAAGGAAAACAAGCATATTTCTTAAGGAACAGGTGTAGTGTTCATAGTCAGGAGAATAGCAAATAGCAATGGCCTGCTGTCCTGGAAACAGCCTGGTGTCCTAGCAACAAGCACATTTATTTGCCTGGCAGAACTCCCTGGCGGAGTTCTGTCAACACAGGTAAAGGGCTTACCCACAAAAGTGAAGTGACAGCCTTTCTGTTCCAGAGTGAAGCCAGGCCCATATACATAAACCTGGAAGTGGAGGAGAAGCCAAATCATTCTGCCCAGCAGCCAGTGTTTTGGAAGCTAAAAGAACAACAATGTAGGAGTTAAATTTATTTACAGTTACTCTTCATCTAAATGGGCTAGACATAAGTTTCTTTCTTTAATTGTTAGCTCTCCTAAAGGAAGGACTAAAAATGTGGTGGTAGTAGCTAACACCATGACCTATGGCTCTGCTCCCCCTGCCTTATTTGGGTTAAGAAGTGCAGTATTTCCCCTAAACTTCATTTGACCTCTGCTATGTTTTAAGCCATAAAGCCTGGGAGAAAGAGGACAGGACATACCCTGGTAGTGATTTGAAGGTTGTAGCTTTCCTTTTCCCACATTTATTTTACTTATAATCTCTAAATTCTATGGGAATGGTTAAGATTTTTGTTCTGGAAAATGTTCAAAATATCTCATAGTTGGAATATCTCAAAATGGCATAGCACATAGGGCAAATTTTCTGATGCTAGGGCAGAAACTTTATATATATATGATATATATGATAAATAGATAGATAAATAGATATAGAGAGCTAGATATAGATATATAAGTACAGATATATAGGTATAGCTATCATATACATTGTGTATATAATATATTCATATATGTAGTAAAATTGTACATAATTTTAATGATTGGATAAAAGAAATTAAATACTTAAAACTTTTTTAAAGTAAAATGTTTATTGGTGTCTTATATCTTAAATAAGACTTTTATTCCTTTAGAATGGTTTAACCCTTTCTATTAGTTGGTGTCATAGTCTAGTAAGTCATATACACATACACAAAATGTTGAAAAGTTTTTTCATAACTAAGTTATGAGAAGTAAAAAAACACACAACACTTTAATAATGAATGTCAGCTCTTAGTTTAGTCTCTAAAGGAAATTCAGCCTTTCATTTTGACTCAAAATGATATCATAAAGTTCTAGTGAATTAGTATTTTAAAAACTAACAAGGACAGTCATAAAACAAATGATAAAATTAGTTAAAAAAAATTCAGTTGGATGCCTGAAAAAATGTCTTTGGTAACTGGGAAGATAATTGTTTATAACAAAGAACATGTTGAGTAACTAGCTATTGTTGTCATTATGACAATTTTGGCTTTTAGAATGATGTATTACACAGAAGGAAATAGTTTCTTACCTCCAAATTGGTGACTAACCAACCAATTTAGAGATAAAAACTATAACTCAACTGTATTATATTTCAACTGATTACATTTCATTAATTAGTAAAAGAAAAGCACAAACCGATGAGAGACTTTTTTTTCCAGTATGATTGACAATAAAAAACAAAAGATGCCGAGTGATGACCTGAGGCAAGTTTCAGCAGAGCATAAGGAGAAACTAAGAAATAATCACAGATAAGGCCAATAAATATAAGGTTAGTCTTGAAGAAGATAGCAGAGAATATTTTTGTTAAAAGTAAACATAGAGAAAGTACTACATGTGTATAGTGTTGATATCTTAAATAAACACCCAAATATATTTTATTTTAAGCGTTTCTTTTAATTAAATATAAACAGCACACAGTAGTTACATCAACTTCTATTTTAGTAACATGTTTAAAGCCGGTTACAAGTCCCCTAGTAACAATGTAGCCACAGATTTTCTTGATAAAAAAATTGTTTCTCCTCAGCACTTGGTTCTGAAAGACAATGTGTTTTTTTTTTAACACCAATGAGGTGTTATTTTGTTGGCAAAGTGTGTGAATTTTGACGTTAAGTATACTCATTGAAATGCATTTAATTTTCCAAAGGACAGTTCTATACAAGGTTAAACGTAAGGTTTAAGAGAAGTTTTAAAGTCTTGTTAAACATTTCCTAAGAGTTCACCTCACTTCCATTTTACTTCTGCTTCTCTGTGGTCACTACTACTGCGCAAGAAGCAATTTTGCAAGCATTTAAATGGCCGTGAGCCATGTATGAGTCAATTAGATTGCCTATTTTTTAAATCTCTCTAACAGTTTATAGAACAGACTAACCCCTTCTCTCACACTGCATCAGGCCTGGATTCTGCCCTTTTGAGGAAGAATACATTAGACCGAAAAAAAAAAAAAATCTCAGTGAGATCAGGGTCGAAAATTAGCATCCAATTTTCTCCCTCTCCTATTTTTAAAAATGACCTACAAACTCCTCTTGATATCTATTTGAAACACCTATACAATGCTCAGAAAACAGTAATTGTTTAATAACAGAGTCCAACAGATCCCTGCATCCTTAACAAGCCCCCAGCCCTTTATTCTTCTGTATTTGTTTCTTTTAGACCGGCTAAACCATGTTGCTTATCAAAATTGCAAGTAACTTCCCATTAGAAACCCACTTTCTATGAATGCAGGTCTCCATAGATAGAAGAAAAAGTCAGTGATGTGAAACATAGTCTATTCAGTATTACTCTAGGCCAGTATTTAACAAAGCTAAATGTAATGGACTAAGGAAAAGAATAGCATGGATAATGCAAAAAAAAGGAGGTTGAAAAAAAGGTTTTCATTGCTTTTGGGGCAGCAGACTTGCCTTCTTTCCTCTTTTTTTCCTTTCTTCCATCTTTCATTCCTGTGTGCTGGTGAAGCTAATATGAGCATTAGTTTGTGTTCCCTGAGTGAGGGCAGATGCTTCGGCCACTAGTGATGAGAAGTGGACGAACGGTGTGGTGAAAAAATTCAACCTGGAATTTCTACTTAATGTATTTGCATCATAAGAACTATTTGGCCAGCCTTGATAAGATCATCAGATGCTATTTTATTCAGCAGGTATGTTCTGTATTAGGCAATACAGCAATTGATGTTGGCCATTAGCTACATACCGTGTTTCTCCGAAAATAAAACCTAGCCGGACCATCAGCTCTAATGAGTCTTTTGGAGCAAAAATTAATATAAGACCTGGTGTTATGTTATGTTATGTTATGTTATGTTATGTTATGTTATGTTATGTTATAGTATATGATTTGGTCTTATATTATAGTAAAATAAGATTGGGTCTTATATTAATTTTTGCTCCAAAAGACGCATTAGAGCTGATGGCCTGGCTAGGTCTTATTTTGGGGGAAACACAGAAATATGATAAAATAAGGCTCATGTGAGCACAAAGAAAGGAATGGTTATTTTTTCCTGGAGGTTGGGATTAGGCTGTATAGAGGAGGTAACATTTGGCTTGTCCTTGGGATATAAGAAGTTCACCAAGTGGATAATCTGGAAGAACAAACACGATGAGCAAAAACAAGATTTAAAAGTATACAGTGTGGCACTGGAGCTCCACTTCCAGCCAAGCTGGAATAATAGGAACCAGATTTATCCTCTTACCTGAACCACCTGAAAAACCAGACAAAATTATGAAATGATGGTTTCAAGATATTATACACAAGTAACAAAAGACAGTGATGGATGTAAGATGAGGAATAAGTAAGATGAACCCTATGATTGTCCCAACTTACCTAGACTTAATTTTCAGGCCATGCATGAATCAGGGAGAAGGAACCTTGGCAGGGCCCACTGGTCTCCCTGAGTTGAGGAGATGGAGCTGGGAGTCTCAGGAGCCAGGGTGCTTATTTCCTGCAAGGAAAAGTACTGGAACTGCAAAGAGAAAAAACTTCAGAGATCTGAGGAGATTCCCCCTGGAATCTTCAGCTAAACATTGATTAACGTATTCCTGTGAAGAAACTACCGAGGCTGGGGAAAGAATAACCAACTGGATTAAAAGGAATAATCCTTAGAGTTAATCCATGGGCGGATATCGTTCCTGTTCCCCTAGCCAGAGTGAAAAACCTTATAATTCAGAGTTTTGAGTAGAAATGTTTTGCCCCAGTAGTGGGATGATATTAGCCCTAGACTCAAAGCTGCTCTAGTCCCACCCAACAAAGCTCAAAAGGAAGAACTGTTATTAATTTTCTATTGCTGTGTAACAAACAATCACAAATTTAGCAGTTTAAAACAACACCAAATTAATCTTACAGTTCTTGTGGGTCAGGAATCCAGGTATAGGTTAGCTGGTTCCTCTCCTCAGGGCCTCAGCAAGCTGAAATGAGGTGAGGTTGTTGGCTGGGGCTATGATTCTCATCTCAGGCTTGGAGTCCTCCTCCAAGATCATTCAGGTTGTTGGCAGAATTCACTGTTTTGCAGTGGTAAGACAGAGATCCCTGTTTTCTTGCTAGCTGTTGGTCCAGGACAACTTTCAGGTCCCAGAAGGCACCCACAAGCAACAGACCAATAGAAGTGTGGTTTCTAATGCTTCATCTTCTTTTGAAGGTTCCTGTGGTTTGGTCAGGTCCACCCAGGAGAATGTCTCAGTGCCTGATGTGGTTCTAAATGCACAAGGTCTCCCAATTAAGTTCACGAAATTGCCACTGTGCCCTTGCTTACATTAGCAGCACGGCACAAACAGCTTGGTAAGGTTTCATAACCTCGGTACATTAGTGTCTCACAGCTGTGTTCGTGTGGATGTGTGGTGGTGTCTTGCTGAGTGGTGTTCATTCCTGTTGTTGCGTGTTTTTGTGTGCCATTGGGAGAATGTCTGAGCTTGAATTAGAGCAATGAACAATCATTAAATTTCTTGTTAAACTTGGCAAGAGTGGAAGTTATATCAGGGACGTGTTAGTCCAAGTTTATGGGGATAACGCCATGAAGAAAACGGCAGTGTACAAATGGATTAAACATTTTTCTGAGGCGAGAGAACGTATCACTCATGAAGAGAGGTCAGGGCAGCCAATAACGAGCAGAACTGATGAAAACATTGCAAAAAGTCATCGAATTGTGCATCAAAATCATTGACTGACTATGAGAAGCATAGCAGACCAAGTAAATATTGATAGAGAAATAGTTAGGAAAATCTTAATGGAAAATCCTGGCATGAGAAAGGTGTGTGCAAACATGGTCCTGAAGGAGCTCACTGATGAACAAAAGCAAAGGAGAGTCGAAGTTTGCAAAGACCTTTTAGCAATGTTTGGCAACAAGGCAATGTTTGGGGCCATGTTATCACTGGTGATGAAAGATGGATGTACTAATATGACCCTGAAACAAAGCATCAAAGTACACAATGGAAGTCAGCCAATTCTCCACGATCAAAAAAAGTTCCGTCAGTCCAAATCAAGAGTTAAAACAATGTTGCTAAACTTTTTTGATATCAGAGGGATTGTTCATTATGAATTTGTACCATCTGGACAAGCAGTTAACCAAGTTTACTATTTGGAAGTGCTGAAAAGGCTGCCTGAAAAAGATAGACAAAAATGACCTGAACTTTTTGCCAATAATTCATGGCTCTTGCATCACGACAATGTACCAGCTCACATGGCACTGTCTGTAAGAGAGTTTTTAGCCAGTAGACAAATAACTGTATTGGAACACCCTTCCTACTCACGTGATCTGGTCCCCAATGACTTCTTTCTTTACCTGAAGATAAAGGAAATATTGAAAGGAAGACATTTTGATGACATTCAGGACATCAAGGATAATATGATGACAGCTCTGATGGCCACTCCAGAAAAAGAGTTCCAAAATTGCCTTGAAGGGTGGACTAGGCTCTGGCATTGGTACATAGCTTCCCAAGGGGAGTACTTCAAAGGTGACCATAGTGATATTCAGCAGTGAAGTATTTAGCACTTTTTCTAGGATGAGTTTGCAAACTTAATTGGCAGACTTTGTATTAGTAGCAGCTTCATTCATAATTGCCAAAACTTGGAAGCAACCAATATGTCCGTAAGTAAGTGAATAGATAAACTGTAGTACATTCAGACAATAGGATATTATTCAGCACTAAAAATATATCAGCTATTAAGTAATGAAAAGACATGGAGGAAACTTAAATGCATGTTACTAAGCGAAAGAAGCCAATCTAAAAAGGCTACATACTATGATTCCAACTATATGACATACTGGAAAGGGCAAAACTATGGAGACAGTAAAAATATCAGTGGCTAGGGGTTATGGGGAAGAGAGGGGTGAATTTTTAGGATAGGGAAACTACTCTGTCTGATACCATTAATAGAGTGGTGAATACATGTTATCATACATGTGTCCAAACCCGTAGAATGTACAACACCAATAGTGAATCCTGATGTAAACTATGGACTTTGGGTGATAATGATATGCCAATGTTTGTTCATTAATTATAAAAAATCCATCACTTAGAAATAGGATGTTGATAGTGGAGGAGCCTTTGCATGTCAAGGGCAGGGATGTAGGGGAACATTTTGTACTTTGCACTCAGTTTGCTGTGAACCTAAAACTGTTCAAAAAAACAAAGTTTATTGAAAGTTTTTCAAAAATAAAAAATTTAAAACTGGCATTTATGAGTTACTTAGTATGTTTTACAGCATGTCTAAACTCGACTTCTTAGCCATTCAGAAATAGTTCAGATTTTCAAATATTTTTCATGCTTTTATAATGTTAAAGGAAAGCACACTTCTATCAAAATATCAGATAACAATATTCCTTTTAGGAGGCAAAAGAACTATAAAAACATAAATGGCTGATGAGATACACAATGTGACTATATATACCATATGTTTTGAAAACCCTTACAATTATATAAATCCTACATTATATACTAGAGAAGGGACAAATTTCCTAGTTTCCTCTTTTAGTACAAGTGAAAATAATACAGTCTTGTACATTAAGACAGACATATACACACAAATACATATAAAGACATGCAAATTCACAGATGAGGAAGTCAGAGAACTGTTGAAAATTATGTTTCTGTCATATACTAGCTTCTTGACATGTATAAATTAATTCATATGCTGAGACTCAATGTCTTTATCTGTAAAACTGGGATATGTCACAGTGTTATGATAACTAAAATGAGATAATCAGATAAAATTCTAGAACTATACCAGGCACATAATAAGGGTTTAATGAACATTGGTAAATATAACAAATAATCATTAAAACTATAAATATTAAGTATTATTATTGCATTCATCTAACACTTTCTCTGACATTTTATTTCATATAATTTATGACACTTAAATAATATATCTTAGTGAAATATCTATATGTGTCTCTTAACTCTGAAAAATACAAAACATGCTTTTAATTAAAATTTTTAATTTTTGGAATTCATCAATTTAAATATCTGGTACTGGATTTTAATATTGAGAAACTAAAAAGATGAAATGAACAATTCATTTATAAATGACTGTTTCTATCTTTCACAAATACAAACTCTTAGTCATCATGAATGCATTCTCCTTCCCCTAGTTGCCTGTTGATTGAAGAATATATAAAACTCCAGTTTACTCAGAGTGCAAGCAATTGAGATAACCAAATAATTTAAAAATACCTATGCTTCATATTTGCAAAGAAAATCTCAATCACAATAAATTCTAAATAGGGAAGCTAACTTAGAGAACTTTCTTTTTTAATTTAGTTTTCCATGTTATGCTTTCAACAGTATTTTTATAGTTTCTAAGAACAGTCACGTTCTTGTTAATATAGGATTTTCAAAAAGATGATGCTGACGCACACTAAAATCTTTAAATTATTCTGAATAATGTAAAAACATTTTAGTACAATTTGTGCTAAACTATTTAAACATATACTTTATTTATTTATTTTTAAATATAATTTATTTTTAAAATTATTTTTGCCAATCTCATATATTTCAAAAAACACATATTCTGTGTGCATAGACTTTAAAACTACGTTTGCATATGCTAAAGAGCTGAATTACACAATAAAACTATATTCCAACTGACCTTACATAAAACATACATATATATATATATATATCTATATATATGTATATATATATATGTGTGTGTGTATGTATGTATATATATAGCGGGGGTGCTGAAAAAATGTGTACAAGTGGACACTTTGGTCAATGTTGCTCAAGCAGTAGTTCACAGTAATCAGAAGTGTCTGAACGCTGATGGTAACCACTTTGAGCACCTCTTGTAATTACAGAAGTCAAACGTGACTTGTACTCATCTTTTGTTATTGGTATATTTTGAGTATTACAACTTTAATGCAATTTTCCTTTCTTAAAATGTGTATACATTTTTTTGGGCACCGAGTGTGTGTGTGTGTGTGTGTGTGTGTGTGTGTGTGTGTGTGCGCGCGCATATAAAATCTTGAGCTGCAGTAATGGCTGGATATGAACTCTGAGAACTTGAAGACTAGTATTCAGGCACAATATATTTTGGAAATAGTTGAGGAAAGATTTTTAGCTTTTCAAATTTAGTCTTTAAAAGATAAGATGTACCGTGTATATTTGTGGAAATATTTTGTATTCTTAAAATACCTCTAAATGAAAATGGCTCCATTGAAAATAATATGGATGGATTGAGTCATCTTGTTCAAAATAGAAAGCAGATGAATTAATTAAAGGATAAAAGTCTTTTAAAAATAATTTACTCACAATATATGTAAATACAATCATGCCGTACACCTTAGACTTATATAGTGCTGTAAGTCAGTTATAGCTCAGTAAAACTAAAAGAAAAAGTTGCTGAAATGCCAATGCTTTTCTTCATAAAGTAAAAAAGGAATTTGAAAAAAATATAGTTAAATAAAAGTATCAACTTTTTCAATTAAAACTAAATCATTAAGATGATATATCTTATTGGTGCATATAAAAGATAGTATTAATAATTAATATTTACTAAGAGTTTTACAGCTTGTTAAATTATTTTTATCAATTATCTTATTTGTTTCTCACAACCATCCTCTGAGGTGGGCATTATCATAATTCTCATATGCCAGATGAGAAATTTGAGACTCAGAAAAGATACTCCCCGTTTTCATGGTTTAACTTTTCTGCCAAATCACAGCAAAGATAGTTTTCCCTTTCTGTAGGCAGTAGAGCTATTTTCTGGTTTGTAGTTTTGTTTTTTGCTTTTTTAAGTTCCATGCCACGAAAATAACAGTTCTGAATAGGTGGTGATGTGATTCAGTTTCTTCCCCCAAGCTATGATAGCTAATGCTGCCTTGTTAGGACTAAAAACAAACCAAACCTCTCAACTATTCTGAGATCCAGAAATAGATATCGAGTCAATCCTGGCTCCCTCAGGAATTTAGGTTGGCATTTAGGGAGTGGGATTGTGTGTACTCTGGCATTAGGAATCACTCTAATGCTCAGTCCCACTGATGTTTACTAGAATATTAGTTTAGGGGAAGTATAGGACAAGGAAACAGGCTAGAGGTCCCATAATGTAAGTAAAAACACAAGAGTTCCATACAGAATTTCAAATTTTATTCAATCTACTATTTCAACTAAAAGACATAAAATGCTTTCTAAATATTTTCTCCTTTGCTAATGTGAGATTGCCTTCTATTTGGAGGGCATATGTTTTAGTCTCTACACAGCTCTCAGCTTGTTCTGTAAGCCAAGTAGTTCTGTTTTTAGAAACATGTAAACTAATGTAGTTATCTGACAAAATTAGATTAAGATATTTGACTGGGGACTGTGAGATGGAGTACTTCCAGTTCATGAATCTGGAGGGCTTATATTGAAGAAGATTTGGAAAAAGAACTATTAACATGGATAAACTGAAACGTTACATAATTATAAATGGGTAACTCATCAAAAAGATAAAACAATCCTAAATGTGTACATACCTAACAACAGGGCTTCAAAATATATGAAGCAAAACTAATAGAACTAAAGGGAAAATCCATATTCATACATGGAGACATCAATAATTCTTTTTTGGAAATGAATAGAACAATTTAATAAAAAATCAATAGGGTATAAAAAACTAATATTATTAACCAACTTGACCATATTTACATTCACAGAATATTTCACCATCAGCAGAATACACAAATTTTCCTAATGTACATGGTGGGCGGGGAACATTTACCACGACAGACTGTAGTCTGGACCATAAAACAAATCTTAACAAATTTAAAGTATTAAAAATGTACACAGAATAGGCAAATTCATGGAGACAGTAGAAAAGAGGTTACAAGAGGCTGGAGGAAAAGAGATTTACTGTTTAATGGATGAAGAGTTTCTATTTGGGATGATGAAAAAGTTTTAGAATTAGATAGTGGTGATAGTTATACATCATAAGAGTGCTTAAAGCCACTGAATTGTCCACTTAAATACGCTTAAAATGGTAAATGTTATGTATGTTTTACCACAATAAAAAATCAGTTGGGAAAGAAAACCACATACACAGTGCATTATCTGACCAGATTAGAATTGAACAAGGAAACAATAGAAAAATATCAGGAAAATCCTCAAGTATTTGAAAATTAAACAACACATTTCTAAATAAACAACGTATCAAAGAGGAAATCTCGAGGGAAATTAGAAAGTATGTTGGATTGAATGAAAATACAACATATAAAAATTTGTGGAATGTAGCCAGTACTTAGAAGCAAATTTATAGAACTGAATGTTGATGATAGAAAAAAACAAAGGTCTAAAATCAATAGCCTAAGTTTTCAGCTTAAGAATATAAAAAAAGAGAAGCGAATTAAATGCAAAGCAAGTAGAAGAAAGGACATAATAAAGTAAGAATGGAAATCAATAAATTTGAAAACAGAAAAAAACAATGAAACCGAGAGCTGATTCCTTAAAAAGATCAGAAAAATTTATAAAACTCTAGTCAAACTGACCAAAAAGAAGGAGAGAAAATACGAACTACTAATATGAGGAATGAAAGAAGAGCCACCACTAGAAACACTACACACATTACAAGGACAATAGTAGATAATAATTGAAAAATTAATTCCCAGAAATACAATAACTTAGATGAAATAGACCAATTCTTTGAAAGACACAAATTAACAACGCTCCCTCAAGAAGAAATGGATAATGTGAATATTTATTAAAGAAATGGAATTTATGGCTTAAAACTTTCAACAAGGGCGGCTGGTTGGCTCCGTGGTTAGAGCTCAGTGCTTATAGCACTAAGATGTTCGATTCAATTCCCACATGGACCAGTGAGAAACAACGGCTTGAGTTTGGAGCTGAGCCACCAGTGGGTGGCTGGTTGGCTCAGCGGTTGGAGCGCAGTGCTCATAACACCAAGGTTGCCAGTTCCAGTGAGCTGCGCCCTCCACAACTAGATTGAAAACAACGACTTGACTTGGAGCTGATGGGTCCTGGAAAAACACTGTTCCCCAATATTCCCCAATAAAAATAATTTTAAAAAACCTTTCAGCAAAGAAAACTGAAGTTTTCACTAGTGGGTGAAAGATATTATAACAATTCTACCACAGTCTACCATTCTGGTGTGAGGCTAGCATTACCGTGACAGTGAAACAAACAAACAATGAAAAGAAACAAACAAACAATGAAAAGAAGAAAGAGGGAAAGAAAGAGAATATAAACATAAATGTTAGTAAAGTGAATTCAGCAATATACAAAAATGATAATACTTGATAGTAAGTTGGATGTTTAGCCAAGGAATGTGGAATGTTGATTTTACATTTAAAACTTATGTAATTTACCATATCAAAAGAACAGAAAAGAAAAATTACACAATCCTCTTAATGGATGCAAAACAGCATCCATATTTAAACTTTTTAGAAACTTATGAAACCAAGAATAGAAAAAAATTTCCTCATTTTAATAGAGGGCACCTGTAATTAATATATTAGTGAAAGACTGAGTGTTTTTCCTCATGACTCGGTACAAGGGAAGGATGCCCACCCTCATTGTTTCTATCCAATACTGTACTAAAGGTCCAGGCCAGTGCAATAACGCAATGAAAAGAAATTAAATAAATACAGATTGAAAAGAAAAACTAAATCTGTCTCTATCGTTTGACAACAAATAGAAAACCCCAAAGAATGTAGAAAACAACTACTGGAGCTAATAAGTGAATTTAAGAAAGTCACAGGATTCAAGGTCAATATACAAACATCATTTGCATTTCTATAATCTAACAAGAGCTATTAGAAATTGAAATTTGAAAGGAATACTTTATAGAATAGTATAAAATATGAAATGTTTAGGTATAAGCTAATGAAATATGTGCTAAAATTGTTATTGATGTAAGAAATAAAAGACCCAAATAAATCGAAAGTATACTGTGTTCATGGATTTGAAGACTTAATATTATTGAAATGTCAATTGTCCCCAAATTGATCTATAGACTTAATGTAATCTCAATAAAAATCTCAGCAGAGTATTTGGTAGAAATTAACAAGCTGATTCTAAAATTTCCATGGATAAACCAAGAACCTACAATAGCCAAACAAGAGAACACTTACAATAGTTCATTCAAACTCATTATAAAGCTACAGTTATCAAGACATGGTATTACTGGTAAAAGATAAACATATATCAAATATATGGTGATGGAAGGAGAACTGACTCTGGGTGGTGAACACACAATGGTATTTATAGATTATGTAATACAGAATTGTATACCTGAAATCTATGTAACTTTACTAACAATTGTCATGCCAATAAACTTTAATTTAAAAAAAAAAAAAATATACCAACGAAAACTAAAAAAAAAGAGAGATAAACATATAGATCAATTAAATAGAATAAAGAGTTCAGAAATAGACTCATAAAAACTGGTCAATAGATTTTCAACAACTGCCTTTCAATGGTGAAAGGATAGATTTTCAGCAACTGGTGATCAAACAACTTGGTATCCACATGCAAAACTAAAAAAGAACTATCTTTCTGTTGCTGATTTTTCATACAATTATTATGATCAATTAACACACTTTGTATAATTCTAATTTATTTCAATTTGTCAAGGTTTGTTTTTGCTTCATGTTTTTAATTTAAAGCCTTGTTATTAGGTGCATACCCATTTAGATTTATTATATTTCTTGATAAAGTGACCATTTTATAAATCTGTAATGTTCTTTTGTACAAATTCCTAATAATATTCCTTGTTCTGAAGTCTACTCTGACTGATATTAAAATAGCCACTCCAGCTTTCTCTTGATTATTGTTTGCATGGAACATCTTTTCCCGTTCTTTTACTTTTAATCTATCTAAGTCCTTATATTTAAACTGGATTTCTTGAGACAAACGTGTAGATTTTTTAAATCCAATATGACTACTTTGATCATTTAATTGGTGTCTTTAGAGCATTTACATTTAATGTAATTATTGGTGTGGTTGGATTTAGGTCTATTATTTTGCTATATGTTTTGTGTTTGTTCTGATTTTTTGTTCCCCTGTTCTCCCTTTCCAGTCTTCTTTTGGGTAGTTTATTTTGTGTATTACTTTTTAGTTCTCTGTCTCTCTATCTCTGTCTCTCTCATTTTTCTAGGGAAAACTTCTTCAACCTCAATACTACTTATATTTTGAACCAGACAATTCTTTGTTCTGGACAGCTGTCCTGTGCTTTGTAGGATGTTTAGCAATATTTCTGACCTCTACCCACTAAATGCTAGTGCACCTCTCCCCCAGTGATGGCAGTCAAAATTGTCTCCAGACATTGTCACTTGTACCCTTGTGGGCAAAATCACCCCAAGTTGAGACTCTGTGCTCTAATTATTACAACCGTGATGCTTAACATTTCAAAGTCTGCTTAAAGTAATGTTTTACTATTTAAGTAATATGTAGAAGCTTTACAACCATATAAGTCCCTTAATCTCCCCCTTTATGTTATAGCTGTCAAATGTATTAAATCAACATGTATTAAAAACCCCATCAGGCAATGTTAAAATTTTTCTTTCAGCAATATACATATTTTAAAGAACCTTAAATAAAAACACAGTCTTCGATATTTACCTAGATATTGCTGTTTTTTGCTTTTCTTTCCTAAATTTCCAGATTTCATCTGGTATTGTTTTCCTTTAGTCTGAAGAACTCCCTTTAGCATTTTTTCTTTTTTTAACATTTTTTTAATTAGTTTCAGGTGTACAAAACAATGTAGTAGATATTTATCATTTATATCCCTCAAACAGTGATAGCCCCCCCATCTACTACCCCTCTGACATTTCCACTGTATCTGTTCCTAATGCTGTATTCCACTTCTTGTAACTATATATATAATTTAGCATTTCTTTTAGTTAGCTATGTTTCTCTTAGTTTACCTTCATCTGAGTATTTCTTTATTTATGTTCATTCCTTATGGTTATTGTTGCTGGATATAGAATTAGGTTGACAATTCTTTCCTATCATTTTAAAGATGTTGTTTTACTGTCTTCTAGCCTCAGTAGTTCCTGATGAGAAACCATCATTGTTAACATTATTATCTTTAGCTCTGAAGTGAGTGTCTTCTAGGCAGCACATACAAATAAGTAGATGGGTCTGGCTTTTTATCCATTCATCCACCCTGTGTCTTTTTAATTGGAGCATTTAGTCCATTTACATTTAAAGTAATTATTAATAGATATGCACTGATTGCAATTTTGTTAATTGTTTTTGTAGTTTTTCTCTGCTCCTTTCCTCTTCTCTTGGTCCCTTGTTTGATGATTTTCTATAGTGTTATGTTTGGGTCCCTTTCTCTTTATTTTTTGTCCATCTATTATAGGTTTTTTATTTGTGGTTATGAGGTTCATGTATATTGACATACATATGTGTATATCTGACCATCAGCTTTAAATACACTGATATATATATGAGTATATATGGGGGTGCCAAAAAATGCATACCAGTGGACACTTTGATCAATGTTGCTCAAGCAGTAGTTCGCCATAATCAGAAGTGTCTAGACACTGATGGTAACCACTTTGAGCACCTCTTGTAATTGCAGAAGTCAAATGTGACTTGTATTCATCTTTTGTTATTGGTATATATTGAGTACTACAGTTTTAAAACAGTTTTCCTTTCTAAAAATATGTATACATTTTTTTGTCATGGAGGGTGCCAAAAAAATGTATACACATTTTAAGAAAGGAAAATAACTATTACAATTTATATATATATATATATATATATATATATATATATACATATATATGTGTATCTATCTATCTATCTATCTATCTATCTATCAGTTTATTTAAATCTGATGGTCAGTTAAGTTAGATCATATTCTAAAAGCATTACATTTTTACCCCCTTTATGTTTTATGTTATTGATGTATTTTCCATCTCTTTACTCTTTACTTTGAGCACTTGTAGTTCATTTCATTACTTTTGTCTTTTAACCTTCATACTAGCTTTTTAAGTTAGCTGATTCCCTGTCTGCACTATATATTTGCCTTTACCAGTGAGTTTTTTTTTTTTTGTTTTTTTTTTTTGTCATATATTTTCTTATTTCTAGTTATGGTCTTTTATTTTCCACTTAAAGAAGACCCATTAACATTTCTTTTAATGACTGTTTATTGATGATGAACTCCTTTAGTTTTTAAAGGAGTTAAAAACTCAATTCTGATTGATAACCTTGCTGGGTAGAATATTTTTAGTTCTAAATATTTTCTTTCAGCACTTTAAATATATCCTGCCACCCCATTCTAGCTTGCAAAATTTCTGCTGAAAAATCAGCTAATGGTTTTTTTTGGTTTCCCTTGTATGTAACTAGTTGGTTTGCTCTTACTGCCTTCAAGATTTTCTCATTTATCTTTAACTCTTCCCATTTTAATTATAATACGTCTTGGTGTTTTTCTCTCTGGGTTCATCTTCCTTGGGACTCTGCTTCCTGGACCTGGGTGGCTGTTTGCTTTCCCAGGTTAGGGAAGTTTTCAGGTATTATTTCTTCAAATATGTTTACTGATCATTTCTCTCTGTCTCACTTTGGGGACCCCTATAATGTAAATGGTAGTATGCTTTATTTTTCCCAGAGGTCCCTTAAACTATCCTCATTTTTAAAACTCCTAATTGGATGATTTCCACTATTCTATCTTCTCAATTGTTGATCTGTTCTTCTGTATTATTTAATCTGTTGTTGATTTCCTCTAGAATTTTTTTTCAGTTATTGTATTTTTCAACTCTGATTGATTCTTTCTTACATTTTCTAAGTATTTGTTGAAGTTCTCACTGTGCTCCTGCATTCTTCTCCCACATTCAGTGAACATGTTTATAATCATTACTTTGAACTCTTTATCAGGTAAATTACTTATCTTTGTCTCATTACGGCTTCCATTTTGTTTTTTCATTTGGAACATATTCCTTTGTCTCTTCATTTTGTTTAACTTTGTGTATTTGTTTCTATGAATAAGGCAAAACCGCTACCTCTCCCAGTCTTTAAGGAGTGGCCTATGTGGAGGTGACCCCTATGTAAACTGTGTGCCAGGCAGCTTTGACAAGCAACTGGAGCTGGAATAGATACAGGGTAGGATGTCCAAGGTTGCTCTGCACTGGAGCTGCCCTGGTGGGATGGATGGAGCTGGAGCAGTCATAGTCACGGGATTTCAGGACACTTCACACTAGGAACAGCCCAGTGGGACGGCAGAAGCTGGGATGGGCACAGGCCAGGGGATCCTGGGACATGCCACACTGAGGCTACCTTTGGAGGAACTATTGAAGCTGGGGGGCCAGGGGCCCAGGGCACACTGAGGCAGCCTTGGCAAGCCAGCTTGAGCACCTGGACAGTGCAGGGCTATGTCCCATGCAGGGCTATAAAGGAGAACGTAAAACATCATGTTTACCAGAACTTCTGATCCTGGAGAGAATTCCACCAGTTCTCCAGTCATTTGGCAGACACTGTAAAAAAATTTATTTACTTCACCTATAGTCTATGTGCCGTATAAACTACTGGATTGTTTGTTTGTTCTGCTGTGCCCGGGGTGGGTGAGTCTATGCATTGGCCCCTCAATGGTTTTCCTTTATACCACAGGACTCAGCATGAGGGTGAGGTTCCCAGTGTTACTGTGTCTCCATCTCATCTACCCTTCTCCATGTGGTCCCCCTATCATTTGTTGTACAAACGCTGTTCAATCAGCCTTTAGTTCTTCTTCAGGAGGAATTGCTTTATATGTAGGTGTATATTTGATGTGTCCATGGGAAGTGGTGAGTTCAGGGTCTTCCTACACCACCAACTTAGACCCTGCCCAAGATTTTTACTTTACATTTAGTCTTCAGCAATTTGGTTATAATGTGTCTGGGTGTGGTTTTCCTTGAGTTTATTCTGTTCTATGTCCACTAAACTCCTTGAATCTTCAAATTAATGTCTTTCACCAAATTTACAAAGTTTTCAGCCATCATTTCCTCAAATATCTTCTGAGCAAATATTTTCACACAGATTTATTTATTGTTATAAATATTAGATTTTTGATGTAGTTCCATAACTCCTTGATGTTCTATTCAATTTTTCCAATCTCTATTCTCTTTGTTTTCAGGTTGGATAATTTCTACTAATCTATCTTCAAGTTCACTGACTCTTTTCTCTGTGATTTTTTTTTATAAAGAATTTTTTTTTTTATTGGGGTAAGAGGAACAGGAATTTATTGGGGAACAGTGTGTACTTCCAGGCCTTTCTTCCCAAGTCAAGTTGTTGTCCTTTCAGTCTTAGTTGTGGAGGGTGCAGCTCAGCTCCAGGTCCAGTTGCCGTTGCGAATTGCAGGGGGTGCAGCCCACCATCCCTTGCAGGAGTCAAACCAGCAACCTTGTGGTTGAGAGGACGCGCTCCAACCAACTGAGCCATCCTGGAGGCAGCTCACCTCAAAGCGCTGTGTTCAATCTTAGTTGCAGGGGGTGCTGCCCACCATCCCTTGGAGGAGTTGAAGAATTGAACTGGCAACCTTGTGGTTGAGAGCCCACTGGCCCATGTGGGAATCGAACCGGCAGCCTTTGGAGTTAGGAGCATGGAGCTCTAACCGCCTGAGCCACCAGGCCGGCCCCTCTCTGTGATCTTTATTCTGCTATTGAACTCATCCAGTAAATTTTATATTATAGAGAGTGTATGTCTTAATATGATTTTATTCATTTTCAAAAATTCAATCTCTTTACTAAGAACTTTTATCTTTCCTTTTATTTTATTCCGTGTGTTTTTTGTATTTTTTTGAACTTTTGGAGCTTATTATAGTATCTGCTTTAAAGTCTTTGTATTACAGGTGGCTGAATGGATAAGAAAACAAGACCCATCTATAGGCTGTCTGCAAGAGACCCACTTCAGATTAAAAGACACAATAGATGGAAAGTAGATGAAAAAAGATATTTCTTGAAAATAGAAATGAAAAAAATCTGGGATAGCAATACTTATATCAGACAAAAAGACTTTAAAACAAAGTCTATAATAAGAGACAAAGAAGGATGTTTCATAATGATAAAGGGATCAATCCAACAAGAGGATATAACCATTGTACACGTTTATGCACCCAATATAGGAGCACCTAAATATTGATGGACATAAAGGGACAGATCAACAGTAATAGAGTAATTTTAGAGGATTTTAACACCCCATTGACATCAATGGATAGCTCATCCAGACAGAATATCAACAAGGACACAACAGCCTTACATGACATATTAGACTAGGTAGATTTAATTGGTATTTTTAGAGTATTTTACCCCAAAGCCACAGAATATACATTTTTTGCAAGTGCACATGGAACAATTTTCAGGATAGACCACATGTTAGGCCACAAAACAAATCTCAATAAATTTAAGAAGATTGACATCATGTCAAGCATCTCCTCTGATCATCATCCTATGAAACTAGAAGTCAATTACTAAAAAAAGAAAGAAGAAAACTAAAAAACACAAACACATGGAGGCTAAATAACATTCTACTAAACAATGAATGGGTTAACAAAGACATCAAGGAAGAAATAAAAAGATACCTTGAGAAAAATAAAAATAAAAACACAATGACCAAACATCTATGGAACACAGCCAAAGCAGTTCTAAGAGAGAAATTCAGAGCAATACAGACCTACTTCAAGAAACAACAAAAATCTCAAATAAATAATCTAATCTTACAGTAAAGGAACAAGAGAAAAGAATAACACAGAAGTACCGGATGGCTCAGTTGGTTAGAGCACAAGCTCTGAACAACAGGGTTGTCAGTTCAATTCCCACATGGGATGGTGTGTTGCGCCTCTTGCAACTAAAGATTGAAAACGGCAACTGGACTTGGAGCTGAGCTGCGCCCTCCACTACTAGATTGAAGGACAACTACTTGTTGCTGATGAGCCATGGGGAAACACACTTTTCCCAAATATTCTGCAATTAAAAAGAAAGAGAAGGAGAAGGAGGAGAAGGAGAAGGAGAAGGAGAAGAAGAAAGAAGGAAGAAAGAAAGAAAGAAAGGAAGGAAGGAAGGAAGGAAGGAAGGAAGGAAGGAAGGAAGGAAGGAAGGAAGAAAGGCAGGAAGGAAGAAAACCAAAAGTGACTAGAAGGAAGAAAATAATAAAGATCATAGAGGATATAGACAAAATAGAGTCTAAAAAAACAATACCAAAGATCAGTGAAACCAAGAGCTGGGTTCTTTGAAAAGATAAACAAAACTGATAAACCTTTAACCAGACTCATCAAGAAAAAAAAGTAAGAGGACCTAAATAAATAAAATCAGATATAAAAGAGGAGACGTGACAACTGACATGCCAGAAATACAAAGGATTATAAGAAAATTATATGCCAACAAACTGGACAATCTGGAAGAAATGGATAAACTCCAGGAAACATACAATCTTCCAATATTGAGTCAAAGAGACAGAAAATCTGAACAGACCCATAACTACTAATGAAATTGAATCTGTAATCAAAAATCTCCCATCAAACAAAAGTCCTGGACCAGATGACTTCACAGGTGAATGTTACCAAACATTCAAAGAAGAATTATTACCTTTTCTTCTTGAACTATTCCAAAAAATTCAAGAGGAGGAAAGACTCTCACTTCACGATGCCACAATTACCCTGATTCCAAAACTGGACAGACACATTTCAGAGATAGAGATTGAGAGATAGAGATAGAGATAGAGATAGATGAGAGAGAGAGAGAGAGAGAGAGAGAGAGAGAGAGAGAGAGAGAGAGAATTATAGGCCAGTGTCCTTGATGAACATAAATACAAAAATACTCAACAAAATATTAGCAAACCAAACTCAGCAATACATTAAAAAGATATACCATGATCAAATGGGATTTATTCCTCAGATGCAGGGTTGGTTCAATATCTGCAAATCACTAATGTAATACACCACATAAACAAAATGAAAAATAAGAATCATATGGTCATATTAATAGATGCAGAAAAAGCATTTGACAAAATCCAACATCCATTTATGATAAAAACTCTCAGCAAAGTAGGAATAAAGGGAACATATCTCAACATAATAAAGGTCATATATGACAAACCCACAACTAACATCATACCCAATGGGGAAAAGCTAAAGGAATTCCCCTTAAGATTAGGAACAAGACAAGGATGTCCACTTTCACAACTTTTATTCAGCATAGTATTGGAAGTCCTAGCCACAGCAATCAGACAAGAAAAAGAAAGAAAAGGCATCCATATTGGAAAGGAAGAAGTAAAACTGTCATTATTTGCAGATGACATGATACTATATTTAGAGAACCCTAAAGGTTCCACCAAAAAACTATTAGAACTGATAAATGGATTCAGTAAAGTAGCAGGATACAAAATTAATATTCAGAAATTAGTTGCATTTTTATACACCAATAATAAACTATCAGAGAGAAATTAATAAAACAATTCCATTTACAATTGCATTAAGAAAAACAAAATACTTAGGAATAAATTTAACCAAAGAGATAAGGACCTGCACTCAGAAAATTATAAAACATTGAACAAAGAAATTGAAGAAGATACAAATAAATGAAAGCCTATACCATGCTGATGGATAGGAAGAATTATTAATAATATAGGTAAAATGTCCATATTACCCAAAACAATCTATAGATTCAATGCAATCTTTATCAAAGTACCAGTGGCATTTTTCACAGATATAGAACAAATAATTTTTTAAAATTATATGGAACCACAAAAGACCCCAAATGGATGCAGGAACCTTGAGAAAGTAGAACAATGTGAAGGTATCATGCTACCTAATGTCAAACGACAAGCAAGGTCTGACAATAATTTCGCAAACTTGTTGCAATGATGTTTCTAACCTTTTTTGATATCAGAGGGATTATTCATTATGAATTGGTACCAACTGGACAAACAGTTAACCAAGTTTACTATTTAGAAGTGCTGAAAAGGCTGCATGAAAAGTGCACCAGATCACACGGCACTGTCTGTGAGGGAGTTTTTAGCCAGTAGACAAATAACTGTATTGGAACACCCTCCCTACTCACCTGATCTGGCCCCCAATGGCTTCTTTCTTTACCTGAAGATAAAGGAAATATTGAAAGGATCACATTTTGAAGCCATTCAGGACATCAAGGGTAATACGATGACAGCTCTGATGGCCATTCCCGAAAAAGAGTTCCAAAATTGCTTTGAAGGGTTGACTAGGCACTGGCACTGGTGCATAGGTTCTCAAGGGGAGTATTTTGAAGGTGACCATAGTGATATTCAGCAATGAGGTATGTAGCACTTTTTCTCGGATGAGTTCGCGAACTTAATTGTCCAACCTTGTATACTACACGGCTATGGTAATCAAAACAGCATTATACTGGCATAAAAACAGACGCATAGATCAATGGAATTGAATAGAGAGCCCAAAAGTAAACCCACACCTATATTGTCAATTAATCTAAGACAAAGGAGGCAAGCATATATGTTGGGTAAAGACAGTCTATTCAATAAATGATGTTGGGAAAACTGGACAGATAGATGCCAAAAAAAAAGAAGAAAATAAACTAAATCACCTTCTTACACCATATACAAGAATAAACTCAAAATAAATTATAGACTTAAATGTTAAGACCTGAAACCTAAACCTCCTTTAAGAAATTATGCGCAGCATACACTCTGACACTGCTCTTAGTAATTTTTTTTGGATATATCTCTTCAGGCATGGGAAACAAACAAACAAACAAAATAAACAAATGGGACTACATCAAACTAAAAAGTTTTGTGGAGCAAAGGAAACCATCAACAAAACAAAAAGACAACCTAATGAATAGGAGGAGATATTTGCCAATGATACATCTGATAGGGGTTAATATCCACAATTTATGAAGAACTCATACAACTCAACACCAAAAAATCAAACAATTCGACTAACAAATGTGCAGAGAACCTGAATAGACATTTCTCTAAGAAGACATACAGATGGCCAATAGACATTTGAAAACATGCTCAACAGCACTAATCACCAGCAATGCAAATTAAAAGCACAATGAGATATTACCTGAAACCTGTCAGAACGGCTATTATCAATAAATCAAGAAAGAAGTAGGGTGAGGATGTAAAGAAAACCGTCATGCACTCTTGGTGGGATTGCAAATTGGTGCAGCCACTATGGAAAACATTATGGAGTCTCCTCAAAAAATTAAAAATAGAGCTACCTTATGATCCAGCAATTCCACTTCTGGATATTTGGCAGAAGAAATCCAAAACACTAATTCGAAAAGATACATGCATCCCTATGTTTGTTGTAGCATTATTTACAGTAGCCAAGATATAGAAGCAACCTAAGTGTTTATCAATAAACGATTGGATAAAGAAGAATGGTACATATATACAATGGAATATTACTCAGCCATAAAAAAGAATGAAATCTTTCCATTTGTGACATGAATGGACCTAGAGGGTACTATGCTAAGTGAAATAAGTCAGACAGAGAAAAACAAATACCATATGATTTCACTTACATGTGGAATCTAACAAACATACGAAACAGAAACAGACTAAAAAATACAGAGAACAAACTGATGGTTATCAGATGGGAGGGCAGTTGGAGGGCTGGGTAAAAAGGGGGAAAGGATTAAAAAGTACAAATTGGCAGTTACGAAATAGTCATGGAGATATAAAGTACAGCACCGAGAGTATAATCAATAATTTTGTAATAACCGTATATGGTGTCAGGTGAGTACTAGGCTTATGGAGGGCAGGGGGCACGTCACTCCATAAATTATATAAATGTCTAACCAGTATGCTGTACTCCTGAAGCTAAGATAATATTGAATGTCAGCTGTAATTTTAAAAAAATTAAAATTAATAAAGCTATTAATAGTCTGTTTTATAATTTCTACATCTGTGACATCTTGGGATTGTCATATGTTGGTTGTGTTTTCCCTTGATAATTGGTCACATTATCCTTGTTCTCTGCTTGTCAAATATTTTGGATTACATTCTGGAATTTTTGAATATTGAATTGTATAGATATGAATCTTGTTAAAAAATTTTAAGGGATGTTATTATTATTATCATTATTGTTATCATTATTACTTCTTTAGCAAGTGATCAACTCAGTTTCCGACTGCAAGTTTTAAAAATCACTTTCTAGACGGTGGGCAAGTCCTGTGGGCGTGCAGCGTCCTCCAACGCATCGGGAAGCGAGCAGATTCTACGCGCTCCCGGGGACTAGAGTGGAAGCCATGACGGATTCCCGGCGCGACTCGGCCTCTAGCTGCTGGGCCACCTGCACCAACTTCTGGAGCACCCAAAAGGGCGTTCTTCTGTTTGCTGAGATTATAGTCTGCTTGGTGATTCTGATATGCTTCAGTATCTCAGCGCCAAAATACTCCTCCCTTTCAGTGGCTGAGGAAATCGTTGCTGTGTTTTTCTTGGTCCTCTACTCGTGTAACCTGCACACCAAGATAACTATTGTCAACTGGCCCTGGTGTGATTTCTTCCGATCCTTCATAGCAGCGATACTTTTCCTGATCACCTCCATTGTTGTCCTTATTGAGAGAGGAAACTTCTCCACAGTCCTCGCAGGGGTACTGGGCCTAATCGCTTCAGGCATCTTTACTTATGATGCCTCTGTCACCTTCCCCTTGCAATAATAAAGACAAATAGCAGATGGCTCCTTATAGTGTATTTCCTTCATTTCTCTCTGCAACTTGCAAATAAGTCCTTCATTGAATTAACTCCTTTCCACCTTTATAGCACTCGCAGCCCCCTATTGAAGTAAAAATGCCTTTATCGGTATAATTTGTACTCCAGACTGCCAGTCAACCCTCCTGGGTGTGGCTAACTTTATGGGTGTGCTGTAAGTCCCCCTTGTGCAGTATCCAAAAGGAGACACCAGTTCTACCTAGACGATGTCCCCACTTAAGCCACAAAATGAGTCAGGAAGGCAGATTAGATTTCACAGCTCTCGGTTGTGACCCACTCCAAATAATCTCCTGGGTGCGTGTGTGTGTGGGGGGGGTTGATTCAGTGGAGGGATAAACAAATAATAAACAGATTGTTTGAACAACAACAACAAAATCAGTTTCTGTGAGCAGTGGTCCAATCTCAGTTCAGTTATTAAACCTTGTTGATGCTGCTTTGAGTCTATTCAACACATACATCTCTAAAAGATTAGTCCGAGGCAGTTGATGGTTTAAATCTTAGTTCAATTCTCAAAACTTGCTGTGCTGCTTTGGGTCTATCTCACGCTCAGGCAGCTCAAGGGTAAATTGGGGGCTTGTGTAGTTTCTTTCACAAGGCTGAGACATCCTTTCTTCCAGCTCACCTCTCTCCAGGATTCCGCCTACACTCTCTGCCCTACAGAGTCACCATTCCTGTTTTTCTGATCAAAAAGAGGTTTCTTTTAGAGTTTTGACTGCTTGTATAACTGCTGCTGAGCAGTTCTGCAGTTGGGGCCCTTGGGGCAAAGCCATAGGAGAAAAGAGGGAAAAATGGAAAACTCATTCTCAAATGTATTGCCTCTTCAAGTTTTGACCACACCACAATGGGCCCCATTTTATTTCCCTTTAACAGTCCTCAGGTAATTGTTTTTGTGTGTTTTGCCCAGAGTTTTTAGTTGTAATCAGGAGGCTAGGTAGGCTATAATGGATATACTCTATTTTGGTCAGTATTGGAAGCTATATCCTGATATTTGATGCCAGAAAAAAAATTTTTAAGGATGTTTGTAAGTATATGAGAAATTAATATGATGGAAGACTGAGATCTTAGAGATCACACCTAATGGAACTCCCTCAGTAGTTGCCTGGGGTAGGAATGGATAAGAGTGCTAAGAATAGACAACAACAATCAAATGCATCCCTAAAATAACTGACCGAAGTCAGAACTCAAGCATTCTAGTTATGCTGAGATGTCTCGATGCCCTTTCTCATACTCTTCTTTAGCCTTGCACAAATATCCTTTATTGATGTCTACGATAGTGATTTAGAAATTATGCTACTCTGAGCTCTAGGTATTCCATGAACCCCTTTCAGGGCCAAAAGTGGCTGGACTCTGGTGCTAATCCCTCCTTCAATTAGAGCAGCCCACTTGTACTTGTTTTTCATATTGGACTATGTCGTAAGATCTCATAAAATTAAGATTTACATTGGTAAAAGAAAAATCATAGAAAGCCACCAGTTTATAGTAAAGAGCCTGGGAGTGATCAGCAGTAGCCGTATATGATGGTGCTTTCCGACTCTTCTCCACTGATGCTTGTAAAATAGCTGAGATACTCTACATAGGAAATACTGAGGACTTTTCGGGGACTGCCTGGGGCCCTAGGGAAGGTTCAGAGCAGTAAAAGTGTTTGTTTCTGCTCCCCTAATTTAAAGTGCTTGTCAAAATATTGGGAAATGCAACATTAGCTGGTTTTTTTTTTTAAATCAGTTTTTGTGCTGCACTCCCTCACTGCCAGAGCAAACAGCTTTGCTTGATGACTTAATTTTCAAACCAAGATGATAGTGACCTGTTTTACCCCTTTGGAGAATATTTGTTTTTTATGAGGCTCCTAAGAATGTCAAGTACTTAACACGAAGAAATTGTCATAATACTTGCATTTGAGGTATCAGGCTAGTGGAGGAAGAGACTCTTCCTTACATGTCTTACAACACTCAGGTTATATAAAGTAAGTTAAACAAACAATCTTGGACCCACACTTTAGGGTTAGGATGATGGCTGAGTAACAGTAGCACTTAATAGTTCTTCTCCCAACCTTCCGTTGAATTTTTTGGATATATATGTCCTATGCATGTATTAAATGTTCAAAAAATAATTATGCAAATTTACAGACTATGGATTGGAACAAGACATGCTTCTCAACCTCTGTTAGTACTTAAATTCACTGTACCGGTATGATGCTGAAGTTGCTATATTTGGCTTATGTGCAGGGAGAAGTAGAAAACAATCAGTTTACAAACATAGGGAGAAGAATAAAGTAGATCCACAAAGAAGCAAAGATGAGGACCATTTAGGCCTGGAAAGACTTGAGAGAGCATCACTTGTTCATCAGAGGTTAGCAACTCCTGATTTCAGTCCCTCTTGATGCCCAGCTAGACTTTCTGCTCTTGACTAAATTGGCTTAAGTTGGTTTCTGTTTCTTGCAACAACCATAACAATACACCTAAAACCTTGGCAATGGTTATAAATACAAATAGGAAAATCCTAAAGAAACTATTAGAAAAAAGAAGTCAACTGTATATTAGAATGTGTGTGTGTGTGTGTGTGTGTGTGTGTGTGTGTGTGTATCTCCAGGAATATAGGTAACATAATATTAGAAACTTTATATGATATATATATATACATATATATATATAATCAATAACTTATGTATTAATGAAACAAAAGCTATAAAATAACCTCAACATATACCAAAAAAGCACTTGATAATATATGACAACCTTCATTCTTAACAAAGTTAAAAAACCAGATTGCCTAGATGATTTTATAGGTGATTCTGACAAAGGTTTAAATGTAGTGAGAAAATTACTCTGTTTCAATTCTGTTTATAATCTGATTACTTCCAGGAGAAAGTTCAGTTTGGTGAATGAGTATATAGTGAGTATATATCATTGGCAGGAGACTCAGAGCCTTAAGCAAGTAACAGTAAGTAAACAGAATTTTATAACATTGTTTTGTGTTACTTTGTTTATTTTTATGGTTATCTTTCATTTATGGGAAGTGATTCTGTTTCTCCATCTTCTATAATGGTAAAAGGTTTCTTTTTAAACGAAATTTACAACTAAAAAGCGACACAATTTAAGAAAAATGTTAAGTAAATAAAAACACATGTAGAAATTAAGTTAGCATTTAACTGAGGTTATTACATTAGTGAATGGAAAGATACTGTCTTAACATGATAGAGTATTCATTTTAATCAAAAGTTAATACCATGCTCAAAAATGAATTATCTCTATGGAAAACTGGCAAAGGACAAGTATGCTTGTCATCTACCTAAATTGCTCTGGCTAAGTCACTGAGACCTGAAATAGATGTGAGATGTGATTACTGCTGAGAAAGAAACCAAATCATCATTATTTAGAAATTTGTGATATTTTATCAAGTCTATGCTTTGCACTTTTTCACATTTTAACCTCTCCGAAATTGAGATACATCCTAGAATCAGTGATTTGTTACAGTTTGTTAGTGTCTCCTCCTTTAGATAGTATGTAAAATAATTACCTATCTTATATTTAATAATAATGATGTCTTTCACTCAATGAAACATGGTACTTATCAATATACTGGGGGTGCCAAAAAAATGTATACAAGTGGACACTTTGATCAACGTTGCCGAAGCAGTAGTTCACCATAATCAGAAGTGTCTGGATGCCGATGGTATTTATTGAGTATTACAATTTTACTAGTTTTTTCCTTTCTTAAAATGTGTGCACATTTTTTCAGCACCCTCTGTATATTTAAGAATTTCAAAACAATTAAGACAATTTTATGGGTTGTTTGGTGGCTCAGGCAGTTAGAGCTCCATGCTCATAACTCCGAAGGCTGCTGGTTTGATTCCCAAATGGGCCAGTGGGCCCTCAACCCACAAGGTTGCCAGTTCAATTCCTCGAGTCCCGCAAGGGATGGTGGGCTCCGCCTCCCTGCAACTAAGATTGAACCTGGCACCTTGAGCTGAGCTGCCACTAAGCTCCCAGGTGGCTCAGTTGGTTGGAGTGCGGGTTCTCAACTACGAGGTTGCCAAATCGATTCCTCGAGTCCCACAAGGGATGGTGGGCTATTCCCCCTACAACTAGCAACGGCAACTGGACCTGGAGCTGAGCTGCGCCATCCACAACTAAGATGGAAAGGACAACAACTTGACTTGGAAAAAGAAAAAGTCCTGGAAGTACACACTGTTCCCCAATAAAAGTCCTGTTCCCCTTCCCCAATAAAATCTTTAAAAAAAAGAAAAGGAAAAAAAAATTGTATTGACCCAATAGCAGTTCAGTAAAATGGCTGGGTAAAAGATGCTAAATATATCATAATCAATAATATTCCTTTGTAACAAAAATCATGAAATAATCAAAACAAAGGTCCTAGTCAGGATGGCAACTAAAATTTTAGAATACCCAGAAATAATCTCAGTGAGAAATATGTATAGTCAAGATGATAAAATCTATAAAACTTTGTCAAAACACATATTTTAAAAATTCTAAGTAAAAGTTACTTAATTTTTGATTGGGAAGATGGACTATCATAAAGATTTTCTTTTCAAATTAAGTTATAAGTTCAAAATATTTTCAGTTAAAATAGCAATGGAATACAGAGGAGTGTGGAGGTACTTCAAAAGTTATTCTAAAAATCATATGTAAGACTAACTGGTTAAAATAGCTTAGGAACTTATTTTAAAAGAAAACTAACAGAGGAGGAATGGTTTTTCTGGGCTATTAAAACATACCACATAACTATAGTTCTATTATTAAACTAGTGGAATAAATATATCTAAAATGGAATACAATAGTTCAGAAATAAATGCAATTTTGTATCACAATTAACATATGATATTAAAAATAGCATAATAAAAAAGAAAATAGCATAATCAATAGAGACAAGTTTATTTAATAAATGATGTTGACAGACTTATTTAGCTATTTGAAAAAATATAGTTAGATTCTCATCTTATTCAATATATCAAAATACATGTCTATTGGAATTTTTTTAAAAAAAAGAAAAAACAATAAGCCATGGTGGGGGTAGGGGAAGGGGACAAAAAAAAATAGAACAATATATCAAACTTTTGAAAGGCAGAAGGACTTTCTAAACATAAAAATAATAAAAGAAATTCTTTAAAAAGTCACAGATTTGACAGAATTGTTTAAAAATAAACATTTTGATTGTCAAAATACACTCAAAATATTAAATAAAGAAAAACAGGAATTTTTTTTTCAATTATAAAACAAAGGTTAGTATCCTTAAAACATACGTATATATACATACATATATATGTGCGCACACACATGCACATATATGACAAGTTAGCAAACTTATCCTAGAAAAAGTGCTACATACTTCATTGCTCAATATCACTACAGTTGAAGTACTCCCCTTGCCAGTGCCTAGTCCACCCTTCAAAGCAATTTTGGAACTCTTTTTCTGGAATGGCCATCAGAGCTGTCGTCATATTACCCTTGATGTCCTGAATGTCATCAAAATGTCTCCTTTCAACATTTCCTTTATCTTAAGGTAAAGAAAGAAGTCATTGGGGGCCAGATCAGGTGAGTAGGGAGGGTGTTCCACTATAGTTATTTGTTTATTGGCTAAAAGCTCCCTCACAGACTATGTCATGTGAACTGGTGCATTGTTGTGATACAAGAGTCAGGAATTGTTGGTAAAAAGTTCAGGTCATCTAACTTTTTCAAGCAGCCTTTTCAGCACTTCCAAATAGTAAACTTGGTTAACTGTTTGTCCAGTTGGTACAAATTCATAATGAATAATCCCTCTGATATCAAAAAAGGTTAGCAACATCATTGCAACCAGTTTGTGAACTTAACTGTCAGAAGTTGTGTGTGTTTGTGTGTGTATACACACGCTTGTATAATTTGCTCATGCAAATCAATAAGAAAAAGACCCAGTTGATAAATAGGCACAGATGATAAATTAATTCATAGAAAAAGAAAAACAACTAGTTAACAAACATAGAGTAAAATACACAACCTTGTAGCAATCAAGGACGCACATTAATACAACAATGAGATAAGATGTTAATAATGACACCCAGTGCTGGAGAGTATGATGTAAAAAGGGGCATAAACATAGTGGGAATGTAAACTTGCATTGCTATCTTGAAAAACAATTAGGCAAAAGCATTAAAAAGTGTTTAAAATGCTTTGACCCACTTCCGAGAATCATTTCTAAGGAAATAATTCTCAAGGAAAAACTGTATACATAAAAATGTTCATAGTAGCACTATTTATAGGATGAACACAGTAATGGTTAAATGAGCTATGGTAAACTTTTGGAACGGAATATTATGCAGGTGTTAAAAGTTATGTTTAAGGAAAAGTTTATATAATTATATAAGCTGAAAAAAAGTATACAAGAATTATACACATCATGTATAATCCTTTTGCAATAGAAAACAATTAAAAGAAAAACTTGGAGTTTTTCAATAGTGAGTGGTGGGAATGTGGGTGATTTTTGGTCTCTGTTTTACTTTTCCTCATTTTCTACAGTTTGAAAAATAAGCATGTACTATTTTTATACTGAAAAGAAAAATATGATTATTGCTTTTAAAGTCCTAGCCTGTGACCTAGGGCATGTATAAAGCAGCAATGACAAGAACACATAAACAAAAACAAATGTATAAATTCAACTAGCAGACTATTTACACTGCAAATAAAAACGGGTAAAAGTGCATAAAGTGTCCCGGTTAAGAAAGAATACGTAGAGTGTATATGGGTAATACTTACATGTTGATGGTTGGGTGTGGGATCAGTGACTCTTCCAGTTACAGAGATTTTAGGGAAGCTGTTATACTTCAGGAGGTTTTTGAATGATGGAAGGGAGGGAAAAATGGTGAAATGCCAGAAACAGACATTTTTCTGTTTGCAGGTGTTTCGTTGGTATGGAAGTCTTAAAGTTGGGACTGAGATTAGTAACAAATGTTGTGATGAATGAAAAAAGGGAAGTAGATATTGGGTAAAGAGCCAGTGACTGCCAAAAAAGGCAATTCACCAATTAAGGGCCCTAAAGA